>NC_056728.1:1782614649-1782732149 GCF_019279795.1 Protopterus annectens | reverse complement strand
CTGTTGTGTGTAGCTGTGCCTGCATGTGTTGGAGAGTGGACAGTACATGTGTGATGTTTGCAGCACAGAGTTGCAGGTGTACATTTTTGAACAAGGTGGAGTTGCATTCTCTGCATGTAGGTGCGTAGTGCACACATGGGAAGGGTGACATGCACCATCTGACACAGTATTCATACATTGAAGTTCTTACTGGTGGCCAGTATGCATTGTACTACACATATGTTTCACCTGGGGTCACATGTATATATGACATGGTTTGACACTATGCTGTGTGTGATACGGTTTCTAACTGTCAATGGTCTGCATTCTGGTAGTATACACAACCTACATAGCCTGACTTTAAGTGGTCATTACATGGTGTCTCCTCAACCGATACACAGATGTAGGAAACCCAGTGTCAGTGATATCCCTTCAGTACTACACTATACCAGTAGCCATTGTTACTGAGCCCCACACATCCCTGGGAACAATACTGTTTGGCATATAGCAGTCTCACGTACATGCCAACACACTAGGGATATGTTCATCCATGACTGCAAATTCATACAGTGGCCTACAATGCATTCTACACATGACACACCTATCCACCACAAGGGTATCATACAGACAGATACCTGTTGTCCAAGCCATGCTGTATTGCTGTAACGCAACTGTAGCATTGTCATCAGCATGTACTTAACTTAGTATTCCAACAGTACCATGTAAGTGGTAGCACCCATCATGTAGAACGGGTAATGGTGTGTACATACGGACAAGTGTTATCTCATCTATCCTTTGATATTCACATTTCCAAAGGTATTCTGCAGTCCCTCGGTGTATCACATAAGCAAGAAGGTGTCTGTATGCATATCGACGACAGTTGCCATACACCTACACTGGATGTTCATTACTCACAGACTTTGCTGTGTTTGAACATGTCTGACATATACCCCAGACATGAACCCTCACCCACATTAATCTATCAAAGCTGTCATGGGTGTGTGCCACACAGATGGTCTAGGACACAGATCACTGCAGTAGCCTGCATTGTCACCAATATACATGTATGGCCTAAGGTCTGGGAAGCAGCGGCACACGCTGGCAAAGGTAACAACTGTATTCATATATGAGGCAGGCTTCACACATAGGAACTATTGAAGGTCACAGGTACATATATGTATTTGGCACACACATACCTGATGCGTGCATTGAAATTACTGTTATACTAATATGTCAAACAATAATAAAAGCAAAATCCACAACACATGGCATTTGCAGGATTCAAACCACTACCTGAATATGTTATGATACTACAGACATACACGTTAACACGACACACTATACATTTTACTGGGGATGACCTTATCACATGCTGTATTTCTATGAGTCTGACTCCAATAGAGTTGAGAAAGATGTATTTACAACATTTGAAGTATTGCCAAGGTCTCCGAAAGTAGCACTCCTCTCAAAGGTGATTACACAGTACCACACACCCACACACATTCAGCAATTGCAGGATTCAAAACCATACCTAATTATGTTCTCAGAATACAGACATATGCATTAACACCACATGCTATATGCTTTACTGGCCTTCGCATTTCCACACCTACATTTGTATGCTGCTGACATCATCAGAGCTGCCAAAGAGGAATATACCTATATTGAGGTGTTTCCATATTCTACAAAAGGCACATTCAACTTCCATAAAGTCACACAAACACATCCAACCCCCCCACACACTCAGCAACTGCAAGATTCAAACCGCTACCTAACTATGCTAGAACACTAGAGACATACACATTAGCATGACACGCTATATGCTTTATTGACTTTCTTATTTCCACACCTATATTTGTAGGATGCTGACATCATCAGAGCTGCCAAAGGGGATCCAGCTCTTTTGAGGTGTTTGCATCATCTCCAAAAAGCACTTTTCTCTCAAAGTCAGTCACTTAAATGAAGACAGCCACACACACTCACACAGCAGTATTCAAACCCCTACCTAATTATGTTCTTAGAATACAGACATATGCATTAACACAACACGCTATATGCTTTACTGGCCTTCTTATTTCCACACCTACATCTGTATGCTGCTGACATCATCAGAGCTGCCAAGGAGGAATATACCTATATTGAGGTGTTTCCATATTCTACAAAAGGCACATTCACCTTCCATGAAGTCACACAGACACATACACCCCACACACACACACTCAGCAACTGCAGGATTCAAATTCCTACCTAACTATGTTATGACACTAGAGACATACGCATTAACATGACACGCTATATGCTTTACTGGCCTTCTCATTTCCACACCTACATCTGTATGCTGCTGACATCATCAGAGCTGCCAAAGAGGAATATACCTATATTGAGGTGTTTCCATATTCTACAAAAGGAACATTCACCTTCCATGAAGTCACACAGACACATACACCCCCCACACACACACACACACACACACACTCAGCAACTGCAGGATTCAAACCCCTACCTAACTCATGACACTAGAAACATACACATTAACATGACGCGCTATATGCTTTACTGGCCTTCAACATCTGTATGCTGCTGACATCATCAGAGCTGCCAAAGAGGAATATACCTATATTGAGGTGTTTCCATATTCTACAAAAGGCACATTCACCTTCCATGAAGTCACACAGACACATACACACTCAGCAACTATACAGACATACGCATTAATATGACATACTATATGCTTTACTACCTTTTGCATTTCCACACCTATATTTGTATGCTGCTGATATCATCAGAGCTGCCAAAGAGGAATATACCTATATTGAGGTGTTTCAATACTCTCCAAAAAGCACATTCACTTTCCATAAAGTCACACAGACACATACACCCCCCCCCACATACACACTGAAAGATTCAAAGCCCTACCTAACTATGTTATGACACTAGAGACATACGCATTAACATGACGCGCTATATGCTTTACTGGCTTTCTCATTTCCACACCTATATTTGTAGGATGCTGACATCATCAGAGCTGCCAAAGAGGAATATACCTATATTGAGGTGTTTCAATACTCTCCAAAAAGCACATTCACTTTCCATTAAGTCACACAGACACATACACTCCCCCCCCCATACACACACTGCAGGATTCAAACTTCTACCTAACTATGTAATGCACTAGAAACATACACGTTAATGCAACGCGTTATATGCTTTACTGTGTGTATTCTTTCCACTGCTATATATGTAGTACACTGACATCATCAGACTGCACATGGTAATGGGTGTGCAGTTCATGTTATGAAGTCCCAAGACTGCACCATGGGCGACAGCAGGCGTTGACAGCATGTATAGGACAACACTGGTTTCTCCCTCTGGTAGGTGCTGGTGTGTATGAGCTGAGACGTACCTCCCTGGACTACATGAAAAGAGACATAGAGGAGCTCTCTGATCATGTAGCCCAGGCTGGTATGACCCACACCTTGAGTAGCATCTTGCCCTGACCAAGAATGATGGCACAGTATGAAGACAAAAGTATCAGTTTCAACAATTGCCTACAGTATTGTTGTCATTCAAAGGGGATCCAGTGTCTGTGAGCCTGGGATAGAATGCTCGACAAGCCTCATTGCTTCACTAGGGATGGCTTGCACCTGTCACCGTTAGGGTTTCGTATAACGGCCAAGGCTCTTGGCACCCCCATAGTGTCTTTTTTAGGCAAGGCTCAAAGGACAAACCCACCTCCATAGACAACCCAAGGATAACTATAACTAAGGGTAATGCTACTGAATGCCAGACATCTAAACTGCAACATGCACGCACTCGAGCCTCTCCTCAGTATGTAGACAATCGATGTCTGTGCAGTAACAGAAACCTGGTTCAAGGCCCCCAAGAGCACCACAGCACTACCAGGTTATAACTCATACCATGCTTTTCGGGCCCAAACATCGGATCGAAGCACAAAAGGAGGGGGAGTATGTATATTCATCAAACATACCTACACCTCCAGGTTAGTGGCACTGCATGAAGCATCGGAGACCATCCATGTGCAACTAACAGAGGGCATAACTGCCTTTCAGTTTGTAGGCTGCCTACAGATCACACTCCCTTTTACAGGAACCCCACTTGGCATTCCTGAGAACAATGGAGAATATGACGTTCTCACCTAACACCATGATATTGGGTGACTTCAACTACCCAAACATTGACTGGGTAAACTACTCAATGCCAAACACCGTCTCACAATGATTCCTTGCATTTATAAACTCTACCACTATGGAACAACTGTTCACCACTTACACAAGAGGGGGCAACATATTGGACCTGGTCATCACCAACATGGGGACTCTATGTTCCACACCAGAGGTAAACCCCTCATTGGTAAGATCAGACCATAAACAAATTTCCATGGACATCCGTATCCCATCCCCACACCCAGCCAGGGAGACCACTGTACCACATTTCTCAAAAGCTAACTTCACACTTTTCAAGACTGAGGTGGAATCCTTCAAAGACCCCGGGCCAGAGGATAATACTGGCCAATCCGCAGAATCCTTTACAATCGCATACTATGAGCACCTGAAGGAATGCATGGATCATGCTATCCCAAATGGAAACAAGACTCACTCCTCCAAATATGGGAGACCTGTATGGTGGACCCCGGCCATAGGTAAGCTATACAACTGAAGGAGGAAGCTACTACATGGTAGAGCAAACTCCCAAAAAGAGAAGGCATCTCTGATCAGTATTACCATGAAACTACGATCCATCCTAAAATCATCAAAGGCCAGCTTCGAAAGACAAATTGCCCTAGACACTAAGGTTAATCACAAGGCCTTCTTTAGTTATGTGAGGAATATGGGTGGAACCACCCTGATATGTCTGAATTGATGCATAATGGTACAAAATATACCGAACATACAGACATAGCCAACATTCTGGCACACAGGTTCAGTGCTAACTTCTCCCCCCCTTCCCCCCCAAAGGGACAAGTGGCTATCCAAACAGAATTTGACCTGCCTGACATCACAGATGCACAGGTGAAAGCTGCCTTCTCTGAAGAAAAAACACAGCATCTATGGGACAGGACGGTGTCTCAGGCTATGACTTACACAAGCTCAAAGAAGAACTGAACCCTCACATGAAGTCACTGTTACAACATAGGCGTACTACAGGATATGTACCCAAGGAATGGCGTACAGCTACCGTGGTCCCACTCCACAAAGGTGGTGCCACAACGGGCACTGGGAACTATCAGCCCATAAGCCTGAGTAGTGTGGTCTGTACAGCTATGGAGCGTATTACCATGGAAGTCATAAACAAAGACATTGCAAACCTCCAGACACTGGACCCTACCCAATTTGTCTTTGTTGATGGCAGATCTTGCCTCTTACACCTATTTGATTTCTTTTAAACAGGTACCAAAGCCATAGATGAGGGTAAGGTAGTCCACACAGCCTACCTGGACATCACCAAACCCTTCGACACAATACTCCACTCGGCCATCATAAATAAGCTTACCGGCTTAAATATCAACCCCTATGTCACAAGATGGGTTGCAAACTGTCTCAGGGATACAACCCACATGTTCAGGATTGCAGGTGCCACGTCCAAATCCAAAACAGTTACAAGTGATGTCCCACAAGCCTCACTTCTGGGACCTCTCTTATTTGGTATATACTTCCCTGAAGTACAGGCTAACACGGGGGGACTATGGCTGACAGAGTTCCTAGATGACTGCAAACTGGGAGACATAATCGACTCTCTGGCTGACCCACGCATCCTTGAAAAGGTTCTCACGGAGACAGATGCTTGGTGACAGAGGCACGCCCTCAAGGTAAATGCTAACAAGTGCATAGTCATCCCCTTTGGGAAAAACAAAGTGCCCACAAATTACCACATAGGTGGTGATCCATTAAGTATGGTAGAAGTAATTAGGGATTTGTGTAGACATGTAGATAGTAATCTCTCCTTTGATAATCACGTTGCCAAAGTGGTTAGTAAGACTTTCTATATAGCCCACATTATCATGAAAGTGTTTGCATCTGGATCAAGAAAGGTCATTGTGCCCCTGTACTCATCACTCATCAGGCCCATGATTGTCTACAATGCCCCATTTGGGATGTACCTTACTCAACACCTGCAGCAACTGTTGAGACCACAAAAGTACCTCAACAAGGGGATCATGGGCCTGAAACAGATGTCCTATGCAGCTCGACTACAGAAACCCCGCCTGTACTCAGTTGCTTAACGCATACTCAGAGGCAATCTATGCCTCACGCACACAGCCATGTCTAACCCAGAATTAATGGACATGCTCCACCTGAGGAAATCCAAATCCATTAGAGCTACACGCTCCAGGGACATAGACCTCAGCACAACAATTAATAGGTCATGCTGCAGGGGCAGACCCTTTCCCAGAGTCTACCCTCACTCTGGCATCGAATCCAAATTCATGTTAGACATAGCCCCTCGTTGACCCTCTTCAAGCAATATCTGGTCACATGGATGGGAATTGCAGATTCACACATGGGATCTCTTCTGTGTCCCTGCTTGACAGAGGCACAGTAAACTAATCTTAAAGGGCGACCTTCTGTGACCTACTATACAGAGGCACAGTAGGCTAATCTTATAGGGAGGTGAAAGCCAAATACACTCTGGCTAGGCTTGGAAATGCCATAGGGCAGATAGCCTAAAATCTACCTATGAACCTATATACATGAGTCTCAGCTTGTGTGACCTATCTGAGTACCAGTTGCAAATCTGTCATATGACAATACATATTTATGCACAGAGTGTCGGGTTTGTGCATACAACATGTCTGTGGGATATTGGATAAGGGCTAAAGGTCTATGTGGGATGTATGTCTCGGGTGTCTGACTTGCGAACAGTGTAGCTGTTTGCCAAACATGATCTGCCCATGCACATACCAAAGGTGATAGTGTTGTGTGTGCGTGGGCTTCCAATTGCTCTGTTTATGACTTTAATCATGATGGAATCCATGTCCTTGCAGATCAGACAACATAGAGATATATGACTATAGTTCCCATGGTCTGTTGTGCACCAACACTTCTGCAGTGTGGCATGTATTGCTGAAACACATTCGACATTAACATATTCTGTAGAGGGTATGGCTCAGCAGACTGTTCAGGTGCAGGCTCTGTATGTTCTGCAGTTCACTTGTGAGACATATAAGAAAACACTGTGATCCCATCAATTCCATGTTATGAGCCTGGGAAGGAGCTGTTTACCCATTCTACATGTGATATCTCCTGGTATGATGATAGGGCCTTCTGTCAGTGGGATCATGCCATGTTGGTTCACTAGGGGCAGCTTGCACCTGTCACCCCTGGCCTTTCAAATACTGCCTATGGCACTTTGCACCACAATATTGCCTTTTGTAGGCAAGCCACAGTAGACACAACCACCTCCATAGACAATGCAAGGTAAGTGACACTATCGATGATGCTGCTCCATGCCAGACATCTACACCTGTACATGCATGCACTCAAGGATCTCTACAGTATGGGGTATATCAATATCTGTGCAGTCACAGGAACCTGGGTCAAGTGTCCTGAAAGCACACCAGCACTACCATGGTACACTTCATACAATTATATATGTCTACATTAACCAGGACACACCTGGAAAGGGGGGGGGGGTATCCATATACAGCAAAGATACACAAACCTCCAGGTGAGTAGCAATGCACAAAACATCGGATACCATCCATGTGTTGCTTACAGTGGGCTACACTGCCTTTCAGGTAATAGCCTGCTACAGACCACACTCACAAATGGAGGGACCACACTTGCCTTTCCGGTGAACACTGCCAGATATGTGGGTCTCTGCAACCAAATTATAGTGGGTGACATCAAGTAGCCAAACATTGAATGTATATACTACTCAAGGCCCAAAATCATCACACAATGATTACTCAAGTATGTCACCTGACATGCTATGGAACAAGTGGTCACCACCACCACAAGAGGGGTATTCAGATTGTACCTGGTCCTTACCCACATTGGGTCTCTATGTAGCACACCTGAGGTATACCCCTCATTGGTAAGGTCAGAACATACATTTATCTCACTGTACAACCATATCCGTTCCACACACCCAGTCTAGGTACTCTCAGTGAGGTACCTCTGATAAGCAGATGTCACATTTCTCTGAACCAAGGTGGTTTTCTTCAGAACCCCCAGCTCAGTGTCAACTATGACTCAGACCACAGTATCCTTTAGATACCCATTGTATGGACACCTACAGGAATGCTTGGATCATGCTATCCCACATGTATCCAAAAGTCAGTCCTGTAAAAGCAGGTGACCTGTGTGGTGGACCCCGAACATACATGCACTATGCAACAACAGGTGGAGGTTACTACATGATAGAGCAGTATCACACAAAATGAAGGCATCTCTGATCAGTACTAGCGGCTAGCTACAATCAGTCATAGCATGATCTAAGGCCTGCTTTGACAGTATGAATGCACAATACACTAATGACAATAACAAGACCTTCTTTAGTTATGTCAGGTACCTGGGTGGCAGCTCCCACATATGCTATGTTGTAGTGTATCATTACCACAACATACACTGAGCCCACAGACATTGGCAACATGCTGGCAGACAGGCTCAGTGCATACTTTTCCTACCATTCCACAAATGTAGGAATGTCCATTCCAATGGAGTGTATCCTCCCTGACATCACAGATGTACATGTGAGAGCTGACCTCTACAAAGCAATAACACAGCAGCAATGGGACCACTACGTGACCCAGGCTGTGTCTCAAGCAGAATTCATGACAGACATAAGCGTCACATAACGTTAATATTCAATATCAGACATACTACAGGATATGTCCCCAAGGAATGTCATACAGCAACAGTAGTGCCGCTCAACAAAGGTGTTGCCACATGGGACAATGGACGCTATCACCCTATAAGCCTGACTAGCCTGTTCTGCAAAGCTATGGAGAGTATCATCATGGAAGCCATACACAGACATCGTCAACCTCCAGACACAGGGTCATACACAATTCACCTTTGTTAAGGGCACCATAGGCCTCTTGCACCTGGTTGACCTCTTTAAAACAGTTAACAGGGCCATAGACATAGGGTAGGTAGTTGACACAGCCTACTTGTACCTACCACAAGCCTTTGACACAATAGCCCACTCGGACATCTTACATACACTCACCAGCTCGCATATCAACACATATGTCACAAGATGGATTGCAACCTGGATTAGGGTTAGCACACACATGGTTGGGATTGCAGACGCCATATCAGGGTGTACACCAGTTACATGTGGCATCCCACAAGGCTCAGTTATGTGACCTCTCTTGTTCCATATATATTTCTCTGAGGTACAGGCTAACACAGGAGGACTGTGGATGACCAAGGTGGCAGATGACTGTATACTGTGTGCCATCATCAACTCTCCAGCTGACACAAGTATCCTCCTATGAGGGATCACAGGAATGTTTAACTGGTGCCAGAGCCATAGCATACAGCTAAATGCCATGAAATGCATAGTCATCACCTTTGGGAATGGCAAAGTACACACAGATTAACACATAGATGGTAATCCATTACATACAGAAGGTGTACTTAGGGATTTGTGGACAAAAGTAGATATCCATCTCTCCTTTGGACATGCTGGTGTGAATGACCTGAGACGTACCTCCCTGGACTACATGAAAAGAGACATACAGGAGCTCTCTGAGCATGCAGGCCAGGCCAGTATGACCCTAACCTTGAGTAGCATCTTACCATCACCAAGAATGATGCCACAATATGAAAACAAGATGATCAATTTCAACAATTGGCTTAAGTACTGGTGTCATTCAAAGGGGATCCAATGCCTGTCAGCCTGGGATGACATGCTCGACAAGCCACGCTGCTTCGCTAGGGACGGCTTGCACCTGTCACCCCTGGGCTTTCGGATATTGGTGAAGGCTCTTGCCACCCCCATAGTGCCTTTTTTATGCAAGGCTGAAAAGACAAACCCACCTCCATAGGTATCACAAGGCATAAGAAACTAAGAGTAATGCTACTCAATGCCAGAAGTCGTAACCTCAAGATGCACGCACTCAAAACCCTCCTCAGCATGGAGAACATCGATGTCTGAGCAGTGACTGAGACCTGGTTCAAGGCTCCCGAGAGCACCCCAGCACTACCAGGCTATACCTCATACCATACTTTTCGGCCACAAAACTCGGACTGAACCACAAAAGGAGGGGGAGTATCAATTTCCGTCAAAGATACCCACACCTCCAGGTTGGTGGCACAGCACAAAGTGTCAGAGACTATCCATGTGCAACTAACAGTGGGTAAAACTGCCTCCCAGTTTATAGCCTGCTACAGACCACCTGCCCAAACCCAGGAACCCCACTCGGCCTTCCTGAGGACATTGGAAAATAAGACGGTCTCTCCAAACACCATTATATTGGGGGACTTCAACTACCCAAACATAGACTGGGAGCATTACTGTGGCTCCAACACCCTAGCCCAAAGGTTCCTAGAATTTATAAACTCAAATGCTATGGAACAACTAGTCACCACTCCCACAAGAGGGGAAAACATACTGGACCTGATCATCACCAACATGGGGATCTTATGTTCCAGACCGGAAGTGTATCCCTCACTGGTGAGATCTGACCATAAATTAATCTCAATGGATATCCACATCCTGTCCCCACTCCTTGCCCAGAAAACAACAGTAAAAAAGCTTACTAAAGCAAACTTCACAGTCCTAAAAACCGAGGTGGAATCCTTCAAAGCCCCCAGGCCCATGGAAAATATGGCCCAAATTGCAGAATCCTTTATAAACGCCTTCTATGATCACCTACAGGGATGCATGGATCATGTAATCCCAAATAAAACCAAGGGCCAATCCCCCGTCCTGTCTGGTGGACCCCAGCCATAAACAAACTATACAATAGAAGGAGGAAGCTACTGCATGATAGAGCAAACTCCCTAAAAGGGAAGGCATCTGTAATCAGTATTAGCAAGACACTATGGGCACTCATGAAATCATCTAAAGCCAGTTTCGAGAAACAACTGCACAGGACACTAAAGATAATCACAAGGCTTTCTTTAGTTATGTTAGGAACCTGGGTGGAAACTCCCAGATATGCTCAGAGTTAGTCCAAAATGACAGAATATACACTGATCCCGCAGACATTGCCAATATCCTGGCTGACAGGTTGAGCGCAAACTCCCCCCCCCCAAAAGAGCAATTATATATCCCAGCAGAGTGCTGCCCCACTGACATATCAGATGCTCAGGTAAGAGCCGTCCTCTCCAAAGCAAAAATCACAGCATCAATGGGACCAGACGGTGTCCCAGGCTGCGTCCTACATGAACTCCAAGAAGAGCTGAGCCCCAACATAAAGCTACTGTTCATTCTCAGCCTTACTACAGGATATGTACCCAAAGAATGGTGTACAGCAACAGTGGTCCCTCTCCACAAAGGTGGCACCTCAACAGATCCTGTAAACTATCACCCCATAAGCCTGACCAGCTTGGTCTGCATGGCTATGGAGAGGATCATCATGGAAATCATAAATAGGGACATTGGGGACCTACAGTCACTGGATCCTACCCAGTTTGGCTTTGTTAAGGGCAGATCATGCCTCTTAAACTTGGTTGATTTCTTTGAAACAGTCACCAAGGCCATTGACAAGGGGAAGGTGGTCCATACAGCCTACTTGGACCTAGCAAAAGCCTTCGATACAATACCCCACTCAGGCATCATAGATAAGTTCTCCAGCTTAGATATAAATCCCTATGTCACTAGATGGGTTGCAAACTGGCTCAAGGACAGAACCCACATGGTCAGAATTGCTGAAGCCATGTCAGACTCCAAACCAGTTACAAGTGGCGTCCCACAAGGCTCAGTCCTTGGACCTCTCTTGTTCGGTATATATTTCTCAGAGGTACAGGCCAATACAGGAGGACTGTGGCTGACCAAGTTCGCAGATGACTGCAAACTGGGCGCCATAATCGACTCTCCAGCTGACACAAGCATCCTCCAAAAGGGTCTCATAGAAACAGATAACTGGTGCCAGACCCATGGCCTCAAGCTAAACGCCAAAGTGTATAGTCATCCCCTTTGGCAAAAACAAAGTACACACAAATTACCACATAGGTGGTAAGCCATTAAGCACAGAAGACGTAATTAGGGACCTGGGGACCCAAATTGATAGCAATCTATCTTTTGATAACCACGTGGCCAAAGTAGTTAGGAAAACCTTCTATATAACCCACCTAATCATGAAAGGATTCACATCCAGATCAAGGGATGTCACTGTGCCTCTGTACTCATCCCTCATCAGGCCCATAATCGAATACAATGCCCCTTTTGGGATGTACCTTACCCGACACCTGCAGCAACTGGAAAGACCCCAGAAGTACCTCACCAAGAGGATCAAAGGGCTCAAACAGATTCCATATACTGCCCGGCTAAAGAAACTCCAGCTCTACTCAGTTGCATGACGCCTGCTAAGAGGTGATCTGTGCCTGATGTATAAAGCCATGTCCAACTCAGAATTAATGGACATACTGCACCTCATAAAATCCAAATCCCATCGAGCTACGAGCTTGAGGGACTTGAACCTCAGCACGGAAATAAGTAGAACATGCTGGAGGGACAGATTCATAACCCAGAGGCTCCCTTCAATCTGGAAGAGAATCCCAGTCCGAGTCAGGCAGAGTCCCTCACTGACTCTCTTCAAGAGGAATCTTGACGAGTGGATGGGAGACCATATGTTTACCCCAGGTATCAATTCTGTGTCACTGTTAGACAGAGGCACAGTTAACTAACTTCGAATAAGGGCATATTAAAACTCACTTGAAAATGGGTGGCAAATGCCAAACACGCTCTGGCTAGGCTTACAAATGCCCTAGGGCAGATAGCCTAGTATGAACCTATGAACCTATCAACATTGGCAAAATGTTTATGTAGGCCTTCTATATATCTCACCTTATCCATAAAGGTTTCACTTATGAAGCAAGTGAAATCTTTGTGCACCTGTACTCATCAGGACCATACCTGGGTACAATGCACCATTTTGGATGTACCTTACCCGACACCTGCAGCAAATTTACTGACCACAAAGGTACCTCACCCAACAGGAGAGTCTTACAGATGGTCTACAAAGTTCAGCTACAGACACTCAAGATGTAATCAGTTGCTTAATGCCTACCCAGATGCAATTTGTGACTGCTGTATACAGCCATGTACAAGCAAGACGTATTGGTCATGCTCCACCTCAGGATATCTGTATCCCTTACAGCTACACGATACAGGGATGTAAAACTCGGCACAGGAGTACTACTACATGCAGCAGGGCCAGATTCATATCACAGGGGCTACACTCACTGTGGAACATACTCACACTCCACATTAGGCGGAGACACTCACTGACCCTCTTCAGTGGAGGTCTCAATGAGGGTATGGGTGATCATTCATTTACCCATGGGATGTCTTCTGTGTCCCTGCTAGACAGAGGCACAATACAATAACCGTACAACAGCTATCTTGTGTGACCTACTATTCCAAGGCACAATATTGTAGTCTACAGGGTGGTGAAAGCCAAGCACAGTCTGGATAGCATTATGAATGCCCTATGGCTGATACCTACTATCAAGCAATGACACTATGTACCTATGATACTGTTTGGTGTGCACATTGTTTATTGTTGATACTGACTGCAGGTTTGTCATCTTCTTTGCTTTCCTACTTTCTATGTACAACATATATATCTGTAGTACCTATGTGATTATGACTGACTTCCAAGATGTTCTATATATGTCTGTTATCTTATAAGTATGTGCACAAGCCAGGACTGTTGGCTTGTGAGGGGTTCCTGGGTTAACACATGAACCACCAGATATGTCTGGCACCCTGCTGCAGGCACACATGGCCTAAGTGTGTGAGCATGCTCAGTTTGCCCTTTCAGTGTTTTGTTGCCTCACATTTTTCTCATTTATTTAAGTGTGTGGGCATGCTCAGTATAACCTGTTGGTATGTTGCTGTCTGGGGTCCAATACATTTGTTAACATGTGAACATGGACATTATTAACATGTATAGTATGTGTGTTGTACATCAAGTTATATTTATAATGCAGAGCCCATCCGTGTGTCATAACTCAACATGAATTATGCTGTGCCTGCAGGGTTTCCTTGAGACACTTTGCATAGACTTATCAACATGTCTTCCTACAGGCTGACCAGTAAAATACTGTCATGGTTTAGTGGTTCAGTACTTAGACTATAGTGTATGGTATCCTGGGTTCAAGGCCTGTCACTGCTTCAAATTCTCCTATTGTGCAGATCAGACTACTTAAGGTCAAGTAAAGCATATTTGTGTATGTTTACCTGCTTTTGCTCAAATATGGCCATCTTTGACCAGACTTGCTCAACATTTGTCAACATTGATGAATGGTGGCCAATATTGCTGAAAATTGTCCAAAGTTGTGGCAGTTAGTGTGTATGATTGTGTTTACATATTATTATATAGTGGCAAAGCTGTTTAGCACTGCTTTATATTGGTTAACAAAATGCAATCATGCCTCAGGTGGTGCTGCAGGGCTGCCTATGTCGGATGCAATTTGTACAATCCCTATACATGTTTGGGAACAGGGAGTGTCAACATAGTCATCCCTTTTACTATATGTGTGGGTCAGGAAGAGGTATAATTTCCAGGGATCCTACTGAGCCAGTGTATGTGCTATGCGTTGCCTCTTTGCCAAGGCCAAAGCATACTGGGCACGCCTCCTTCTGCCTACTGGGGCAGGCTCAGGTTGTTCCTCCTCTGAGTCACGCTCTGCCTGTGATGGCCTTGGCATTGGTGGGGGGCTGTGTGGCCTGCGCCTATACTGATCCTGCTGCAGCTGTTTTCACAGGATCATGTTATGTAGCATTGCACATACCATCAAAATTTGGGTACATGTAGTTGGTGAGAACTGCAAGGCTCCACCAGATGTGTCCAGGCACCGGAACCGTGACTTGAGCAGCCCAAACACATGCTCATTTACATTTCGTGTTTGTGCATGTGCCTCATTATGGTGTTCCTGTTCAGGTGTGTGTGCATTTCTGATGGGTGTCATCAGCCACGGCTCAAGTGCATATCCAGCATCCCCCACAAGGTGACTGTGAGGAATGTCCCCATTGGCAAATGTCTGGTACAGCTGTGTCAGATGCCAGATATGGGAATCGTGGTAGCTTCCAGGGCAGCCAGCACACACATTCATTATTATGCCCTGGGCATCACACACAACCTTGCAGTTGATGGAGGGGAAGCCCTTGCGGTTAATGTAGGCCCTACCCCGCTCACCAGCTGGTGCTTTGATACATATGTGCGTGCAGTCTATTGCACCCACTACCTCAGGGTATTCTGCTATTTGCTGGAAAAGAAGCATATTGCTGGCCAATACCTCACAGGAATTCAGGAAATATACATGATCACCGACATGTGCTGACATGGCATCCAGGAACTGGTGCAGTACCCTGGATGCTGATGCCTGTGATATCCCCATCATATCACCAGTTGGTCTCTGGAAAGTACCTGTTGCTAGTATTCATAGGCCAACACATACCTTGGTTTCCACTGGAATGGGTTCCCCTCTGTTTGTTCTGTGTGTGAGGCATGGCCTGCACAGCTCAACAATTTGCTGCAAGAGGTCTCTGTCCACTCTATAGCGCTCCACTATCTCCAGCTCATGTAGCCCCTGGTAGGTTACCCTGGGCCTGTACACTCTTCTCCATCTCCGCACTGGGTGTTGATCAGCAGCATTACCATTGTCACCACCCTCAGCATATTGCATATGTCGCCTTATGACAGCAATGGCAGCCCCTAACATTTTTTTGTCTCAGTACAGCTTTTTCAGTATTCACTTCTCTTAGCTGACTGCAGTGCTGCAGTGTGTCTGAGCAATACATGGTAAAAAGTTGTTTGCAGAGTTTTAAGTGCTGGGCTGGGCTGGGCTAGTGTACTGCCTGTGTAATTGCCTGATTCTGATTGTTTCCACCTGCTAGCTCTGCTGATTCTCCCTGGTTAACTTCCTACTGTTTGTTGTGCTTCCTTTTCCCTTCCTATTTCCACAAGGGGCAGCGCCGTGCACATGAGAGCAAACATGCACACACCAGCTCACACGCACACACACCAACTCACACGCGCACACAAGCGCACATACATGCACACAAGCTTACATGGCCCAACACTTGCTACTTCCTGCTTAAACGCGTGCACACAGGTACAAAGTGTATACACAAATATCAACAGTCTTAATGACACTCCAGCTTAAAATCGCGCTCACAGTGTTACTCAGTTCTACAGGCACACACACGCGTGCAAACATGTTCTAAACACTTTTATAAGAAAGTTTAGTAATATTTATTCACTGCATACATCTTCCATTTCTTAACTTTACCTAGGATACCTGCTGACACACCTCTTCCATTGATGAGTATCTGACAGCAGACACATGCCACTCTGCTCCAATGAGCTTACATTCTTTCATATATGCCCGCCTCGTGATGTCACCTATCTTCTACTCTGTTACTCCCCTTATCTTAAGTCTTACACTCCACTGACTGTGCTCATTTGCTATGTAAACTTGTGATTCACTATCCTTACCCTCATTTGCATAGGATTGCCTAGTAATGCTTGGTGAAATCTCTTGGACTGAGTTCCCCCCTTGGCAACCTCTACTCGGTAGCCATGTTCTCTTCAGCCTGTCATTCACTTGCATTGTATATTATGATATCTTATAAAATGCCTATTTGCGGCTTTTATTTTCTTATTTTATGATTTTTATAGTGCACCCCATTTGCGCGGCGCTGCGCTAAGCTTAAACCTCGCCGATCGAGGAAAAAAATTATTTTTATTTTTTGCATCTGGGAAATTTGCCAATGGCTGTATGTTTGGGCATTGGCATGCTTCCTCAACCATATGCAACCTTTATTTGGAGCTGTCACAGCACCATTGTGCTATTTGCAGAACGGTACTCAGTTGTCAACTGAGTATATTTCTGCAAATAACACGGCTCCTACTCAGACAGGTTTGTGCTTCCTGGATCGCAAATTTACCTCATTTGCATGACTTTTGGCTGCAAGTGAGGTGATTTGCATATCCAAGCCCTGTCTGTGTAGGAGCAGTTTAAGGGGCTGTTTGCAATGCTGTTCCTGGATCGCTCGTCAGACATGTTGGCTGCATGGAGTCTTACTCTACTCTTAGACTCCGTGCAAGCCTTCATGAATCTGGCCCACTGTTTTAGTAAATAACACAGAAGAGATACAAAAAGAAAATAGTCATGAGGAAGGTATAAGGGTGGAGATAAAAGAACATACAAGGGAAGAAAAGGAAAGAGAAAAAGAAGAATTAAGTATTTCAAGTGAAGAAGGGGAAGATAATTTGATAAGAATCAAAAGTAAAATAAATTCCATTGGAAAGAGAGTGAAAGATGGAAAATGCAAATTAAAAATATAGGTATAGGTGAAAAAAAGGAAAGGATAAAAGTAAAATACACTTTTTTCTACAAAATGAGAATCATAGCCATACGAGTAAATAGTATAAAAGTGTACAGCAATGGTTAGGAGTGCTGAAATGGTGTAGATTGTTAGATATGGATATCATAATATTGATAGATGTAATAATAACAACAGAAGAAGAAAGAATACAAGTGATTACATTATGGGAAGGTAATTTTACTTGCAACACAGGTGAAGAAAAATGCTCAGGCATAGCAACTCTATGTAGAGAATGTATAGAAATGTTGTATTACACATTAGTATTATTAGGAAGAATATTATTATTAGATATAAGCTGGAAGAACCAGATATATAGGTGGCCACATTTTATGCATGCACTTTACAGAAACAGAGAGAGCTTATGTTTAGAAAAAATACTTGATTATGCTAGTTTGAATATGCAAGTTACAGTATTGGGATACTTTAACTGTGATGTAAGACAGACAAGAAAAGAAGGGGCAGATGCAAAAGTTATTTTGGCTATTATTAAATGTAAGAAAATGTATTTATGGGAAAAAAACACTGGACACACAAAAATGGCAATTTAAGAAGTGAAACTGATTATTTTATTAGTGAATTTAAAAATATTTCATAGAGGGATTAAAATTATGGGTTTCTGAGATCATGTAGTAGTTTGGATATAGATTCAAGAGGCTATGTACAAATCAGTAGTAGTATAAAACTAATTAATGAAACATATTTAAATGATTATGTAAGGAAATAATACATCATTTATGGTTAGATCACATAGACATGAGAAGATTTTATAAAGAATGGACAGGTTGGTGGATTAGTTTAAAAGAAAAATATAAAAAAGAGGTATTGGAATGGTAAAGGACTAAAAGAATGCAAGATATTTGCAAATATAAAGAGATCAGTAATCAAGCCTTTACAGACATAATAAGTAATAAAGAAAAGTTTTTAGATGAAGAAAGCTATACAAAATGAATCAAGAGAAAATTAAAACAAAGATATTTTTACAAGGAAGGAAAGAAGAATTAGCACCATACCTAATTAAAGTAGTTAAAGAAAAGAAAAAAATAATAAGAGAATTAAGGAACAATGAGTGAAGTATAGTTAATATACAAAAAGAAATAATAACAGACAATCAAAAGACATATTCTGAAAACTTTTTTTCAATGGGAAACTGTAGGCAATCATGAATGGAACTTAAAAAAATAACTGAAGAAGATAATGAGAGAATGGAGGAAAAGATTACAGTGATATCATGAAAAATAAAAAGTTTTGAAAACAGTAAATGTAGAATCAGCTGTAGGTATAAACAGAACTGAATAGCTAATGTACAGAGATATGCAAGAATGGCAAAAGAATATTGTTAGAGGTGATAAAAGAGTGGTTTGAAAAATGGGTAAATGATGAAAGAATATGTATGGGTGCAATGAAATGTATATGGAAAAAAGAAGAAAGAATATATATAAGAACTGGAGACCATTAATGTTGAACAATGTTGATTTTAAGACTTTTTGAAGATAGTCGAAAAAAGAATAGTAAGCAAAGCTAATAATCTACTGAATGAAACAATGTTTGGAATAAAAGGAAAAGGGAATAAAGAACTTTTAATGAGTATAAGAGACTTGGTAGAAAATGTAATAAATAGAAAAACATAATCAAAAATATTAATAGAGGATGTAAGTAAAGCATTTAATAGATACAGCATGAGATACTATGGAATATTTTAAAAGAATATAATATTAGTAATACAATAATTAACATTTTTGGGACCAGTGTATAAAATAAATAAAGTAAAACTAGTGGTTAATGGCTGGTTAAGTGAAAAAATAGAAATAAAAAGTGGTATCAAACAAGGATTTCCAGTCAGTAGTATTTTATTTGTATTAATTATGAATACGATCATTAACAAAATAAATTTAGCATTGGAGAAAGCAAAATACTGCACACCAGGGGGACGTCAGATTCCAGTAATGTTTTCTTTTGCAGGTGATCTAGTAGTAGTGGTGAAAATGAAGAATGGATTACAATAGATATTAAAACACTCAATAAAGAATTAGGAGTGGTGCTGCGGTAGCGTTGTCGCCTCACAGTAAGATGCTGTCCAGTTCGATTCACAGCTAGAGCGTCTTTTGCGTGGAGACATGCGTGAATGGACATACCTTCGTTGAAGGTTGTGCGTCAGGGCTGGCAACTCGGCACGTAAAAATTAACTGGCAATCATTAGCAGACCGGAGTTCCGCTGTGGTGACCCCTAACAGGGAAAAGCCAAAAGACACAACAACAACAACAGGTTTGAGTATTAATGAAAAAAAGAGTAAAAGACTGGGATTTTCAGAAAAATAGAGGGTATTCAGTTTAATAAAAAAAGAAATAGAAATTTTGGGAATAAGGTTTGGTAATGAACAATAGAGATTGATACAATGGGAGAATATAATTCATAAAATAAGAAATATTTGTATGTTCTGAATAACATTTTTATTTTATTTTATTTATTTATCATTTGTTTGACGGACCGAAAACTACACTAGTTCCACAGAGCCTGTTTTGGAGGAGAAATGGAAAGGCTCAGATATTGTAGTGTCTTTTGAAATGAGGAAACCGAGTACCCGGGAGGAAACCCACGCAAACACAGGGAGAACATGCAAACCACACTAGAAGGCACCCCAGCCGAGAATCGAACCGGAGAACCTCTTGCTGTGAGGTGACAACGTTAACCACTGCACCACTGCGCCGCCCGGTTTACATTTTAACTTTATTTATTTATTTAACTCATTACATTTAAACTTACAAATAAGAAAAAAGTATGTGTACTCAATTCAATAATATTAAGTAAGATGGCATATCTAGCAAATGTATTTATGATACCAGTGGAATGTGAAAAGGAATTATTGTCTGTGTTATTTACATCTATAAAGGAATGAAGATTAAACCCTATTAAAAGAGGAATCCTTTATGTTATGAAAAAGGAAGGAGGTTTGGGTTCAATAAATCCAATTGTGCATATAGCTTCATTGAATTTATATAAAGTATTAACAGGAATAAAGGTAAAAGAAAAATTGATAATAAAAATAATAGAAAAAATACAAATGAGGTTTGGCGACAAACCAATTTGTCCAGGGACATTCAGAGGGATTAGTAAAATATATTAGAGTAAAAAGGGTAGGGGGAGGTAAGGGGTAAATTTGAAGGAGGGATGATTGGGAGGAAATGAGGTAAGATTATGGAGGGGCTTAAGGGGGCTTAGGCAGGTGTTGCTGGGTAAAGAATCACATTTTGGCATGAACGTGCTCCTACCCTCCCTCCCTTATTTTGGTGGAATTGTTTTTTTGGTTTATTTTATCAGACTGGGTAGGACAGTGCAGGGGACAGGTGGGCCCTCTTCTCTTTCCCCTCTGGTTTTGGATTGCTTATTTGGTTGGATGTTACTTCATTTGTGAGTGATGAGCTGCTGTTTCATAAGTAAAATAAGCAAGTGGAGGTAAGGACGCTGCTTATTTGGTGGATTGGTGATTCAATAAATGGTAAATGAAGTGAGTGGTGGGACACTGCTTCATAAGTAAGTGAGTGGAGGTATAGAGGCTGCTTACTGGGTCAGGATGAGCAAAGTTACACTGTCCTGATTAACATTACATGGATGTTGATGTTGCTAAATGAAGTGAGTGGTGGGGACACTGCTTCATAAGTAAGCGAGTGGAGGTATGGACGCTGTTTTCCAAGGTCAGGATGAGCAAGGTCATGCTGTCCTGATTAACATTACATGGATGCTAATGCTAGAATTCAATGAGTTGTATGATATTTCAGTTGCACTTAATAAATATTGGCTAATAAAACTGTGTTTATGGAAGTTTAATAAAGGTAGTCAAAGGTCATTTGGTGTGATGTGTTTAATGAAGGGGAGCAAGACAAAGCAATTTTGGAAAAGCTTAAATCTTTTCAAAGAAGCAAAGGACTTGCTTCTATGGAAATGAAAATATATTAAGATAAATACAGTTATAGAATAATGATTTAAGTAATATAGAAAAAAATAGAAAAGAACGGTATGAAAATATAATGACAACAATTGTATTATATTTATCCCTGGAAGCATTTAGGAGAAAGAAAAATAAAAGCTATAAAAAGCAAGAATGAAAGGCTGTGAAAAATATATGGAATGTATAGATTTCCTGTGGACATTATCCATAAATAAGCTTACCGCAAAGGCAAATATGTCATATAAAAGAATAAAAGAAATAGTTTGTACATATTGTGGGCAAACAGAAACTAATGAGTATGTATTTTTTGAAATGCAAAAAAAAAGTAAATCCATTATGTTAAGAAACATGTAGAAAAGAATGTATAAAATGACTGAAAAGTTTAAAATTTATAAAGATGGGCATGATAGAATATGGATACTATGAAAATAAGAAACAAAATGATCTGGATATATTAGATGAGAAATTATTTTGCATAGTGTAGATTGCCTGGAATGAAAGAATGAATGAGATAAAATTGAATGGGAAATGGATACTATAGGAAATTTTGAAAAAAAATAAGATTTTGATTGTGAAAAAAGGAGTGGGGGGAGTCAAAAGTTAAAAAATTGAAGATATGTACATTAGTTGTAAATAATTGTAAATAAGCTGTAAAAGTCTCTGTGTAGAATGTATATATTGTATATTGTTAATTTTAATAAAGGACCTCTACTCTTTCCTTTGAATGAAATGTTAAACTGAGGTCTCATCAGCATGATTTGGTGGTAGCTCAGGTGGATGTAAAAGATTGCACAGCATCTATCAAAAAGAGTATGGGGAGTATATAAACACCTCCTCAAGTATCCCTTGAAAAGTGGGACTAACCTGTTTAACAAAGGATAAATAAAATAAAATAATATAAAAAAATATTTGCGAGGGGAAGAGGGCAAGAATTAAGAGGGATAAGGTGATTCTCCCATAGAATAAGGTGGTTTGGGATTACTTGATTTGCAGGGGCACTTTAAAGCTACAAAGTTAAGAATTGTATATATAAAACACAAGCAGAAGGATCTAAATCAAAGCAAAAACAAAACAAAAAAATCAAACAAAAAATATTCTACACTACTCCCAAACCTCAAGGAAATGTAGCTGGACATACTACAAGTTCACAGGACAAATACTATATTGGATAACTAGCCATTAAGTGCTTTCATATTTCTCAGGAGACTTCTGAAGAAGGTCTTAACACTGAAGCACCTGTGAAAACAGACAGATACATTTGAGTGTATCAATGCTACTTTATCACACAACCTAAACTCATTAAGGGAATAGCTATAGTGCAATCAGTCAACCAAAAATTTAGTCTATATACCTTGTGCAGACTGATGTTATAGCTAAACTCCTGACCTCCTTGACTATCCTTAGCATTGGGTATAGGTCTGGCTCAGGCAGGTTGCACTATATGTAAGATTATACCCACAGGGGGCCTCGCTCACTGACACAGGAGTTGCCTAGTAATGGCCTGGACCAATATCAACTACTATGTGCTGACAGACAGACAGACAAACAGATGTGGTATGAACTTTGCTGAATCAGTAAGTAGTGACTCTGTTGGCATCCCCCACTTTGGGCACTCCACTCCTTAATGATGCATGCTATCTTGTTGCATACATGATAAATCATATCAGTAGCCTTATGTCACACTTGCAGTTGTTTATGGTTATGGCCGCCAACAACACTAACTTGTGCAACAAGGTCCCATCAGACATACATGGAGAAAGTCTGTTCATGCATATCTGTAAGGAGCATCTGCTGAACATATACCCAATGGGCCTGCAACAAAATGTCACTGTCTGCCTGTCCGTGTGAAATTATCTGTCCCCCCCCCCTCTCTCAGGCATCCCATGTAGAAATTACTGGGATAGACATATGTTAAGGGGGTGGGACTGTCATACTCCTTACAACCTCATCCCAGTATCCCATAAAAAAGTCCACAGTTTCCATTGACTGAGTTACACCTGGCCTATGGAGAAGTACATTCCACCTAAGAAGCTGCTTGCTGTGTGGTGGCAGTCAGTAGCAATCAGAGGTGTGCCCGAAATACTTGCCAAAGAGCAACGTGTACTGTGAATCAACTCCTGTTTGACAGACCTGATGTGTGCAGCATGATGTGTTCCAAGTGTCATGAGCCAAGAACAGCACACATGCTGCCTGCACCACAAATGTGGAAGAGTATAACTGAGATAACCTGCACCCTGCCTGTCAGCCTAGGTGGGGAACTGCTGCATGCCATGCTGATGTAAATGTATACTTGTTATCTACCTTTCCCATGACACACTCTGTCAATAACAACACGAGTATGCAAGCAGTATGGCTAAAGTTCATTGGTGTGAGATTCAAATCTTGTGTATTTGTACACCAAGACATTAGGTTGAGGTCTAATGACACCCATCTGTAGTGACTGTTGTTATGATACATGTGCATGTCAGTTTGGCAACATGTTGCAGATGTATTACACTACATTTCATATAAGCATCATAAGGTTTATTGCTACCACAGCAATGAAAACAAAAGCACATTTGTAAAAGGTACCCCCCCCCCCTTCTCACAACCAGCAACACCACAGATGCACATTTGGGCATGGTGTGTCCCAAAATTCTGTACTGAGCAACATCAGTGAGCATTGTTAAAAGGAAATTATACCCACCTGCAAATAACATCAGGGGAAACAAAATACATTCTGAAATGCATGGCCATTCCCACTCACACATATTTCAGACACAAATTAAAAGGGCACATCCCTCTGATAACCATGACCTGGGAGATACAGTTTGAAAACCTATTCCTCAAATAAACACCTACAATGAAGAGGGAGATATTGATTGTCATCTTCAGAACCATGCCATTCTCTACATCCCCCAGCTCTGCATGCCACAAATAAAAAGTCTGGCAGTCAATTAAACCCATACAATGCACAGGACATCAAACGGTCATCAACAATATGAAACCCCCAGTCTACACCCAGCTCACAAGGCCTAAGTGCCCCAGTTCCTGCATATCTAACTAGTATCACTGCTCTCTAACTAGTATCATTGCTCTCTTCACAACATATTAGTAATCCCTTTTCTGTACATGTTCCTTAGTCAGCAGTCAGTTGATGTTAACACAGTCTCCTGCCACAACTTCTTTTAACTCTAAAAACAAAAGTAAAACCACAGTTGATGTTTGAAACTAGTCCTCCAGTACATTCAAGCAGTAGCACATGTACACTTTTCCCAGCTGTAGTGGTTTGGAATGTCCAAAAGGAATCCCCTTTCCTTAACTCTTCTCCTTCTGCCAAAAAACTGTAGTAAATTCTATAACACAAGTACCACAATGGCCATGGGTGTATTTATTCCACAGTTTCAAGGCTAATAATGCAGCAGTTATGTTATTGATCCATTTCTGGGTAAAATATCTATGAGCTGAACTTTTTCACACTATTCACCATCACAAGGCTGTAATCTGAGGCTCATCCTTGATCATTTAATCAGAAGGCATTCGGGTAACAGCAAACTAACTAGCGATGAAGTACATTGTACATGTGTGGTTCAGTGAACCAAACAGGCATGTGGTTTTGCTTAATATTTATCTGTTATCTGCAGAGATGCTATAGGGTATAATGGAAGTACATGTGGGTACTACAGACTAGAAACAGTCAAGTCATTGTGCTTTTCACACCCAACCACCATCGTGCTATGCCATGTAAGTATGCTGTACTGCATGGCATTTGGGTGCCATGCTTTGCTGCTTCAGAGCCCACTGTTATTATTATACAATAATTAGTTATAAAGTGTTTAGTTGGCAATGGGGGCCAACTATAAACATATAAATTATTATATCACAAACAAGAGAGTGGCTCAAATGAATGATGTGTTGAAAAATATAAGATAAAAAACAAGTAATCTCCGTGGTATTCCCAAAGTCTCAAAACAACCCACTAAAGTGTAGTGGGTCCAAAAACAAGACAGTGTAAGAAACTTCTCTGGGTGGAAGATTTTTAGTCCATATATTTCTAGTTAATCACTGTATATTAATCAGATCAGACAATAGTAGTAGAAGTAGCGAACTTAAACTCGTCTTAAGTCAAAACAAAACAAAACAAAAAGTAATAATAGAAAATATATAATTGTACAGCATTACTAAGTATTCAAAAGTAATCCAAGCAAGGTAGGCAGTCTGTTTCCAGTCGAAAATCCTTTATTAAGTACACAGACAAGTGATCCAAGTAAAACAAAAATATAGTAATAATTTCCTCACAAACTTTCTAAATATATATATATATATATATATATATATATATATATATATATATATATATATATATATATATATATATATATATATATATATATATATATACTTTTTATCAGGCATGGGAGTGGTTTACTGTGCTGTAAAACAAAGTGTTATTGGTACACATGTCAAATTCACATCCTTTCCCCCATTTATTTTATTCTACAAATTGGTTTTAAATACCATTTTAAATCAGTTGAAATTTAAGTGTATATTTTGTTTCCATTATCATACATACCTTTTTTTTTATTTTTATTTTTTTCTGGTTCTTTTTTCCACTTTATTCAAAATGATGTGGATTAAAAATGCTAACTAATTACACAGTTATATATATTTTTATAGATTTTTTTTTATAGATTCTTTTAAGGTTCTTGTACACAGACCTGAAGAAGTCTAGAAGGATGAAAGCGATCTTTGTTAACAATAGGTTATGAAAATAGAAATTTATTTTTACATGCAAAATGTATATGTATATATTTATATATTTTTTTTGATTGCCAAATGAGCTAAGGTTGATATATTTCCAGCCCTGTAATATATTGTCTTGGATAAAATCACATACTTAATAATCTGGTTAAATAAGAGGTACCATATCATTATAAATTTGATTTAAAGTACATAAGGGTTATATATTATTATGACAGCTACTAAGTAGGGCAGGACCAGCTCGAATGTCACACTGATGGGGGACGGGATGTAAATTTAACATGTGTACCAATAACACTTTGTTTTACAGCACAATAAATCACTCCCATGCCTGATAAAAAGTATAAATATATTTAGAAAGCTTGTGAGGAAATTATTACTCTATTTTTGTTTTGCTTGCATTGCTTGTCTGTGTACTTAATAAAGGATTTTCGACTGGAAACACTGCCTGCCTTGCATGGACTACTTTTGAATACTTAGTAATGCTGTACAATTATATATTTTCTATTATTACTTTTGTTTTGTTTTGTTTTGACTTAAGACAAGTTTAAGTTTGCTACTTCTACTACTATTGTCTGATCTGATTAATATACAGTGATTAACTAGAAATATATGAAAAATATAAGATAAAGTCCAAACCACAATGACATTAACGAAACAAACAAAAACTGTGGAGACCAAAGGTTAAGATAAAAAGCAGTAAAAGATGATGTTTATTCCAAAAAGGTTAACGCTTTTGTGAAGTATCCCATCACTTCAACAGACCATACTATCTAAAATTCATCAGTTGTTTTATACTCATGATATGCAACTTCATCCAATCAGCACTTGACAGTAATCAATAACAATTAAACATTTAAACACACATAACCATTTCTACATGACAAAATGAAACTATACATATTTATGACATTATTTAAAAACCATGTGTGCCATTATACATAGCAATGCATCCATAAAATAAAATATATATATGTATAATATAATGGATTAAATATATTAAATTAAATGTAACTATTGTCCCCCTATTCATAACACTGACATTACTACCTATTTGGAAGCCTCCTATTCTTCAAAATAGGCTTCAGAGGAATTTTATTGTTTAAACCCTTACCTCTATCATCTCTAAGTCTGACAATCCAGCTAGTTTCAGATGTCTCCGTATCATTGATTATGTCCCCTCCACGTACATTCATTATTATATTTTGCTGCACTTAACAAAGAAAGATGAAATCAATAATGATTAACAAGATCACAGAGGGACTTATTTAACAGCAGCACCAGTGCTTCATGCAAATCTGCAGTATTAGTACTAGTTACACAGGCACTAAACACTCAAGGAATAAATATTATGAATGGATTCATACCTACAATTTCTCCAATCACCAGTGGAAGACAATCACTGAGATATAGGCATAGTCATAGCCCACAAAAATAAAATGAATAAAAGAAATACATTAAAAGAAAGAAATAGATATATATGTTATTAGTAATAAAAATACAGGGAAAAAAAAAACAGATTCTGGCAGCAACATCAAAGGTTTTGCTTAAAGAAATGTTTTTGCATAACTGCAACAATTGTTCATTGTTTAAGGTTTTGTATACAGTCCTATTCCAAAGATATGACATGGTCGCTGAAGAAGAAACTTTTAAATCTAATATCACACTGCATCAAAAACTGTAACGTTAGCACATTTTAAATCATTAATTTCTCATTTCCTATGACACGTCTACACTATGCCAGGACATTGTTTCTTATGTTTTAGCTGCAAGAAGTTTGTAGAAAGCATTAGCAGCACTAAAACGTTTCACATACATTGACCTCAACAGTTGATCTTGTGAACTGCGATGGGGTACAATGATATTTGCACTGTATATAGAAAGTAAAAACTGAATAGCTTTGTCATGGTTGGTCAGTTGACTAAAAATCTATTATACTGATTGAGTTTATCATGATTGTTCTTTTCAACTAAATCTTTGAAAATTAAATTTCCCCTTCTGAATTTTCCTTCTGCAGCAAGGCAGGAATCTTTTAAACAGTGAAACTATAGAAATGCTTTATCTTAAGACAGCATGCCACTGTGACCATCCTGAAGGGATGAAATATTTTATATTCCTGAATGTACTGATTCACATTTTGCAGAGTTTTTATATCTCTTACCCCTGATTGTAGATCACAAATTGAAATGCACAGGGATAATTGTTTCATTACAGCTGCTGCTGTTAATGCTACTAAACTGCAAGATGTTAGCTGCATATTCCTAAAAAATGAAAAACTTCCCTGTAGAATACAAGTCTGCATCTTGAGATTACAAAAACTGTAGTTTAGAAATAGACAGCTAGCACCCTTCATGTTTACTTTTATTGAAAAATCACCTTGTCATCAATCTAAAAAGGCTTACTTTTTATTGAACATTCCATCAGAGGAATAAATTCAATTATTAGAGGACTCCAAATGTTTATTGTTTAATACTTCTACAATGGATGAATCCTTATTTTTTTACTATAAGTAAAGTGAGTGAAGTGTTGTTTTCACAGAAACACATACCCCATAAAGAAAGAACAAAATTAAGACTACTTAGTGTTTTTGAGGGCCACAGTGTTATACCATGAGTTCTACTAAAATTCCACACCTTGGCCTGGTCATTCTTGCAGCAATGAGTTCCAGTGTGTACACTACAGACTCAGTAGAATCTTGCTTTCAGAATTCCACATTGAGTGGAAAAATGCTTTGTACCAATGATTTGTCATCCTGGTGGAGCTCTGACTACTGCCCTGACAATATCTTATAGTTGTATGCCTTGGTATTTTACTCTAGCAAGTATTTTTTCATGGTATTAGCCCCATAGTAAGTGGAACTCAACTTAAACGAAATTAATTTTGAGTAGCAGCCAACAAAACAGTACGGTGCAATTGAAAAATTGTTACTGTGCCATTAGTCTTCAGTTTAGGCTATATGAACATTGTTTGCTGGAGTTAACTGTGCATAAAGGTTGCATGACAGAGTAGCACAGTCACTTCTATTCCACCATCTTGTCTACGTCTATTCAATTGCTTTCAATGAGGTTAAATGACTGACTTCTTCTGAGTGAAAGGACAATCTTAATCCATAATCTTAGAATGAGTTGTATAATTTTTTAATTCATTGTTTTTCTCTAATTCATATGGATACAGTTAAATAGCAGAAAGCAAAAACTATGCAAAAAAAAAAAAAAATAAAATGAAAAAAAAAAACATAAAAAGAAACATGAGGAGACATTATCATCCCATAGGTGATTACGTTCTTCTGAGAAAAAGATCAATGTATTGACATATTTATTGCTACATACTGTCATACATAAACCTCATAAAGCCTCATGTTACTGAAGAGATTTAAGCCCAATGAGATGATAAAATATCCTAATTTTACTGTTTTGGTTGCATGGCTTGTTATTTCTTCACAGTTAGTTTTATTCATAATGAATTACAACCTTAGTTGCACTGAGTGTTTATTACTTTGGTTTTAATATTAGGTTTCAAAGTCTGGCATTAGCTCCTCCAACAGTTCATTCCAGCCATACATTTTCAAGCAGAAATGGATCAGATATTTGTCTAAATAATGTATATGAAAAATAATATAAATTCCTGTAGCATTTCTGAATACTTCATCTATATAAATTCCTGTAGCATTTCTGAATATTTCATCTTTTGAAACATTATAGTTTTTCCAGAGAAAGAAATATATATTTTTAATTTTTTCAGATAGCTTGTCCAGAGGCTACAGAAATGAAATGGTCTTCAATAAGATGCTAGATGGTATGGAGTCAGTAAGGTAGATTAATTGCTGACACTGCAGTGCTGCATACATGGGGGATGAGCTGCATTCCTGTGTCTGTCATCATTCAGATGGGACATTAAACTGAGGTCCCATCTGCTTGAGTCAGTGGTTGCTCAGGTGGATATAAAGGATTCAACTGCACCTATTGAAAAGAGTAATGGAAGTTCCCCCATGCCCATGGTCAAATTTCCCCTATTAATACCACCTCAGGACTCTCCTGAAAAGAGTCTGCTAGCATAGTCAGACTAACCTGATCAACAAGGAATAAATAAAATAAAATGTATCTAAAATGTCTATGACCTGTAGAATTACGTGTGTTACAGCAGATGTTATTTTGCCTTTAGCAGATATGCACTAGTCAAAGATTAAAACATGCTGACTTCCATTGTAATGAGATATTTAATGATAGTGTCATTTTCAGTGATTTCACCATAAATTTTGAAATCATAATTTATGGCTTATTTCTCAAATTGTTTCATGTGAAATTTAGTGAGGTTAAAGTTGAGGTCTAAACTGTTTCACCAGTTATCTGTTTTTGCAAACCATCTTGGAGAACACTGACATTTATTGAAGCAATAATATTACACATTTTGAAAAAAAAAACATATTTTGCTGTCCAGAGCAGACTTCCTGCTTTAAAATCTAAGAAAAATCACCCAAAGGCTGACCCAATTTAGTGTCCTGTGAGGCATTAACTCAACAAGCAGCTTTTCGCTCTACATTGCTTGTGTTAAATTTTAGTAGGTTTAGTCTTCATCTGCCTACTAAATTACACAAGGATTGGTATTTACTGCTTTTAATTTATCTTTTTGTTTCCTTACATAGAATTGAGGTGAATACTTGATCAAGGTCATGATATGCAACATGTTCTATCAATGCTTTATTGCACTTTGTTCTTACCTGTCTAAAGAAGTCCACAAAATTTAGAAGACATGATTTTCTGTTAGCAAATCCATTTAGTCCCCTATCTGACAGAAGTAGTTCTCCTGTGTCATTAGGGAAAGGCACCATTATGATTCTCTCCCTTATTTTACATGGAATAATGGTTTGAAATACCTTGGTTCCAATGTGACTCCCTCCTTGTGAACTGGTGTGACTATTACCTTGCACCGTACATTAGGGATGTGTCTTCATACTAAAATTTTCTTAGTACAGCTTATTGTGCTTTATTTAGGTCTCAGTGATTCCTTGTATGAAATTATTATGTGTTGTGTCTGATCACATGGATGTTTTATTTTTTTCATATATTTATGACAAAGTTATTATATTTTAGTTATATAATGTCTTTTTGTCTCTATAGATATCTGACATATTTTTGGATATTACATTTTTTACACAAATTTTCTCTGCAGATACATTTACTATACCACAGAGTTCATTAAGCATTTCATTGCTTATTGATTAAATACGGCACTTGGAATTTGCCCCTTTGAGCTTTGTTTGTCAACTAAAGAATACTTTATTATTCCTTTCAGCATATGCAATCAAGTGAAGCTTGTTTCGCTGTCTGAAAGATTTGATAAGCTAAGCAACTGGGATCTGAATTTCATTTAAACCAAACTTGGTTTTATGACTAAGGTAATATTTGAAAGTTTAGTACTATTTGTTTTTGCAGTATAGCTTTCTAAATATTTAATTTTTCAATAGATGTTACAGAATTTATCTGTGAATGTATGTACAGTAGGTATTCCAGAATATAGAAGTTAGACAGATTAAAATATATGACACTAAAGGAAATAAATGTGGTTGATTGGGGACTGCATCTCACTCTGTCTTTTCTTAGTATGTCATTCATTGGCACCATAGTTTCCAGTGGTAAATTCTAGGAAAGGTGATTTAAATTTACTCTTAAGATAAAGATTCTGGTATTATTATCTTTGTTAAATATGGGCCGGCTTACTCGCAAACATAGTGAGCAGTTGCATAAATGCAGTCTTGTACACTGGTTTTGTACATTGCCATTACATTAGAGTGATTCATAGACCTGAATTATTGTAATGACAGATGTCTCATGAAAGAATTGCTTTTTCTTTGAATGTACATCTGAACACATAGTACACCATGGTGAACTATTTATACCAGTGTGATAGAAGGAATCATTGTGCAGCAAGATAGTGCCACACAATTCAGCAGGGATCAAGTACTTTGTAAGATATGACATATTTGGCTTAATTTACTAAGCAGCTGTTTTTAACACCTCTCTGCATTACCATCATCCCACCCAGTAGGAAAAAGGCCTCTATAGCTTTCAACGAAATGAGTTTCAGTCAAATAAGTTTTCAGTGAAATGAGCTTTCAGTGAATTGTGCGCAGCCAACTGAGTTTCAGTGAAATGAGCTTTCAGTGAAATAAAGTAGACTCATATATATATATATATATATATATATATATATATATATATATATATATATATATATATATTTCACTGTTACACTTTATATTTTACTGTTAACTTATGCTAACTACCTGTTATGTAATGCAGAGCTTTTCTGAAAAGGGGTTTTACTCATTTTGACTTTCCTGTGATGAAAGACAAACAATCAAACAAACAAATAAATAATCAAATCCAACTGATATGTTTTACTGTATAAGTGATTTCAAGCCCTGAGTTGTGCTTTTTTAATTTTGGAGATAATAGCTCCTTTCCCATTAGAGCCATAAAAACACAAGGGGTATATCCTGAAATATGTGAAATGCATTTTAGATATTAAAACTAGGTTTTAATTTTGGTGCTTACAGCAATATCCTCCAAACAAGCAAAAGGTGCCTAAACTGCATAATTTATGGTTAAAATGCTTAGAATTTAGAAAAAACACTTCCTTACTGATTTTTTTTACCCTGTTCATTTTTCAGGAAGTCAAGTTTTTAGTTTCTTAAGTTGTACTTAGTGGGTGTTGAGCTGGGTAGTGTATTGATACACAAAAGAATCCAGAAAAATACTGGGCAAGATAATCTACAAATTCTGAGATGTGAACAGTATGAGGTGCAGGAGGAGCATAAGATTGGGACTACGTTCGGGGGTAACTATGATTTGTATTACAATCATAAAACTCCTATGATCAGAAATATTATTACACAACATTGGGACAGGTTCAGCTGCTACTCAGAATTGGAGAATTTATTTAAAAACCCATTACAATTTATTTATAAAAAAGGTAAAAACCTTAAGAAACTGTTGGAGAAAAATTATAAAAGGCCTACCGGAAAAAGTTAGGCACTTACAAGTGTGGAACATGCGCTCAATGTCCATACATTTTGAGGCAGGATTCGATATATATTGCATATAGGCATTATACTATCAGGAGTGGTAGCTTTTCCAACTGCAACAGTGAAGGCTTGATATACCTAGCCCTATGTAAAATATGTGGTGCATTTTATGTTGGAAAGACCACACATAAACTAAAAATAAGAATATACGAACATTTGAATGCCATCAGGATGCAAGATGGCAATAATGCAATATACAAACACACCATGACATGTGCTGGAGCAAAATGTTTTTTTTTTTTTGCAATAGAAATGGTGCATCAGGACATTAGGGTGGACCTTGGGAGAATAGGATTGAAGTTAGGGAACTTTATTGGCAGTTATTGCTTGAAGCCAACAGACTCCCAGGTCTTAATGAGCACATTTCTATTGCCCCCATTTTAAGGATGAGGGCAGCTAATTTATAGGGTTTATTGCACAAACTTGATTGAAAGCATTTATTTCACTTTGTTGTTTACACTATGAGATTTCAAACATTAACATTTTTTTTAATTATTTTTATGGGTAAGCATATCAACAAAAACATGTTTTTCTAAAAAAATTTCTCTGTAGGGCATTCTTTTTAATTGTTTTTAATCAAAATACTAAGGAGTATGTATGAACATTTTAAATGCATTGATTTTAAATGTATGAGCTTCATTTTATGCATTAATTTTTTTGTGCATATTATATTTAGAAATTTGTATGATTGTTCATATAGGTTTTAAGTAGAACGTTTTTATATATTTGTTATGCACTAAAATAGTACATTTTAAAGTCAGTGTACATATTAATTAACAAACACAGATGAGTTTTTGCTAATTATATTCTATTAATGAATAAACTAGCAATTGGTTAATTAATTAAACAGGGGGAAGGGCTATAAATAGGTTAGCTAGAGTTTGGACAAATTTTGATACATCTGATGAAGTCTGGTGAATGAAAATGCCATGTAGTGTGTGCATTTATGTACTGAATAAATTCAGCTGTCGTTTCCATTACAAGTACTTTGACTCGTTTATTTCACCTCCATTGGTGCCTGTATTTCTTTTAAAAGTTGTTTCTTGGTTTACTCGGGCACTTTACCTCATTTTCTTTGGCTTGATCTACAAATTCTATTTTTTTAGATGGGGATTATTAATTCAGAAAGTCCAAAAAAACCCGAAATAACAACATAGTAGACTTTAAGAGTTAATAAATGGTAAAATGTTGGTGAACGTCAGTGTCTATGTTATTCCATGTAAATTCAGGCAACTTGTTGTGAAACTATGGGGGAATTCAAGAAAGCTTACAAGGATTAATCTTCCATACTGGCATGGCGTTTACATGGAAGTAAGCAGCCGTGCAATCCAGTAAACAGAGCTGAGGGACGTGCACGTGCATGCCAACACGGAAGTGTCCATGGCATGCAATTCACCTCATAAGCAGGTGGATTGCATGCAAATGTGGGTGCTGGAGCAATCCAGCAAGCAGATAGGTAGTCCTGCAGACCCCATGTTGGTGTCAAAGTGTACACAGAAAATTTCTGTGTACAAGAAATGAAAAAGTGAACAGGGGCTGTAAAAGCCCAGTTCGAAGGTCAGAAATAGCATAGCAAGCACATAAACTTGCAAAACTATGCCCTGTGTTTCCAAAAAGTAATCCAAAATAATGTAATTTAAATATTTTTTTAATACATATATTACGTTTGTATGGCTCACATCAGTGGACATCATCATCATCATTCTCTTTCGGCTTTTCCCGTTAGGGGTCACCACAGCGGATCATCTCTTTCCATTTCTTCCTATCCTCTGCATCTTGCTCTGTCACAACAACCCTGCATGTGTCCTCTCTCACGCCATAAACCTTATCTTAGGCCTTCCTCTCTTCCTCTATTCAGCTCCATCCTTAGCATCTTTTTCTTTCCCATTCCACCCATCATCCATCCTCCTCACATGTCCAAACCAATCTCTCCTCTCTTGCTTTGTCTTCACTGTCAACAACCAAACTGTCCACTATAAGCTGATATACTGATTCCTCCATCCTCCCTAGTCACATCCAAATCTTAACATATTTAACTTTAACTCATCCACATCCAGTCCTGCTCCTTCCCTTTTGTCAATGCCTTTGTCTCATACCCATATAACACAGCTGGTCTCACACACACATAGACCTTCCTTTTCCTCTTACCGATAACCGTCTGTCCTCAATCACTCCTGACACTCTTCTCCTCCACCTCCACCCCTTCCTGTACTCTCTTCTCTTCTCTTCTTACTCTTCACCATTACTCTGCACCATTATCCAAGTGTTTACAGTCTCTTCCCCCACCCCACTCTACCAACCTACCTCACTCATTCCTCTTCCTCCTCTCACCCTCTCTACCCTCCTCATATTCAGTCACTGTTTCCTCTATTCCTCTGTTCTCCTGAGCACCTCTTCCCTCTCTCCGCCTGATTCCTACTCTCACTACAGATCTGTGTCATCTCTGCAAATCATAGTCCACCACCCTCCTGGCTCCTGCTCTCTCTCATCTGTCAACCATCCACACTGCAAATAAGAAAAGACTCAGAGCCAATCCTGATGTAATCCCACCTCCCCCTTGGACGGATCTGTCACTCCCACTCCCACACCCACACCACACACACACCACTACCTACTGTACCCTTACCCACTTACCACTCTTCCCTCTGCTCTCCCTCATTCAACATACTCTTCTTATCATCTCCCTGTAATATGCTTTCTCCAAGTCTACAAAAGATCTAAAAAGACACATCCCCTCTCCTTCTCCTTCTTCTCTTCCTTTCTCCATCAACACTCTCAGAGAGCACTTGTTGCATCTGTCCTTGCATGAAACCATACTGCTGATCACTAATCAATCATCACCTCCTTCCTTTTCTTTCTTTGCTTCCACTCTTCTTTCATATCACTAAGCTGTGACTAATCAGTTTTATCCTCCTCTGTAGTGCACTCCACCCTGCTGCTTACTTTTATTCTTAAGTACAACACTTTTCTTCTCCACCCTCAGGCATCCTCTGACTTTAAATTCCACTGCCATTTCTCCTAAGCACCTCCATGCATTGGTGGTCATGTGGGCCTGGCCAAACAGCCTTTCCATTCTCCTCTTCATAGCTGCCCTTGCTTCTTCCTTGCTAATCTGTTTTCTACTCAACACACTCTCTTCTCTTTGTAGTACCTTTCCCTCACTCCTTTTTATCACCCTTACACATGCTGCACATCTACCTGCAGCTCTGTCCCTCTGTCTAGCTAATCCCAGGTCCTTTCAATCTCTCGTACAAACTCTCTCCATATCCATCCTTAGCTTCACACCTCTCTTCTCTTTTGCCCGCCTCATCTTTGACAATCCCACTTCTTTTCGCCAGCCCTCTTCCTCTGTATACTCTCCTGTACTTCCTCATTCATCAGTGGGCAAACAAGCCGTTATGCAAAAATAAATATATATATGTTGAAAAGTATAAGAATGAAAAATAATAAATACGTCAGAATAATGAATTATAGGGCCTTGCATGGAGTATGTACAATGGCAGGTTTCTGTGGTTGCTAAGGAGGCAGGCCCTGGAATAGTCTAGTATCTAGGTTTTGTGCATGGATCTGTATGCAAATGAGCTGGGGTTACTGAATACCAAAAATGGGTTACCGTGTCTGCAGATAAAATCTGTGTAGCCCTTGAACCAAGTTGGTGTCTGCAGGGAGCTAGCTGACATCAAAAGGGGGTGTTTCACTATCTGTTTAAGCACATTGGAGTTCAGTGGCTCCTGTTTGTGCAGTGTGCCTCTCACCTAAGCAGGGGGTGTGTCCAGTGTTGCTAATCTGTTTTTAGCTTTGGGGTACATGTTTTAACTGGCTTAAGCCAGTTCATGGAGGTGTATCTACTGACTACTGAGTATTGTTTACATCTGCATCACAAGTTTGTGCACCACACTGCAGTGCATAGCAGGGCAGGCTATTTAAAAAAAAAGATTGTAAATTGCCTGGAAAAGCCAGTCATCTATAAATTACTGATGACGTTGGTCCCACTTAAACTGGGCCATTAAAATGCCTCAATGATGTACTTGGCAGGTGGAATGCATCATAGTTAGTCAATCACATAGGCTGCATCTGCAGCAGAGCAAATCCTACAATCTGATTTATCCACCATACTCTGCACCATTGGAGTACAGACTTGGAAATTTTAACTGAGAAAATGGTAGGTGCTACTGCAGCTCTGCTATATCTGTATGTGCTAGATGCTGAGTTCAGTGCTGCTGCTGCTGCTGCTGACAATAGGCCTAGACTGAGAAGGAGAAGAGTGTGCAGGCCCAGGGTAACTTTCCAGGACCTACATGAGATAGAGATTGTAGATTGGTGGACAGGGACATACTACAAGAACTCATTGAGCTCTGCTGCTCTTAACTCAGATCCAGAGCCAACAGAGTGGAACCCATCCCAGTGGAAACAAAGGTATGTGTAGCCCTTTGGATACTAGCTACAGGTACTATCTAAAGACCAACTGGGTCATGATGGGGGTTTCACAGCTATCAGCATCCAGTGTACTCCACAAGTTCCTGGATGCCATGCTACCACATGCCAGTGATCACATTTATTTACCCTCGCATCCCTGGGGAGAGGGCCAGCTGTTTGTGTCTCTTCTACCATGTAGCACTCTACCCTGAGGTACTGGGTGCAATAGACTGCACTCATGTACACATCAAAGCACCATCTTGTGAGGAGGGTAGAGTCTATGTCAACCGCAAGGGGTATCACTCCAACTGCCAGGTTGTGTGCAATGCTGAGGGCATTATCATGAATGTGTGTGCCGGCAACGATGGCAGGTATCCTGACTCCTATATCTGGCAGGCATCACAGCTGTATCAGATGTTTGCTGGAGGGAACATCCCATATGACCATATACTGGGGGATGCTGTCTATGCCCTGCAAACTTGGATGCTGACACCTATCAGAAATGTACACACACCCACAGAAGAACACCATAATGAGGCCATAATGAGGCACATGCAGAAACTAGGAACATCATAGAGCATGTGTTTGGGCTGATCAAGTCATGGTTCTGGTGGCTCAATATATCTGGTGGAGCCCTACAGTACTCTCCAGCCACATGTGCACAGATGTTCGCAGTATGTGCCATGCTGCACAAAATGTTCCTGCAGAAATAGCTGTGAAAGGATCATCACAGTGAATGTACACACTGCCCCCCACCAGTCCCTAAGTCTCCACAGCCACTCCTACAGGGGGACTCAGAGGAGGAACCCCCTGAGTCTATCCCTGTAGCCAGATGTAGGCATGCCCAGTATGCCCTGACTTTGGCAAAGAGGCAATGCATAGCACATCCACTGACAATCTAGGGTCCTAGGCACTGACACCTTACTCCAAATCGTATATGTAGTAAAAAGGATGCCAGTCACACCGCACAACCTGTACCTTACCATGTATTGGCTGTGTACTGTGTGCATCAAACAGAGTAAGTCATGAAATACAAGTCTCTCAACCACTGGATTCACAATGTAAGTCACTCTCTTTTATAAAAAAATGTATGGGGCACTAGACTGTGATAGCATATGTATGGACCTCCTGCATGTATGCAAGGGAATAAACAGGGCTGCTGGGCTACTTTCAGAGAAGTGACATATATGTGGGACAACAGGTACTCTGTCCAATACTGAGTACCCCATAATATGCATTAGACCACATGGTAGAAAAACCCATAGCAATATGCAAGGGAAATGCCGAACAATGGGGTCATAGGTCAGACGCATGACTGTCAATGCTAGAGTCCCCTACCCCCATCCCATCACTGTTCCCATACAACTGCAGTACCAGTATGTTTGCAAGGATATATCAGCAGACCACACAATGCTAGGGCTGTCACAAAGAACCTGGCCACAGGTTCTATTTTCTAAAAAAGACAGGGATCACAGCAGGGGACACAGTGTATTTCTGCCTGTGTTGATAGTGTGAGGACTTAGATCCCACTTTCCAGTGGCTGGTGTGGGTTACTGGACTAAGTACATTAGCATGGTTGATGGTGTCAATGGTTCAAAGCTGGCTGCACCTACAACTTTTGCATGTATGGTACTCGTATGGTAGGAGTTCCACAGACAGTCAATATGCCTCAATCCCTTATGGCAAAAAACCTGGACAAAGCCCGAGACAATGGGGCACAGAGGGCAAAATGTACACACATTATACATCCTCTGGGTCACCTACTAGGTGGCTAGTATAACAGCAGGTTGCAACAGGTCAGATTAGCAGCAGGATGCAAAGGCCATCATGTAACTATGCAAGTACTTCCAACAATTCAGTGGGCTCCATTTAGTATTATAGTACTGGAAAAACACAACTCTAAGAGGAACAGAGCAGCCATATTGGCAGAATGCTGGAAATCCTGCAAAAACATGTAGAGTGAGGAAATATGTAGATTGTCACCCTGTGTGTGCTGTTTCATGTACCCCAATCACATCATACCTACAGCCGCTTAGAGCAGGAAATATAGACAAAGCCATGAGAAGTTGAGGGACAAAGGCCCAAATATAAGGAGACGGATTAACTGCTGGCAAGACAGATGTAGAAAGTTCAGAGAATAACAGGTCATATATTAGCATGAGTTCCCTAATATGAAATTGATAAGATAGCAGAAACTGGGGAAGGTCAAGCCATTGAAGAGAGTTTAAAGAAATGCAGTGGTGTGAGTTGTATGGGGAGTTAGTAATGAATCTGGCTATTTTATGGTAAGTCTGTTGCAGTTTGTTTAGAGTGGAGGCCTGGATATTGGTAAGAACTGGGCCGGCGTATAAGAGGGAGGGGAAAAGGAGTGCCTGGCCCAGGGTAAGTCTAGATTCAGGGGTTAGGAATTTTTTTTCTGGTATAGCAGACCTAGTTTCTCGTGTGTTTTTTTTGTACATTGGAGTATGTGTAGGTTGAACTTGAGTTTGTCATCGATAATGACCCCTAGGAGTTTTGTGTGGGTGTCAGGTTGGATATTTGTATTGTTAGAAGATGTAATAAAAAAGGAGGTTTTGTGATGAGAAAGAGAATGGGGAAGGAAAAGTAGGAGTTTGGTCTTTTTGGGATTTAGGATCAATAGGTTGTGAGAGATCCATTGTTCAGTGGATAGTAGGGCCTGTTGGGTCAGGGAGTGTAGTTCAGGAATGTTATTTGAGATGAATATAAGTGTGGAGTCATCGGCATACTGAATAAGGGAGGATTTTTTGCATGAGGTGTAAAGATCATTGGTGAAGATGTTAAACAAAAGGGGTCCCAAGATGGAGCCTTGGGGAACACCAGTGGAGATGGGAAGGAAAGGTGAGGAGGATGATAGCCATTTGACAGATTATTCCCTGCCAGATAGGTAACTATTAAACCAGGCAAGTGCAGAGGGGGATAAGTGGAGATTTGCGAGTTTGGATAGTAGTAGAGGATGAGAGACAGTATCGAAGGCATTGGAGAGATCTAGGAAGAGACAGGAAATGTGTTTATTGTTGTCTAGGGCCTCTGCAATGATATGAGTGAAGGAGAGGAGGGCAGTGGTGGTGCTGTGGTGAGGACGAAATCCATGTTGGGTAGGGGTAAGTAAGTGGTGTGTGAGGAGGTGATTGAGAAGCTGTGAGTGAATACATTTTTCTAATATCTTGGAGAGGGGGGGCAGAATGGCAATGGGTCGGTAGTTTGAGGGGTCAGTGGAGCTTCCACCTTTATGAAGAGGGATAGTGAAGAAAGATTTCCAAAGGGTGGGGACAGTTGATTCCAGAATAGATCAATTAATTAGTATAGATACAGGATAGGCAATTGAGTCAACAGCAAGCTTGAGGAATGTAGGAGATAAATTGTCAGTGGAAGGAGAGCAAGGTTTTAGCTTGAGTAGTAGAGATTTGATGTATGTAATGGGAACTGGCTCAATAGAAAACAAAGTTGTGTTAGTAGGACTTGGAGAGGTGGGTGTCGAAGTAGAGTTTGGCTTAGAGGTTACCAGATTTTGGATGGAAGAGATAAAGTGTTTATTCAGGAGGGTAGCTGTTTCCTGAGAGGAAGAGTTAGGGTATGGGGAGGGATTAGATGGCTTTCCAGGATAGAGGATGTTGTTGAGAGTTGACCAAAATTTTTGAGGATTGGATTTGTTGTTAAGCTGAGCAGAGCTATAGTATAACTTTTTGTCATTAGTTGTATGTTTTTTTTGCAAGGTTCCTCAGTTGCCTGTATTTTTGAAGAAAAGGTGGTTGTTTAGTTTTAGTCCAGGTTTTCCAAGCATGATCTCTTTGTTTCATAAGGGACCTAGTCTCTTTGGAGAGCCAGGGAGCATGGTTTGATTTTACTCTGATCTTCCTTGAGGGAGCTAAGGAGTTTAGAGTATTCATGAAGATGCTATTGAAAGTGCTTACAGCATCATTTAGGGGGAGGTGTTTTAGAATGGACCAATCTATGTTGTGGAGAATGGAGTTAAATTGGGATGAATTGAAAGTCAATAGTTTTGACAGTCTTTGATAAGGTGGGGTTTAGGAATATGGGAGTAGTGTCTTAAGATGGTGGTAGGGAGATGATCACTGAGGGAGTCAGGTAAGGTGGTGGGATTGTGGTATTGGTGGGGGGAATTGGTAAGGATCCAGTCTATGATGGAGCTGGAAGAGGATTTTTTAAGGAAGTGAGTGGGAGATGTTATAAGTTGGTGGAAGCCATGTAGGTGGATACTGAGTTGGGGGGAGTCAGTTGTGAGTTTGGACCAATCAGTGTTGACATCACCAAGGATAAGTGTCTCATATGGTATGTTGTGGGAGAACCAGGATAGGATGTTTTCAAGAATGGGCAGATTGTTACCAGGAGGAAGGTAGACAGAGGCAATTGCAAGTTTTTTGTGGGGATTCAGATGGCAGTTAAGGATGATGATTTCAGCTGGGAGGAAGTCAGGAATTGGGGAAGGGTATGGTAAGAGGTTAAGAATGTTTGAGTAGAGGATGGCCACACCACCACCTTTTTTACAGGTCTATCAGATTGGAAGATATTATAACCTGGTGGGAGTATTTCAGTATTTGAGATGTGTGGCTTGAGCCAGATTTCAGATAGGAAGAGGATGTGAGAGGTATTGAGAGCTATCCATGAGTGCAGCTCAGTGACTTTATTTGCTAGACTCTGAATATTCAATGAGTAAATAGTTAAGCATTTAGATGCTGATGATTGTTGTGACTGAGGTTGGTGACTGTTAAAGGAGTAATATGGGGGCAGTGTAGTTTTGGGGAGAGAAGAGGGGCTAGGGTTGGTATGGATATCTCCAGAACAAAGTAGGTTTTTAGTGAGGAGAGAGTGTGTAGTAGATGCTAGATGGAGTTTGTATAGTTTTGACTTAGCTTTGTGGGAAGGTTTAAAAACCTGTATTATGGATAGTTTATATAGACTTGAGATAGTAGTAGTAAGGAGATTAGGGGAGATAGTAAAATATGAAGTAGTTGGATATATGTTGTATGAGTGAGAAGTTGGTGGACATAGGAGTGGGTCAGAGAGATTGGAGTGGTTAGAGGTGGAGATAGAGAGAATAAGGAGTAGTGTAGAAGATATTAGAAAATAATACATGTCAGAATAAAATATGGTCAAATAGAGTAGGTAGAGAGACAGTGGTATAGATGAAGTGGTGTTGACAAGATTGACAGATTAGTAAGGTGGTTGTGGCAATAGGCAGGAAGTGGAATTGTAGTGGCTAGTGGGACAGGAAGGTTAGGGATAGTTAGGTATAAAGGTAATTGTAATGGGAGTGGGTGGGAATGGGGGTAGGGTAGGGGAGCGAAGCGCAAATTTCTGTAAATTCTATTACAATCTGTACAGTTGATAGGTATGCCAAATATATTATGGTCAGCACACAGCCAGGGAATGTCCTAGACAGAATATCATGGAGGTGCTGGACTGCTGAAGCAGGCACAGCAGCCAGTTGGCTGCAGCACACAAAATCCTGGACTGTAGTACAGATAGGACTGGTGTGGAGTCACCTTGTAAGTACTGACAGCCACACTGGGCATGCTTATACACTTAGCTTGCATGAGCCCACATCTGATGCCTCATCTGTCTAAGGAAGTGCTAGGACACTAGGTACACTAACAGCATAAAGCAGGTCCACTCTGCAGGCCACACATGCTATATAATACAAGGGCACTTTGCATGGTCTGCAAGTACTGTGGCTGCAGCCACATGTACAACAGATATAACCGGTGGTACATGCAATAAGTACTGTGAGCTATAGTGTGTAATAATGGGTTGGTAGTGGTTCTAATCTCACAACAGCCACAGTGTGTGTGTGTGTGTGTGTGTGTGTGTGTGTGTGTGTGTGTGTGTGTGTGTGTGTGTGTGTGTGTGTGTGTGTGTGTGTGTGTGTGTGTGTGTTTGTGTGTGTAGATATTTCCCTTACAGCAGTACAGACATGCCCATGTGGCCTATGTCTGTGCAGTGGTTAATCATTTTATGGCAGTGTGACTAGCATCCTCCTGAGTATTGGCCTCCTTGTCAATATTTGCTGATGTCATCCACCTTAACAGCACGGGCTGACAATCTAAACAGGTAAGCTCTGTGGTGCTTGCAATAAGTACATAGTGCTATATTGTATACTTCTGATGTCCTCCACCTTAGCAGAACTGGTTGACAATCTAATTTCAGATAAGCTCAGTGGTGCATGCCATAAGTACATAGTGCTATAGCATATACGACTATATTGTGTGTGTGTGTGTGTGTGTGTGTGTGTGTGTGTGTGTGTGTGTGTGTATGCGGGGCCTTCTTTAGAAGGCCTGCCAATGTCCTCCACATTAACAGCACTGGCTGACAAACTAATAACAGATAAGCGCTGTGGCGCACTTGCTAATGTACACAGTGTTATAGTGTATATGAGTAGATAGGTAGGGGTTCTAATCTTACAGCAGTCAACTCTGTGTGTGTGTGTGTGTGTGTGTGTGTGTGTGTGTGTGTGTGTGTGTGTGTGTGCGTTTGTGTGTGTGTGTGTGTGTGTGTGTGTGTGTGTGCGTTTGTGTGTGTGTGTGTATAATTGCAGCAGTGTACACATGCCTGTATCACCTATGGCTATACATTTTATGGCCCTGTGATTACCTGTCAGCCTCCCTATTGGCCTCCTTTACAAGGCCTGCCGATGTCATCCACCTTAACAGCACTGGCTGACAGTCTAATAACAGATAAGATCTATGGCGAATGCAATAGGTACATAGGGCTATAGTGTATATGACTAGATTGACATTTTCACACTGAGCTAATCGAAGGAAGGACACTGAGAAAACTCGGATCTATAATATATAACATTAAGTATCCTTTTTTTTTTGCTTATATTTTCAAGGTATCTATAGCACTTTGTGTACTGTATATTTTTCTAGGTAGTTTCACTGTGTGTGAGGTATTAACTGGAAATTGACCACTTTTTTAAGCATCTGTTGGGTTGTTTGTTTTTGATAACTTGTTGCAGTTAAATGCTTTCTCTAGAGGCTCCTTTAGCTGTTTAAAACTTTCATTTAAAGGCTCACTGCTGCTTTTCTGCTGTGAGAAACATTTCTGCAGTTTGTTTAAGTAGTATAGATATTTGTACCATTATCCATATTCAGGCTTATATTTGGGCCTAGTGTTTGTGGAAGCTGTGTGTCTGAGCACATATTCAGGGACATCTTGGTTTAGCCAAAGCCATCAGGCATTTCAGTGAGAGAGAATTGTTTAAGGTCATTGGCTGACTGAGGTCACCTGGACTACAGCTTAGACTAAGCACCTCATTGGTTCTTTTGAGCTTTTTGTTTCTTAAAAGTTGTCTCACGTTTCAACTTTCTGTTACCTAAGAAGTTAAGTTGTGAGTGTTTCTGCCATTTCACACTGAGCTAATCGAAGGAAGGACACTGAGCAAACTCGGATCTATAAAAGTGAATTTCTAACTGTTCTGTGCTTTAAAAAGTTTAAATTGCATTTGCCTTCTGCTTTTTACAGTTTTTGCACTTGTTTTATATCAATTAAGTCATTTTTGTATTGTATAACTGTTGTAGGCTACACACTAAAGTGTGCTAGCCTGATGATAGCATTTACAATGTTTTCTGTGTGTTTTTCTGCTGTTTCCTGAAAAAAACAAAAACAAACAAAAAAAAAATATTCTCTTTTCCCGTCTTTACTGAACTAGATTAGTCAAAATTTCAGGTTTTGCTGAATTCTGGACTGTGGTATAGTTTCCTGTGTTGCCCATATCCTTACTTGGATAGGAGGAAGCTTCTCAGTTCACCAGTGAGAGTGGGGAGCTTTGAGCAACCTATCTGTCCTTGGAGGAGTGGTCTCAGCCATGAAACTAGTAGCTTATTGGCCATTTTAGGTCAATTCCTATCTCTTTCAGTTTCCCTACTTTAATCCCGCATTTGCATGGTTTTGCTCCAGTATACAACTCCACACAGCTCCTCGTGGGGTCTTGCAGAGTGATACAGGCAACAGAGAGACCCAAGAGAGACTTTCCCAGATTTAAGTATTTTTTCTCTGTTTTTTTGCTCCGACTGCCTTTTCCCACCTAAAAAGCAAATTTCTAACTGAGCTGTGCATTAAAAAGTTTAAATTGCATTTGCTTTCTGCTTTATACAGTTTTTGCACTTGTTTTGTATTAATTTAAGTCATTTTTGTATTGTATAACTGTTGTAGGCTACACACTAAAGTATGCTAGCCTGTTTATAGCATTTAAAGTGTTTTCTGTGTGTTTTTCTGCTGTTTCCTGAAAAAAAAAAAACCCAAAAAATTCTCTTTTCCCACCTTTGCTGAACTAGATTAGTCCAGATTTCAGGTTTTGCTGAATTCCAGACTGTGGTATAGTTTCCTGTGTGGCCCATATCCTTACTTGGATAGGAGGAAGCTTCTCTGTTCACCAGTGAGAGTGGGGAGCTTTGAGCAGCCTATCTGTCCTTGGAGGAATGGTCTCAGCCTTGAAACTAGTAGCTTATTGGCTGTTTTGAGTCAATTCCTATCTCTTTCAGTTTCCCTGCTTTAAAACCCACATTAGCATGTTTTTGCGCCAGTATACAACTCCGCACAGCTCCTCGTGGTGTCCTGCAGAGTGATACAGGCAACAGAGAGACCCAAGAGAGACTTTTCCAGATTTAAGTATTTTTTTCTCTGTTTTTTTGCTCTGACTGCCTTTTCCCGCCTAAAAAGCAAATTTCTAACTGATCTGTGCTTTAAAAAGTTTAAATTGCATTTGCTTTCTGCTTTTTACAGTTTTTGCACTTGTTTTATATTAATTTAAGTCGTTTTTGTATTGTATAACTGTTGTAGGCTACACACTAAAGTATGCTAGCCTGTTTATAGCATTTACAGTGTTTTCTGTGTGTTTTTCTGCTGTTTCCTGAAAAAAACAAAAAAAACCCCAAAAAATATTCTCTTTTCCCGCCTTTGCTGAACTAGATTAGTCCAGATTTCAGGTTTTGCTGAATTCCAGACTGTGGTATAGTTCCTGTGTTGCCCATATCCTTACTTGGATAGGAGGAAGCTTCTCTGTTCACCAGTGAGAGTGGGGAGCTTTGAGCAGCCTATCTGTCCCTGGAGGAGTGGTCTCAGCCCTGAAACTAGTAGCTTATTGGCTGTTTTGGGACAATTCCTATCTCTTTCAGTTTCCCTGCTTTAAAACCCACATTTGCGTAGTTTTGCACAATTTTCAACATAGCGCAGCATCGGGCAGCTCCGCTTAAACGGCTTTAAACTATTCCCAGCTCCACAAAGTCTGCTCTTTACATTTTCCCTTAGAACTGTTCTAAATCTCAAACTAGCATTCTATTTTCATTCTAAAGCCCTGCAGTTGCTTGTATAAGTAATCTTATAAGTAAGCACTAATAAACTAAAGCACTACACCCTCTTATACTCCCTTTAAGTACTTGGCTCCCTATTGGTCCTTTTTGATCAGTCAAAAAGTAGTTCCTTATACTATTCTGGCATGTCCAAAAGTCAGTTTCGGGTTTACTCCCCAGTCCAGCTAGTGAATCTGGGAATCTTGAGGCAATGTTACAACTGCCTTATGTACACAGACCACCCTCTTCTCCTCCCAACAAGATCAAATATATGTGAGAGATGCAACTATATAGCCAAACTGGAGGCTGAGCTCTCTCAACCCAGTACTGGTGCAGTCAGTCAGGAGGAGAAGGTAACCACACACATCACAAATCCAGTCTCACATAGACCTATCACAACAGCAAACCAAACACATAAACACACAAAAACATACTCGGAGGCTCTAAATAAAAATCTGCCCAAGCAGCAGAGACCTCCAAAGCAGACATCAAAGCAACCGCTACCCAACAACAATACCCACATATCACATAATTCACAAAGTCAGTGTGCCATGCAGTCACAGCCCTTAAGGCTAAACAACACACCTAATACACCTGTAATAGGTGACTCTGTTGTCAGACACACTGACGTCCTACTCACCAGGCTGAACAAGGAGAAGGCCACTGTAAAATGCCTGTCGGGTGCCAGGATCCGCCACATAACACAAGCACTCAGGTCACTCCAAAGCAAGTACAAATATGACTCCATCATTGTCCATGCTTGTGTGAATGACCTGAGATGTACCTTCCTGGACTACATGAAAAGAGACATAGAGGAGCTCTCTGATCATGTAGCCCAGGCTGGTATGACCCTGAACTTGAGTAGCATCTTATCCTCACCAAGAATGATGCCACAGTATAAAGAAAAAAATATCAATTTTAACAATTGGCTAAAGAATTGGTGTCATTCAAAGGGGATCCAGTGTCTGTCGGCCTGGGATTACATGCTCGACAAGCCACGTTGCTTCGCTAGGGACGGCTTGCACCTGTCACCCCTGGGCTTTTGAATACTGGCTAAGGCTCTTGCCACCCCCATAGTGCCTTTTTTAGGCAAGGCTCAAAAAACAAACCCACCTCCATAGACAACACAAGGAAAAAGAAACGAAGGGAAATGTTGCTCAACGCCAGAAGTCTAAACCTCAATATGCACACACTCGAGGCTCTCCTCGGTATGGAGAATATCGATATCTGTGCAGTAACATAAACCTGGCTCAAGGCTCCTGAGAGCACCCCAGCACTACCAGGTTATACCTCATACCATGCTTTTCGGCCCCAAAACTCGGACCGAACCACAAAAGGAGGGGGAGTATCCATATTCATTAAAGATACCCACACCTCCAGGTTAGTGGCACTGCACGAAGCATCGGAGACCATCCATGTGCAACTAACAGTGGGCAAAACTGCCTTTCAGTTTGTAGCCTGCTACAGGCCACCCTCCCAAACTCAGGAACCCCACTCGGCTTTCCTGAGAACACTTGAGGATATGAAGGTCTCTCCAAACACCATTATATTGGGTGACTTCAACTACCCAAACAAAGACTGGGAGCATTACTCAAGCCCCAACACCCTCGCCCAATGGTTCCTAGAATTTATAAACTCAAATGCTATGGAACAACTGGTCACCACTCCCACAAGAGGGGAAAACATATTGGACCTGATCATCACCAACATGGGGACTCTATGTTCCATACCAGAGGTATACCCCTCATTGGTAAAATCTGACCATAAATTAATCTCACTGGACATCCATATCCAGTCCCCACCCCCAGCCAAGGAAACCACGGTGAAGAACTTCTCAAAAGCAAACTTCACACTTCACAAAACCGAGGTGGAATCCTTCAAAGCCCCCGGGCCAGTGGAAAATATGGCCCAAACCACAGAATCCTTTACAAACGCATTCTATGGACACCTACAGGAATGCATGGATCGTGCTATCCCAAATAAAACCAAGACTCACTCCTTCAAAGGCAGGAGACCTGTCTGGTGGACCCCAGCCATAAATAAGCTATACAACAGAAGGAGGAAGCTACTAAATGACACAGCAAAATCCCAAAAAGGGATGGCATCTCTGATCAGTACTAGCAAGAAACTACAATCCCTCATAAAATCATCTAAGGCCAGCTTTGAAAAAAAATTGCACAAGACGCTAAAGATAATCGCAAGGCCTTCTTTAGTTATGTCAGGAACCTGGGTGGCAACTCCCAGATATGCTCTGAGTTAGTGCAAAATGACAAAAAATACATTGAACCCACAGACATTGCCAACATCCTGGCAGACAGGTTCAGTGCAAACTTCCCCCCTTCCCCCCCAAAAGAGCAAATGTCTATCCCAACAGAGTGTAGCCTCCCTGACATCACAGATGCGCAGGTGAGAGCTGCCCTCTCCAAAGCCAAAAACACAGCATCAATGAGACTGGACGGTGTTCCGGACTGCGTCTTGCATGAGCTCCAAGAAGAACTGAACCCTCACATAAAGTCACTGTTCAGTCTCAGCCTTACTACAGGATATGCACCCAAGAAATGGTGTACAGCAACAGTGGTCCCACTCCACAAAGGTGGTGCCACAACGGACCCCGGAAACTATCGGCCTATAAGCCTGACTAGCCTGGTCTGCAAAGCTATGGAGCGTATCATCATGGAACTCATAAACAAAGACATTGGGAACATCCAAACACTGGATCCTACCCAATTTGGCTTTGTTAAGGGCAGATCTTGCCTCTTGAACCTGGTCAACTTCTTTGAAACAGTCACCAAGACCATAGATGAAGGGAAGGTAGTGCACACAGCCTACCTGGACCTAGCAAAAGCCTTCGACACAATACCCCACTCGGGCATCATAAATAAGCTCACCAGCTTAAATATCAACCCCTATGTCACAGGATGGGTTGCAAATTGGCACAGGGATAGAACCCACATGGTCAGAATTGCAGGTGCCATGTCAGACTCTAAACCAGTTACAAGTGGCGTCCCACAAGGCTCAGTCCTGGGACCTCTTTTGTTCGGTATATATTTCTCTGAGGTACAGGCTAACACGGGAGGGCTATGGCTGACCAAGTTTGCAGATGACTGCAAACTGGGTGCCATAATCGACTCGCCAATTGACACAAGCATCCTCCAAAAGGGTCTCACAGAGACGGATAACTGGTGCCAGAGCCATGGCCTAAAGCTAAATTCCAAAAAGTGCATAGTCATCCCCTTTGGGAAAAACAAAGTGCCCACAAATTACCACATAGGTGGTAATCCATTAAGTACAGAAGAAGTAATTAGGAATTTGGGGACACAAGTAGATAGCAATCTCTACTTTGACAATCACATTGCCAAAGTGGTTAGAAAGACCTTCTATATAGCTCACCTTATCATGAAAGGGTTCACATCTAGATCAAGAGAGGTCATTGTGCCCCTCTACTAGTCACTCATCAGGCCCATAATTGAATACAATGCCCCATTTGGGATGTACCTTACCCGACACCTACAGCAACTGGAAAGACCCCAAAAGTACCTCACCAAGAGGATCAAGGGACTCAAACAGATGCCCTACGCAGTTAGGCTAAAGAAACTCCAGCTCTAATCAGTTGCTTACCACCTACTCAGAGGCGATCTGTGCCTGACATATAAAGCCATGTCCAACCCAGAATTAATGGACATGCTCCACCTCAGGAAATCCAAATCCCTTAGAGCTAAATGCTCCAGGTACTTAAACCTCAGCACAGAAATAAATAGGACATGCTGGAGGGACAGATTCATATCCCAGAGGCTCCCCTCACTCTGGAACAAAATCCCAATCCATGTTAGGCAGAGCCCCTCAATGACCCTCTTCAAGAGAAATCTTGATGAGTGGATGGGAGATCATAGGTTTACCTCTGGGATCTCTTCTGTGTCCCTACTAGACAGAGGCACAGTAAACTAACCTTAAAAGGGCTATCTTCTGTGACCTACTATACAGAGGCACAGTCAACTAATCTAAAAGGGTGGCAAAAGCCAAACACACTCTGGCTAGGCTTATAAATGCCCTAGGGCAGATAGCCTAGTATTAACCTATGAACCTATGAACCTATAAGTAAGGGATCTAATCTTGCAACAGGAAACTCTGTTTGTGCTAAAATATTTTCATGCAGCAATACACATATGGGTGTGCAATGGTTATGCATTTTACTGTCCTGTGAGTAGCTACTGGCCCTAAACCGCCTACATTTACCTAAGCATAAATGCTATCCGCCACCACCTACATTTCAATGTGCAAAACACGCAGGTGACACATATCAAGGGTAGCAGGACTTGTCATAGGGTATGCATGCATGATTACCCTGACTTCACTCATTGTCCCTGACACACTGTTCTATACATATTCACCCAGGTAACCACACATGTATACAGCCATACCTTGCTGATGTCATAGATATGCTGTGCCACTGTGCCATTCTGTGCCACTGTATTGCTGCAAAGTCTCCATAACTCAGCCACTCAGACCCCCGGAACAGAAGCATACACAATGTGAGACACCTGTCAGTCTGCAACACTACTGGCAGTCTAACATCATGAAAAAAACATGCACAAACTATGATGTGTACACATGACACATGCCAACATACAGCACCTGTCATGCCCATCACAACTTGCATGGCACAACACAACCACAGGACAAAACCTACATGTAATATAGTCACCTTGTACATTAGACACATATTTACATGTCCCTGCATTGATGGCATGGATGGCAGGGATGTGGCACAGGTATCACAGGGTGTGATGTGGGGGTGCCAGAGGCCTAGGCTGTGGCAAACAGTTGACAGCATGTGTGTGAATCAGGAAGGGATGCTGGTTAGGTGGGCCATGGCTAGGTGCCATGTGTGTCTGTTGGTGACTTGCATGTGACAGTGATGTTTCTGTGCCTGTACACAGTCAAGTTCATTGCTAGCACTACATGTGTGTATGTTGGACAGCTGTAGACCATACATGACAGAGTAGACAGCTCACCATCTCCGGCCACGAACATGGGAACTGGATCTGACAGGAGTGGCACTGGCACCACCATGCCCATGGTCAAATGAGGTGCTAGTAGCTGATGGTCTGCTGGGCTCGTGTCCACAATGGGACCACCCAGGACCACATGCCCAAGGCCTACCATGCCATGTTGTGGACAGCACACTCCCATCTGTTGTGCTGGAGGTACTGCCACTACATGAGCTTGAGTGTGCATGGTATCATGGACTCTCAGCAGATGGTGTTGCTGAGCTATGTCCGCATGTCCAATGTCTTACTCCAACCAGATGTTGCAGCACAAGCAACATGCGGTGAAACACTAACACTGTCACATCCCACCATTCGTCCATACATCAGTAAAATGATCCATGACTTCACCAATGTGGTGGAGGTAGTCACAGATATCAGACTGTGCTGCATCCATAATTCTGAGAATCCATCTTGTGTTTCATTTGAAACATGCCTGTGCCTTCATGATAGACAGAAACATGTGGCACGTGACCCATGATGTGACACCTGTGATGTGATAGGATGGGCAGGAGTTCTTCTCCGAGCACCGCTGTCAAACTGCCTATGGCCACTGTCTAGACTCACTGATGCCATAGTTGCCATACTGTTCTGTTTGAAGTCGCCACATTCTGACTGTCCTATATCTGTGATCTCAGGCGACTGGGTATGTGTGGGCATACTGACTGTGTGCAGGGACAATGGAGGAGGAAGTAGGATGTCAACCCATAGGGCAAATTCATCCCCCAACAACCCCACCTGTGCCTCACTATGGTCACCATCATCATCAGAGTGTGATGACCCACTGACTTCAAGTTGTGAGGGGGGCAGACTCCAACTCCCACATTCACCTATGAGGAGGAAGACAAGATAAGTGCATTACTACCTGCACTATTATATATAGTAATCCTCACAGACACATACACATGATGAGCCAGAACTGCATTACACATCACACATCTTATTTCTGATCCCATGCACAACACACAAATACACAACATACACTTACAAGACTGGCCCTTTATAACTTGCACTGCAGCCGCATCCAGTTAGTGTTGCCAGTATGATACAGCTGTGCGATAAGCAATATGTCAGTGTACTGATAGATCTGCCCGTAAAACACAGTGCACCCTTTGTGACCATACTATGCCAGTTATAGTATGACTGCCTCAGGTATGTACCATCTCTATATTGTGTGTGAACAGGCATCTGTGAGTGGATGCCTCCTATATAGCAGGCTGCATAGTCCTTCACAAAATTAAGTGCAAATGTGATAATGTTCCTGCAAATACACGACTGTGATTACCCATTCAATGCACCCCAGTTATATGATCAACAATTGAACATACAACCTATTCTACTCTGGCTAAGCATAACAGCTGTGCCTAGGTCAAACTGGCAGCCCTTAACATTCTTAGGGTATATATCATCTGTAAAACAAGTGTATCGCACTTACCAGGTATAGGACCTTGGACTCCAGCCACACTTGACCGACCTATGGAAATGTGGAGGAGAGGTATTTTCAGAAATATAAAATGTGGCATTGTTACAGGATAATATGTGTGTATATCCACATGTACAGTAGCTAATGAGATACTGCCTACATTGCTGACATTCTGCATATGTGTGCACAACTGTGCATTAAAACCAACCCCCCCCACCCATAATGCAGGTAGACCTGACACCCGTGTGCTGTATGCCGAGGTTGTCACAATGACTGATACAGTATTACAGTGATAAACACAAGAAGCTTACCTGGATGATCCTGTGATGCAGATGCTGTGGCACCCAACTCCACAATGTATTGGGTGATGGATACTTGTGAGCCGGTGGTTGTCCCCAGGATTGACAGGAATTCCTCTGTGGCCAGCAGTGGTTGATCTGCGGCAGGCACTCCACCAGTGACAGTATGGGCCCTGGCCACAGCAGCTGCCCTTTGCCGTGCAGCATTGACCATATCTGTGGCCCAGTGTCATACCTGCTCATAGGTCCTGTTCTGTTGGCCTATCTGGTTGGCTGCCTTGATGAGACGGTGCTGTAAGTTCTTCATGATGCTGGACAGGAAGATGTTATTATGCAGTCTGAGGGCATCCAGGATAACATTACTTTCAGTGTCTGAAAATGGTGTCTGCCTCCATCAATACATCCTTCCTGAAAGACAACAAGAGGGTAAAACATCACAGGACCAGATACACAGACATGCACTATCAACAGACCCTTAACAACCAAAATGGCCTGCACTAACTACTGCTAGCTCCCATGTCATACCCCACAGTCTATCAACACACTACGTGTGTGTCTATCACCAACATAGTAGTAATACCCATTATGTCCCTGTTTGCCGTGACAGAGTCTGATGATTGTCTCCACACCCATCAATGCTATTTACTGTGGTGTGTTCTCTAAGGACAAAGTCCCACTACTATGTCATACAGCCACTGTCAGACAAATAGGTGTGTGTTATTAACCTGCTGTGCTATATCTTCCCTGTAGGCATCATGCCTCTCCAGTAAAAAGATGTGTTTGTAATGTGTACATGTGCCTGATATATGTGGTCCTTTGGGCTCAAACATGTGGATGTCTAGCAAATGGTTGGCCAGTAATTGATGGAGGCTGTCAGAATATATAGAATCAGCCTGTTGTATGCCAGACCTGTCAGAATACCCTTATTCTACAGTAATATATGTAATATCTGTTAGTACATTCATAGTATTACTTTGTATGGCCAGTATGTACACTCTGTTGCTGAGGCTGTGCCTGTGCCCCCTCACAAATAATGGCTATGAGCTTAATACCTGCTGTAGAGGTTGCATGCTATGTTAGCCAAAGCTCTCAAGTGATGAGGTATGATTGTCAACAAAACAGTGACCTAGCCAGAGTATATCAGGGACACCTTTACAATGTCTGAACTATTCCTGTGTGACATTCACAGACTGAGAGGAGCTGAATAACAGTACATCATGTGATATTACAACAATGTCCAACCTTATTCACTGTCAGTATGTATAACTTATAATCCACTAGCTTTCATACATGGGCAGATCATTGTAGGAGGGAGTAAGAGGGCCACATATGTCATTTGATTCAAACCATGCACAGCTGGGAGGCTTGCCTGTAGCTGTTGGACAGCAGAATATCAACAACATGTCATTCCCATAGCTGTACTACAGCCCTATTGTTGCAATCTCTACTCACCATACCTCCATCTTCCCATCTGCGTTCCAGTATATGGGACATGTATTACATACCTAGAAGAGTGATGTAATCCTTTTGTGAAGAAATCTTCAAGAAAAGACATGCTAAATCGTAGCTTGTCTTGGTAAGGCAACATGCAGACCTTTTTCCCACAGGCAGTTGATTGCCTTTTGTAGGTTATGCTCATTAACAGGTAATTGCCTGTGCATCAATCTGTGGCTCAGACTTGCTAACTGCATCTAAAAACAGCTGGGTTGCACTTTCATTATCCAATGGCATGGCTGCACAGTGCAATATATACGGCCTTCATGTAGCCCTTGGCCCCTTTCCTAGTCTTTGAGATCGACATTAGTGAGGTGTGGTGGACACTACAGCATCGCAGATGGTAGGTACAAATACTGTTTGCTGTTGAGATTTATGAGGTATGTCAACAGTTTTGCATGCTATGTTTGGCCATTGTCACATGACATTGTGATTATCTGTCAGTTCAGTGGTAAACATTGTGGGTTGATGTCAGTAAGGAGAGAGAGACATGTGAGTGTCAGATGTCATACCCATCAGAATATGCATGCAAATGCAGTAGCTGCTATTCTATCAGTTCACTATCTTTGTAGGGGCAAACTGTGAAACATGTTCCTGTCTCTGGACCTTTGCTCCCCCCCCCCTTTATGTATGGTTTTGTCTGGATTCCTTGTTCTGGGGGGTTGAGTTATGGTAGGTCTGTAGCAGGTAGCTTAACATACAGCTTCACATGTTGCAGGTATATAGTAAGTAAAAACTGAATAGCTTTGTCATGGTTGGTCACGTGACTAAAAATCTATTATACTGATTGAGTTTATCATGATTGTACTTTTCACCTAAATCTTTGAAAATTAAATTTCCCCTTCTGAATTTTCCTTCTGTAGCAAGGCAGGAATCTTTTAAATAGTGAAACTATAGAAATGTTTTATCTTAGACAGCATACCACTATGACCATCTTGAAGGGATGAAACATTTTATATTCCTGAAAATACTGATTTACATTTTGCAGTGAGTTTTTATATCTCTTACCCCTGATTGTAGATCACAAATTGAAATGCACAGGGATAATTGTTTCATTAGAGCTGCTGCTGTTACTGCTGCTAAACTGCAAGATGTTAGTTGCATATTCCTAAAAAATGAAAAACTTCCCTGTAGAATACAAGTCTGCATCTTGAGATTGCAAAAACTGTAGTTTAGAAATAAACAGCACGCACCCTTCATGTTTACTTTTATTGAAAAATCATCTTGTAATCAATCTAAAAAGGCTTACTTTTTATTGAACATCCCATCAGAGGAATAAATTCAATTATTAGAGGACTCCAAATGTTTATTGTTTAATACTTCTACAATGGATGAATCCTTTTTTTTTTACTATAAGTAAAGTGAGTGAAGTGTTGTTTTCACAGAAACACATACCCCATAAAGAAAGAACAAAATTAAGACTACTTAGTGTTTTTGAGGGCCACAGTGTTATACCATGAGTTCTACTAAAATTCCACACCTTGGCCTGGTCATTCTTGCAGCCATGAGTTCCAGTGTGTACACTACAGACTCAGTAGAATCTTGCTTTCAGAATTCCACATCGAGTGGAAAAATGCTTTGTACAAATGATTTGTAATCCTGGTGGAGCTCTGACTACTGCCCTGACAATATCTTATAGTTGTATGCCTTGATATTTTACTCTAGCAAGTATTTTCTCATGGTATTAGCCCCATAGTAAGTGAAACTCAACTTAAACAAAATAAATTTTGAGTAGCAGCCAACAAAACAGTACAGTGCAATTGAAAAATTGTTACTGTGCCATTAGTCTTCAGTTTAGGCTATATGAACATTGTTTGCTGGAGTTAACTGTGCATAAAGGTTGCATGACAGAGTAGCAGGTTGTCACAGTCACTTCTATTTCACCATCTTGTCTACGTCTATTCAATTGCTTTGAATGAGGTTAAATGATTGACTTCTGAGTGAAAGGACAATCTTAGTCCATAAGCTTAGAATGAGTTGTATAATTTTTTCATTCATTCTTTTTCTCTAATTCATATGGATACAGTTAAATAGCAGAAAGCAACTAACTATGCAAAAAAATAAAAGAAAAAAGAAAAAGGAACACGAGGAAACATTATCATCCCACATGTGATTACGTTTTTCTGAGAAAAAGATCAATGCATTGACATATGTATTGCTACATACTGTCATACATAAACCTCATAGTCTCATGTTACTGAAGAGATTTAAGCCCAATGAGAAGATAAAATATCCTAATTTTACTGTTTTGGTTGCATGGCTTGTTTTTTCTTCACTGTTAGTTTTATTCATAATGAATTACAACCTTAGTTGCACTGAATGTTTATTACTTTGGTTTTAATATTAGGTTTCAAAGTCTGGCATTAGCTCCTCCAAAAGCTCATTCCAGCCATACATTTTCAAGCAAAAATGGATCAGACATTTGTCTAAATAATGTATATGAAAAATAATATAAATTCCTGTAGCATTTCTGAATATTTCATCTATATAAATTCCTGTAGCATTTCTGAATATTTCATCTTTTGAAACATTATAGTTTTTCCAGAGAAAGAAATATATATTTTTAATTTTTTTAGATAGCTTATCCAGAGGCTACAGAAATGAAATGGTCTTCAATAAGATGCTAGATGGTATGGAGTCAGTAAGGTAGATTAATTGCTGACACTGCAGTGCTGCATACATGGGGGATGAGCTGCATTCCTGTGTCTGTCATCATTCAGATGGGGCATTAAACTGAGGTCCCATCTGCTTGAGTCAGTGGTTGCTCAGGTGGATATAAAGGATTCAACTGCACCTATTGAAAAGAGTAATGGAAGTCCCCCCATGCCCATGGTCAAATTTCCCCTATTAATACCACCTTAGGACTCTCCTGAAAAGAGTCTGCTAGCATAGTCAGACTAACTTGATCAACAAGGAATAAATAAAATAAAATGTATCTAAAATGTCTATGACCTGTAGAATTACGTGTGTTACAGCAGATGTTATTTTGCCTTTAGCAGATATGCACTAGTCAAAGATTAAAACATGCTGACTTCCATTTTAATGAGATATTTAATGATAGCGTCATTTTCAGTGATTTGACCATATATTTTGAATTATAATTTATGGCTTATTTCCCAAGTTGTTTCATATGAAATTTATTGAGGTTAAAGTTGAGGTCTAAACTGTTTCACCAGTTATCTGTTTTTGCAAACCATCTTGGAGAACACTGACATTTATTGAAGCAATAATATTACACATTTTGAAAAAAAACATATGTTGCTATCCAGAGCAGACTTCCTGCTTTAAAATCCAATAAGAATCACCAAAAAGCTGACCCAATTTTGTGTCCTGTGAGACATTAACTCAACAAGCAGCTTTTCACTCTACATTGTTTGTGTTAAATTTTAGTAGGTTTAGTCTTCATCTGCCTACTAAATTACACAAGGATTGGCTTTTACAGCTTTTAATTTATCGTTTTGTTTCCTTACATAGAATTGAGTTGAATACTTGATCAAGGTCATGATATGCAACATGTTCTATAAATGCTTTATTACACTTTGTTCTTATCTGTCTAAAGAATTCCCCAAAATTTAGAAGGCATGATTTTCTGTTAGCAAACCCATTTGGTTCCTTATCTGACAGTAGTAGTTCTCTTATGTATTAGAGAAAGACACTGTTATGGTTCTCTCCCTTATTTTGCATGGAATAATGGTTTGAAAGACTTTAGTTCTAATGTGACTCCCTCCTTGTGAACTGGTGCGACTACAACCTTCTACCGTATATTAGGGATGTGTCTTCATACTAAAATTTTCTTAGTACAGCTGATTGTGCTTTATTTAGGTCTTAGTGATTCCTTGTATGAAATTATTATGTGTTGTGTCTGATCCCATGGATGTTTAATTTTTTTCATATATTTATGACAAAGCTATTATATTTTAGTTATATAATGTCTTTTTTGTCTCTATAGATATCTGACATATTTTTGGATATCACATTTTTTGCACAAATTTTCTCTGCAGATACATTTACTATACCACAGAGTTCATTAAGTATTTCATTGCCTATTGATTAAATACGGCAATTGGAATTTGCCCCTTTGAGTTTTGTTTGTCAACTAAGAATACTTTATTATTCCTTTCAGTGTATGCAATCAAGTGAAGCTTGTTTCGCTGACTGAAAGATTTGATAAGCTAAGCAAATGGGATTGGAATTTCATTTAAACCAAACTTGGTTTTATGACTAAGGTAATATTTAAAAGTTTAGTACTATTTGTTTTTGCAGTATAGCTTACTAAATATTTAATCTTTGAGTAGATGTTACAGAATTTATCTGTGAATGTATGTACAGTAGGTATTCCAGAATATAAAAGTTAGACAGATTAAAATATATGACACTAAAGGAAATAAATGTGGTTGATTGTGGACTGCATCTCACTCTTGTCTTAGTATGTAATTCATTGACACCATACTTTCCAGTGGTAAATGCTAGGAAAGGTGATTTAAATTTACTCTTTTAAGATAAACATTCTGGTATTATGTTCTATTTTAAATATGGGTCTGCTTACTCACAAACATAGTGAGCAGTTGCGTAAATGCAGTCTTGTACACTGGTTTTCTACATTGCCATTACATTAAAGTGATTCATAGACCTGAATCGTTGTAATGACAGATGTCTCATGAAAGAATTGCTTTTTCTTTGAATGTACATCTGTACACATAGTACACCATGGTGAACTATTTATACCAGTGTGATAGAAGGAATCATTGTGCAGCAAGATAGTGCCACACAATTCAGCAGGGAACAAGTATTCTGTAAGATATGGCATATTTGGCTTAATTTACTAATTTGGCTTTTTTTAACTCCTCTCTGCACTACCATAATTCCACCCAGTGAGGAAAGGGCCTATATAACTTTCAACAAAATGAGTTTCAGTCAAATGAGTTTTCAGTGAAATGAGCTTTCAGTGAATTGTGCGCAGGCAACTGAGTTTCAGTGAAATGAGCTTTCAGTGAAATAAAGTAGACCCATATATATATATATATATATATATATATATATATATATATATATATATATATATATATGTATATATACATATACTTCACTGTTACACTTAATATTTTTACTGCTAACTTATGCTAACTGCCTGTTGTGTAATGTGTAGCTTTTCTGAAAAGGGGTTTTACTCATTTTGACTTTCCTGTAATGAAAGACAAACAGGCAAGCAAACAAATAAATAATCAAATCCAACTATTTATTACTGTATAAGTGATTTCAAGCCCTGAGTTGTGCTTTTTTAAATCTGGAGATAATAGCTCCTTTCCCATTGGAGCCATACAAATGCAAGGGGTATATCCTGAAATATGTGAAATGCATTTTAGATATTAAAACCAGGTTTTAGTTTTGGTGCTTACAGCAATATCCTCCAAACAAACAAAAGGTGTCTAAACTGCAAAATTTATGGTTGAAATGTTTGGAATTTAGCAAAACCACTTCCTTACTGATTTTTTTTACCCTGTTCCTTTTTCAGGAAGTCAGTTTTTAGTTTCTTAAGTTGTACTTAGTGGGTGTTGAGTTGGGTAGTGTATTGATACATCCAGAAATATACTGTGCATAATGATCTACAAATTATATTTTTTTAGATGGGGATTATTAATTCAGAAAGTCCAAAAAACAGAAATAACAACATAGTAGACTTTAAGTGGTAATAAGCGGTAAAATGTTGGTGAACTTCAGTGTCTATGTTATTCCATGTAAATTCAGGTAACTTGTTGTGAAACTGTGGGGGAATTCAAGAAAGCTTACAAGGATTAATCTTCCATAGTGGCATGGTGCTTACATGGAAGTAAGTAGCCGTGCAATCCAGTAAACAGAGCTGAGGGGTGTGCACATGCATGCTAACACGGAAGTGTCCATGGCATGCAAATAACCTCATAAGCAGGTGAATTGCATGCAAATGTGGGGGCTGGAGCAATCCACCAAGCAGATAGGTAGTCCTGCAGACCCCATGTTGGTGTCAAAGTGTACACAGAAAATTTCTGTGTGCAAGAAATGAAAAAGAGAACAGAGACTGTAAAAGCCCAGTTTGATGGTCAGAAATAGCATAGCAGCACATATATGTGCAAAACTATGCCCTGTGTGTCCAAAAAGAAATGGAAAATAATGTAATTTAAATATTTTTTAATACATATATTATGTTTGCATGGCTCACATCAGTGGACAAACAAGCCTTTATGCAAAAATATATATATATATTGAAAAGTATAAAAATGAAAAATAAGAAAATATGTCAGAACAATGCATTATAGGGCCTTGCATGGAGTATGTACAATGGTAGATTTTTGTGGTTGCTAAGGAGACAGCCCATGGAATTGTCTAGTATCTAGATTTTGTGCACGGATCTGTATGCAAATGTGCAGGGGTTACTGAATACCAAAAATGGGTTACCATGTCTGCAGATAAAATCTGTGTAGCCTTTGAACAAAGTTGGTGGGAGCTAGCTGACATCAAAAGGGGGTGTTTTACTATCTGTTTAAGCACATTGGAGGTCAGCGGTTCCCATTTGCGCAGTGTGCCTCTCACCTAAGCAGGGGATGTGTCCAGTGTTGCTAATCTGTTTTTAGCTTTGGGGTGCATGTTTTAGCTGGCTTGAGCCAGTTCATGGAGGTGTATCTATTGACTACTGAGCATTGTTTACATCTGCGGTGCAAGTTTGCACACCACACCACAGTGCATAGCAGAGCACACTCTTTAAAAAAAACAGATACTAAATTGCCTGGAAAAGCCAATCATTTATAAATTACTGATGACACCGGTCCCACTTATACTGGGCCATTGAAATGCTTCAATGATGTACTTTGCAGGTGGAATGCATCATAGTTAGTCAATCACACAGGCTGCATCTGCAGCAGATCACTATAAAGTATGCAAATCCTACAATCTGATTTATCCACCATACTCTGCACCATTGGAGTACAGACTTGGGAATTTTAACTGAGAAAATGGTAGGTGCTGCTGCAGCTCTGTTATATCTGTATGTGCTAGATGCTGAGCTCAGTGCTGCTGCTGCTGCTGACAATAGGCCTAGATTGAGAAGGAGAAGAGTGTGCAGGCCCAGGGTAACTTTCCATGAGTTACATGAGATGGAGATTGTAGATTGGTGGACAGGGACATACTACAAGAACTCATTGAGCTCTGCTGCTCTTAACTCAGATCCAGAGCCAACAGAGGGGAACCCATCCCAGTGGAAACAAAGGTATTTGTAGCCCTTAGGATGCTATCTACAGGTTGTATCTAAAGACCAACTAGGGACATGATGGGGGTTTCACAGCCATCAGCATCTAGTGTACTCCACCAGTTCCTGGATGCCATGCTACCACATGCCAGTGAGCACATTTATTTACCCTCGCACCCCTGGGGAGAGGGCCAGCTGTATGTATCTCTTCTACCATGTAGCACTCTACCCTGAGGTACTAGGTACCATAGACTGCACTCATGTACACATCAAAGCACCACCCTGTGAGGACGGTAGAGTCTATGTCAACTGCAAGGGGTATCACTCAAACTGCCAGGTTGTGTGCAATGCTGAGTGGATTATCATGAATGTGTGTGCCGGCAGCGATGGCATGTATCCTGACTCCCATATCTGGCATGCATCACAGCTGTACCAAATGTTTGCTGGAGGGACATCCCATATGACCATCTACTGTGGGATGCTGGCTATGCACTGCAAACTTGGATGCTGACACCCATCAGAAATGTACACACATCCACAGAAGAACACCATAATGAGGCACATGCACAAACTAGGAACATCATAGAGCATGTGTTTGGGCTGCTCAAGTCATGGTTGTGGTGCCTCAGTATATCTGGTGGAGCCCTACAGTACTCTACAGCCACATGTGCACAGATGTTCATAGTATGTGCCATGCTGCACAATATGATCCTGCAGAAACAGCTGTGAAAGGATCATCACAGGGAATGGAACCACAGCCCCCTATCAGTCCCTAAGTCCCCACAGCCACACCTCCAGGGGGACTTAGAGGAGGAACCCCCTGAGTCTGTCCCTGTAGCCAGATGTAGGCATGCCCAGTATGCCCTGACCTTGGTGAAGAGGCAATGCATAGCACATCAACTGACACCCTAGGGTCCTAGGCACTGACACCTTACTCCAAATCGTATATGTAGTAATAAGGATGCCAGTCACACACTCAACCTGTACCTTACCACGTATTGGCTGTGTACTGTGTACATCAGAGTCAGCCCTGAAATAGAGGTCTCTCAACCACTGCATTCACAAGGTAAGTCACTCCCCTTTACAAAAAATATATGGGGTACTAGACTGCGATAGCATATGAATGGACCTCCTTCATGTATGCATGGGTATAGAGTGGACTGCTGGGCTACTTTCAGGAAAGTGACATCTATGTGGGACAACAGGTACTCTGTCCAATACTGAGTGCCCCATAATATGCATTAGACCACATGGCAGAAATACCCACAGCAGTATGCAAGGGAAATGCCAAAGAATGGAGTCATAGGTCAGACGCATGACTGTCTATGCCAGAGTCCCCTACCCCCAACACATCACTGTTCCCATACAACTGCAGTACCAGCATGTTTGCAAGGATATATCAGCAGACCACACAATGCTAGGGCTGTCACAAATGACCTGGCCACAGGTTCTGTTTTCCAAAAATAACAGAGATCACAGCAGGGGTCACAGTGTATGTCTGCCTGCGTTGATAGTGTGAGGACTTAGATCCCACTTTCCAGTGGCTGGTGTGGGTTACTGGACTAAGTACATTAGCATGGTTGATGGTTTTGATGGTTCAAAGCTGGCTTTACCTACAACTTTTGCATGTCAGGTACTCGTATGGTAAGTGTCCCACAGATGGCCAATATGCCACAATCCCTTATGGCAAAAAACCTGAACATAGTTACGTGATGGCCTTTACATCCTGCTGCTAATCTGACCTGTTGCAACCTGCTGTTATACTAGCCACCTAGTAGGTGATCCAGAGGATGTATAATGTGTGTACATTTGGCCTTCTGTGCCCCATTGTCTCTGCAATGTACTGTACACATCTTATACATCCTCTGGGTCACCTACTAGGTGGCTAGTATAACAGCAGGTTGCAACTGCTCAGATTAGCAGCAGGATGTAAAGGCCATCACGTAACTATGTCAGTACTTCTAACAATTCAGTGGGCTCCATTTAGTATTATAGTACTGGAAAAACACAACTCTAAGAGGAACAGAGCAGCCATATTGGCAGAATGCTGGAATCTTGCAAAAACATGCAGAGTCAGAGTTATGTAGATTTTCACCCTGTGTGTGCTGTTTCATGTACCCCAATTACATCATACCTACAGCAGCTTAGAGCAGGAAATCTAGACAAAGCCATGAGAAGTAGTGGGACAAAGGCCAAAATATAAGAAGAAGGATTAACTATTGGCAAGACAAATGTAGAAAGTTTAGAGAATAACAGGTCATATATTAGCATGGCTTCCCTAACATGCATGGAGTGAGTAACCGAAATGTCTGTCAGGATGTCAATCTATAATGCTTTGCCAGTAATGTACCAGAAAATCACAATGCTATGTACAATGTATTATACACATGATGCAAACCTCTGTACATTCTATTACAATCTGTACAGTTGATAGGTATGTCAAATATATTATACTCAGCACACAGCCAGGGAATGCCTTGGACAAACTATCATGGAGGTGCTGGACTGCTGAAGCAGGTGCAGCAGCCAGTTGGCTGCAGGACACAAAATCTTGGACTGGAGTACATGTAAGACTGGCCTAGAGTCACCTTGTAATTACTGACAGCCACACTGGGCATGCTTCTACACTTAGCTAACTTGAGCCCATGTCTGATGCCTCATCTGCCGAAGGAAGTGATATGTGAAAAGATGTCTGTGCATACAGACAGGTATGATACGTATCTGTCTCTCCCTATCCCCCTCACACATGATTACCATATCTATCAGTATGTGGCACACACACACACACACACACACACACACATATATATATATATATATATATATATAGAGAGAGAGAGAGAGAGAGAGAGAGAGATACATGTGTAGCATGATTTAGACCCTCCACATATATGTCTATAACACAGTCACATAACACATACTCACTGCTACAGTTACATCCCCGATATATATATATATATATACATATATATATATATATATATATATATATATCTATATATATATATATATATATATATATATATATATATATATATATAGATATAAATTTATATACACATGTGTGTGTGGGGATGTACAAATGTCCACGCTTACATGCGGACTGCTGAGGTTATCTGCAGCTACACACACACAATAGTTGTCTGATGGTAACAGACAAAGGCCGCATCATGTGAGAATCTGCCCATCCACAGAACCCTGTGCCTGTGGAATGTCACCCTGTAGAAAGACAATGGTGAGCAGGTTTTGTAATGTGCAATGTCTTCAGTGCAGGACTTGGACAGGCCATACTCTAACTGGCCAGTTGTCCACCTAGCATACTCCAACTGGCCAGACATGGCATAACTAGTACCTGAACACACATAGCAGAGGTATTAACAGGAGCCCCACTGCTAGGACACTAGGTACACTAATAGCATAAAGCAGGTCCACTGTGCAGGCCACACATGCTTTGTAATACAAGGGGACTTTGCATGGTCTGCAAGTACTGTGGCTGCAGCCACATGTACAACAGATATAACTGGCGGTGCATGCAATAAGTACTGTGAGCTATAGTGTGTAATAAAGGGTAGGTAGGGGTTCTAATCTCACAACAGCCACATTGTGTGTGTGTGTGTGTGTGTGTGTGTGTGTGCGTGTGTGTGTGTGTGTGTGTGTGTGTGTGTGTGTGTGTGTGTGTGTGTGTGTGTGTGTATAATTGCAGCAGTGTACACATGTCTATATCACCTATGGCTATACATTTTATGGCCCTGTGACTACCTGTCAACCTCCCTATTGGCCTCCTTTACAAGGCCTGCCAATGTCATCTAACTTAACAGCACTGGCTGACAGTCTAATAACAGATAAGCTCTATGGCACATGCAATAAGTACATAGGGCTATAGTGTATATGACTAGATAAGTAAGGGATCTAATCTCACAACAGGGAACTCTGTTCGTGCTAATATATTTACATGCAGCAATACACATATGTTTGTGCAATGGTCATGCATTTTACTGCCCTGAGAGGAGCTGCTGGCCTTAAATAGCCTACATTTACCTAAGCATAAATGCTATCCACCACCACCTACATTTGTATGTACAAAACACCCAGGTGACACATATCAAGGGTAGCAGGACTTGTCACAGGGTATGCATGCATGATTACCCGACTTCCCCCATTGTCCCTGACACACTGTTTTATACATATGCACCCAGGTATCCATACATGTATACAGCCATACCTTGCTGATGTCATATATCTACTGTGCTGCTATGCCATTCTGTGCCACTGTATTGCTGCAAAATCTCCATAGCTCAGCCATTCAGACCCTTGAAACAGAAACCTACACAGTTATGTGCGACACCTGTCAGTCTGCAACACTACTGGCAGTCTAACATCAATCACAAACATGCACAAACTATGATGTGTACACATGACACATGCCGACATACAGCACCTGTCATGCCCATCACAACGTGCATGGCACAACATTATCACAGTACAAAGTCTACATGTAATATAGTCACCTTGCACATCAGACACATATTTAAATGTCTCTGCATTGAGGGCATGGATGGCAGGGATATGGCACAGGTATCATCATATGCACAGGGTGTGATGTGGGGGTGCCAGAGGCCTAGGCTTTGGGAAACAGTTGACAGCATGTGTGTGAGTCAGGAAGGGGTATTGGTTAGGTGGGCCATGGAGAGGTGCCATGTGCGTCTGTTGGTGACTTGCATGTGACAGTGATGTTTGTGTGCCTGTACACAGTCAAGTCCATTACTAGCACTACATGTGTGTATGTTGGACAGCTGTGGACAATACATGACAGAGTAGACAGCTCACCATTTCCAGCCATGCACATGAGAACTGGCTCTGCCAGGACTGGCACTGGCACCACCATGCCCATGGTCAAATGAGGTGCTGGTAGTTGACAATCTGCTGGCCTCGTGTCCACCACGGGACCACCCAGGACCCCATGCCCATGGCCTACCATGTCATGTTGTGGACAGCACACTCCCATCTGCGGTTCTGGAGGTACTGCAACTATGGAAGCTTGAGATGGTGTTGCTGAGCTATGTCCACATGTCCAATGTCCTACTTGAACCAGATGTTCCAGCACAAACAATATGTGGTGACACACTAACACTTTGACATCCCACCATTTGTCCACTACATCAGTAAAATTATCCTTGGCATCAACAATGTGGTGGAGGTAGTCACAGATATCAGATTGTGCTGCATCCATAATTCTCAGCATCCATCTTGTGTTGCATTCGGAACATGTCTGTGCCTTCATGATAGACAGAAACATGTGATAGGTGAACCATGATGTGACACCTGTGACAGGGGGGTGGATGGGCAGGAGTCCTTCTCCGAGCACCCCTGTCAAACTGCCTATGGCCACTGTCTAGACTCACTGATGCCATAGTTGCCATACTCTTCTGTTCGATGTCGCCACACTCTGACTCTCCTATATCTGTGGCCTCAGGAGACTGGGTATGTGTGGGCATACTGACTGTGTGCAGGGACAATGGGGGAGGAAGTAGGATGTCAACCCATAGGACAAATTGATCCCCCAGCAACCCCACCTGTGTCTCACTATGGCCACCATCATCATCAGAGTGTCATGATACCCTGACTTCAAGTTGTGAGGGAGGCAGACTGTAACCTCCACATTCACCTGTGAGGAGGAAGACAAGATAAGTGCATTACTACCTGCACTATTATGTATGGTAATCCTCACAGACACATATACATGATGAGCCAGAATTGCATTACACATCACACATCTTATTTCTGATCCCATGCACAACACACAAATACACAACATACACGTACAAGACTGGCCCTTTATAAAATGCACTGCAGCCACATCCAGTTAGTATTGCCAGTATGATACAGCTGTGAGATAAGCAACATGTCAGTGTATCTGATAGACCTACCCGTAAAACACAGTGCACCCTTCGTGACCATACTATGCCAGTTTTAGTATGACTGCCTCAGGTATGTACTATCTCCATATTGTGTGTGAACAGGCATCTGTGAGTGGATGTCTCCTGTATAGCAGGCTGCATAGTCCTTCACAAAATTAAGTGCAAATGTGTTAATGTTCCTGCAAATACACAACTGTGATTACCCATTCAATGTATTCCAGTTAACTGATCCACAATTGAACATCCAATCTATTCTACTCTGGCTAAGCATAACAGCTGTGCCTAGGTGAAACTGGCAACCCTTAACATTCTTAGGGTATATATCATCTGTAAAACAAGTGTAACCCACTTACCAGGTACAGGAGCGTGGACTCCAGCCACACATGATGGACCTATGGAAATGTGGGGGAGAGGTATTTTCAGAAATATAAAATGTGGCATTGTTACAGGGTAATATGTGTGTATATCAACATGTACAGTAGCTAATGTGATACTGCCTACATTGCTGACATTTTGCATATGTGTGTGCAACTGTGCATTAAAATCAACCCCCCCACCCACAATGCAGATAGACCTGACACGCATGTGCTGGTATGCTGAGCCTGTCACAATGACTGATACAGTATTACAGTGATGAACACAGGAAGCTTATCTGGATGCTCCTGTGATGCAGATGCTGTGGCATCCACCTCCACGATGTATGAGGTGATGGATACTTGTGAGCTGGTGGTTGTCCCCAGGTTTGAAAGGAATTCATCTGTGGCCAGCAGTGATTGTTCTGTGGCAAGCCCTCCACCAGTGACAGTACTGTCCCTGGCCATAGTAGTTGCCCTTTGCTGTGCAGCATTGACCATATCTGTGGCCCAGTGTCAGACCTGCTCGTAGGTCATGTCCTGTTGGCTTATCTGGTTGACTGCCTTGATGAGACAGTGCTGTAAGTTCTTCATGATGCTGGTGATCCCTGGACAGGAGAATGTTATTATGCAGTCTGCGGGCATCCAGGTTAACATTACTTTCAGCATCTGAAAATGGTGTCTGCCTCCTTCAATACATCCTTCCTGAAAGACAACAAGAGGGGAAAAGATCACAGGACCAGATACACAGACATACACTATCAACAGATCCTGCGCAACCAAAATAGCCTGCACTATCTAGTGTTACCTCCCATGTCATACCCCACAGTCTATCAACACACTACATGTGTGTCTATCACCAACATAGTAGTAATACCCATTATGTCCCTATTTGCCGTGACAGAGTCTGATGATTGTCTCCACACCCATCAATGCTGTTTACTGTGGTGTGTTCTCTATGTCATACAGCCACTGTCAGACAAATAGCTGTGTGTTATTATGACTATATGGGGACAGTCTAGCAAAACCAGTGTGCCACAATGACAGACAGCAATGCAAACCTGCTGAACTATATCTCCCCTGTAGGCATCATACCTCTCCAGTAAACAGATCTGTGTCTAATGTGTACATGTGCTTGATATATGTGGTCCTTTGGGCACACACATGTAGATATCTGGCAAATGGTTGGCCAGTAATTGATGGATGCTGTCAAAATATATAGAATCTGCCTGTCATATGCCAGACCTGTCAGAATACCCTTATTCTACAGTAATATATGTAATATCTGTTAGTGCATTCATAGTATTACTTTGTATATCCAACAGGTACACTCTGTTGCTGAGGCTGAGCCTGTGTACCCTCACAAATAATGACTATGAGCTTAATACCTGCTGTAGAGGTTGCATGCTATGTTAGCCATAGCTCTCAAGTGATGAGGTATGATTGTCAACAAAACAGTGACATAGCCAGAGTACATCAGGGACACCTTTACAATGTCTGAACTATTCCTGTGTGACATTCACAGACTGAGATGAGCTGAATAACAGTACATCATGTGATATTACAACAATGTCCAACCTTATTCACTGTCAGTATGTGTAACTCATAATCCACTAGCTTTCGTACAGGGGTAGACCATTGTAGGAGAAACTAAGAGGGCCACAGATGTCATTTGATTCAAAGCATGCACAGCTGGGAGGCCTGCCTGTAGCTGTTGGACAGCAGAATATCAACAACATGTCATTCCCATAGATGTACTACAGGCCTATTGTTGTAATCTCTACTCACCATACCTCCATCCTCCCATCTGCGACCCAGTATATGGGACATGTATTACATACCTAGAAGAGTGATGTAATCCTTTTGTGAAGAAATCTTCAAGAAAAGTCTTGCTAAATCATAGTTTGTCTTGGTAAGGCAACATGCAGACTTGTTTCCCATAGGCAGTTGATTGCCTTTTGTAGGTAATGCTCATAAACAGGTAATTGCATGTGCACCAATCTGTGGCTCAGACTTGCTAACTGCATCCAAAACAGCTGGGTTGCACTTTCATTATCTTATGGCATGGCTGCACAGTGCAATATATACGGCCTTCATGTAGCATTTGACCCCTTTCCTAGTCTTTGAGATCAACATTAGTGAGGTGTGGATACTACAGCATCGCAGAGGGTAGGTACAAATACTGTCTGCTGTTGAGATTTATGAGGTATGTCAACAGCTTTGCATGCTATGTTTGGCCATTGTCACATGACATTGTGATTATCTGGCAGTTCAGTGGCAAACATTGTGTGTTGAGGTCAGTAAGGAGAGAGAGACATGTGAGTGTCACATGTCATACCCATCAGAATATGCATGCAGATGCAGTAGCTGCTATTCTATCAGCTCACTATCTTTATAGGGGCAAACTGTGAAACATGTCCCTGTCTCTGGACCTTTGCCCCCATTTATGTATGTTTTTGTCTGGATCCCTTGTTCTGGGGGTGTGAGCTATGGTAGGTCTGTAGCAGGTAGCTTAACATACAGCTTCATATGTTGCAGGTTGCAGCTGCTGCTGCAGCCTTGGACACATACAGGGGACTGTGAACACATTGGAGGACAACAAGCTGCATAGGTAACTGAGACAGTAGTGTCATCTCTCTCATTACAGCAGAGCCAGGGTGAAGGTACCTTTTACAGTCCACTCAAAGGATGTGCTTAACGTACATCTGTTATGTAACAGTGCCAATCACAGAGTAGTAGGTGACATATACTTAGGCTATATGACTTATGTGTAGTGTGTCCATACCTATAGGCCTTTGACTTGCAAACATGGGTAGCAGTTAATTCAGTAGCAGCAACCTGTGTGGGTTAAAATTGTATGACTCAGTCATTATTTGCTGTAGTCCCAGGAATGTAATTGAAGTGCAACACACTGAATTCGAACCCAGGACTGTGGGTGGCAAAATGTGCTATATGCAAGGTATTTAACAGAGTGAGGTACTGAGTCAGCATTGCAGCAGGTTTATTTGGAAGATATATCTACATACATACAGTTTGTGACACAGGTTGTCTCCATCCATCATTAGGAGCATGGCTTTCAAATGCAGTGTCTGTGCATCAGGATCCCAGTTGGACACATATGTACTTTGCCATTACTGCCTTAACAGGTGTGTCTAAATATGTTGCTGATGAAAGGGAATGGTTACCTGCTATCATACCTGTCAACCTGTTAGAGCAAAAGTTCTGGACAAGGTCATACATACATGTGGGACAAACGCCCAAAACTATGGACAGTTTTTACATATTGCTCCTATAAATGTAGAATGTTGACAGCATAACAGGATTTGCATAAGCATGTGCTTTCTGAGGGGTATGATGTTTGACACTTATCTGTCATGATTTCCTCACCTCAATCTTTCATGACTTGCCAGTACTTTGGCAGAAAGTGTTACAAACCCCTGGCCAAAAATAGAGGGCAAACCTCTTGACAGTCTGCAACAATTTGTACAGTTGACATGTATGTCTGTTATCCCAGGCCTGATATACATCCATTATTATGTATATGGCTGTGTACTGATATAGTGTTTGCATCACAGTCCCAGGTACACACCCATTTTTCCCATTATATGTACTTGCAGTCTGTCAGTGGCAATCAGGACATTTTGCTGGAGAGAGCTGTTTTAATTTAAAGCTGAGTGGCCTAGTGGGCTAAAGCACAATGCTGAAATTGCATTCTTTCCTCTGCGGGCTCTGGCTCACCCTTTACTCTCCCATTCCCTCGTCACTCAATCTCTCACACCTGTTATAGCATGCTTAACTACCTCACTTCATCTCAACTACAAATACATAGCCAACTGACTTACACCTAGCTTCCTCTCACTACCACGTATACTACTCAGTCTCCTCTATTACTCCTCTATCTTCTGCTTCCATCCCATTACCCTTCTAGTTTGTTCCACCTTCGTGTGGAGCTTCTGCTTTATACCTGCTTGAGTTTAGTGCAATAGTTGTATATAAGATTTAGGTATATGAGTTTAGAACAGTATACATTTGAGCTTAGTACTATCTGTATATAGAATCTACCTTTATTCCTAGCCTCTAGCTAGATATTGGTATATCTGTTCATTACTAAGTTTCATATTGTATGTATAGCTAATGTTTGCTGCAGTATGTATTATTTGCTATTGCATGTATATTCAATTGTTCTTCATGCACTCTGCTGCTCATTTATTGCTCTGTGGAGTTTTCTAGCCGGGCCTCCACTGAAAAAAGACTTGTGTCCAGTTGGAATTTCCCGGTAAACAAATGTAAATAAATAAATAAATTGGCAGGGGCCTGAGTTCAAGACGTGGCAGGAGTGATTAATTTGCTAAACGGCCTAACACTGTAAGAAACACGTAATACCATTAAGGCACTTTTAAGCAGGTTTGCATGGTGCACTGCTTAAACCCGTGCTAAAAATTATAAACAAAAAAGGGGGTGATAGGACAGTGGTGAAATGGGGGCAAGCAGGGGGAAAATATACTGAAGGTCATGAAAGGTGTAGGAAAGGACCATAGCTTTCCATTTCTTGTACAGCAACAGCTGTGCAGGTGTTACAGAATTTGGAATTTGGAGCCTCACACCCCAGAGAGAGGGGTGAGGGTGACATAAATGTGTTCATTAATTAATGTAAGAATTAGTTGTGTCCAGTGGACATGTATACAAAATGGAGAGCTATGTATGGACAGGTGCCCACTTTTTTTTTTAAAAGAGAGACTGGAATGTTGGGGAGGTACTTGTTGGGATATAAGTTGGGAAGGAGAGGTTGCATTTGAAGACAGACAAGACATACAAGACAGCATACAGGGGCAGTGTGTGACACATGAGGGGGTGAAACACCTTGGAGTGGGAAGATGTTGTGGAATCTGAGGTGCATGTGCCTCCAGACAACAGCAGCATGACTGAGATCTCCACCAATGGGCAGTCGGCACTGCTCCTTCACTGTCTAGAAGGTGGCTGTGCTGGAGGCTGAGTGCCGATGCCCTGTTGAGTCTGCCCTCAGTCCAGCGCAGGTGGTGTTCATAGCTCTTATGAACAATCCTGTACACCAGAGCCAGTAGCTGACCCTCGGTGACAACCCCCCCACCCCCAGTCAGGGGGGTGGACAGGCCCCATCCCCATGAGGCAGTTCCACCTAAAGGTGGTGCAGGGACAGTGGAGGGGGCAGCACTAGCTTGAGTCTCAAACATGCTGGTACCCAGTGCCATGGCCGACTGAGGTAGAGTAGTTTGATCACCAGGAACCGTCCTACACTGACATGCTGTGGTTATGCAGGTAAACCAATACATATAGGTGAGTTATGAACAAAACCATTGTTAGTAATAGCATGACAGAACATTGCAAATAACCCCATGACAGTTCAATGCAATTATGTGAAACAAAACAATATATAACAGAACTGTAAGTGTAATAACAGCATGCCAGATACAGTTACGGCATAAGGCCAAAAGAATAGGTAATTCAACAAGATATGTTAATATGCAACCATAGTAATACATAACATTAATAAAACACATGCCGCAATATAGCATTTATGGAAAAACATATATTAACAGTAAACCATAAACAATATATAACAATAATAAATGTATGAAGATAAGTGGAGGGGGAGGGAGAAATACCATCATGGGCTATATCGCTGACTACAATAAAGCTATCTACTTTACAGGTCTTACCTTTCTTTATGTGTAAATGTGCCCTATAGCTGTTGTAGCATGTACATACTTCTCAACCTCTCCACATGGGACACTATGGGCCAAGCAGACATACCGCCAGGTACACAACTACAAAAAACACTTGCACATCCGGTGCACCTATATAACTACCATGGTGTACTGTGGGCTGATGTACTGTTACTATGCTGTTGACATATTTCCATGTTGATGATACATCTGTGACAGAGGGATTACACAACCGTAATTACATTCCTTGACAGCATGACACTTGAGAGACATGCATGTGTACAGTAATGAGAGTAAACAATTGTCATGCTTTCTTGGCAGACATGGGAGTAAAAAACAATAGCAGTGGCTGCAGGTGACATGTGCTTCACATGTATTAATTGACAGCAGCAAACTTTCCAAGGCACAGCAGACATACAGCCATACCAAAAGCATACATTTTATTTGTTTCTTTTATTTTATTATATGTTACTATTATTTCAGGTATTTCCTTTATTTTATACATTAATAGGACATTGGTGGTAATGATTTCAACAGTCTGTGACATCTGAAAAAAACACTTATTTACGCAATAACATCAGCTAGTTCACCCATGTACCTGCAGTTCCTGTGGAGAAAATGAGACCTGTTATCAATAAGTGACAGCTAACATAATATTTCTGGCAGGCATGATAGAACCCAATAGTAGTGCCTGCAGGGGACCTGTGCTTTACATATACTAACTCACTGCAGAAAACTTTACAAGTCACAGCAGGCATACAGCCATACATACCAAGAGTACACATTTTGTATTTATTTGTTTTATTTTAATATATTTTATTATTACTTCATGTATTTCCTTTATTTTCTGCATTAATAACACATTGGTGGTAATGATTACAACAGTCTGTGACATCTGAAAAAAAACACATATTTACACAATAATATGAGTTATCTTACCCATTTACCTGCAGTTCCTGTGGAGAGAATGATATCTGTAATCAATACGTGACTGCTACCATAATATATCTGGCAGGCATGGGGATCGAACCCAGTAGCAGTGCCTGCAGGGGACTGCAGCAAACTTTCCACGACACACCAGGCATACAGCCATACCAAGAGTACACATTTTATTTCTTTTATGTTAATATATGTTATTATTCCTGCGCATATTTCCTTTATTTTATGCATTACTACCACATTCGAGGTAATGATTTTAATAGTCTGTGAAATCTGAATAAACAATTATTTACACATATTATAGGCTACCTCACCCATGTATCAGTCATTTCTGTGGAGATAATATCTGTCATCATAACATATCTAAATAGTAGAGCTCACCTGGAAACAAACTATGACTTGGTAGAATGTCTACAGTGTTAGAGTACGCTACAGTGACATTTGAACACGCATGCATATAATGCAATCATGGCAGACATACTGGGTAATCTATACATTAGTAAGTAAAATGCAGGTATACAAAATATATTGTTTCTGAGTTGAAATAGCAGCTCTAATTTTACAAGTATTTCACAAGAGTTTATTACAGATACCCTCATGCAGTTACTCCAATAGTTTTGACTTTTTCTTGCATAACAGTTGGCATTATTCAGCTGTAATTCCACAGTTATTGCACTACAAATAGTTTGTACATTACTGGTTCATGCTCTAATCTTTTTCTGTGTTATTTGACTATAAAGAGCATACTACAGCTCTACTCACCATACTCATAACACAACCTGGCCAGGTGCCCTGCATGCACCTTGATGTTGTGAGCTCTCACCTCTGCAGCTGTTGCGAGAGAAGCATACATTTATGCATATCAGTTTAGCAGACATTCAAGGCTAAATATTGGTGAAACACAGGTCAACATACTTACACACATGTGGAACATTGGCCGCATGGAATTCTTGGACCCATGCATCCAAGAGAGCCCCCTTCCTTCTTTTCAGGTCATCATGTTGGTGACAACACTGCTGTGTGAGGGATACCAGTTGCACTGGTAAGGTCCCTTGCCAGCCAGTCACAGGCTTCTGCTTTGTACTTTGGGCACTGGTAACCTCCCTGCATGAGCCAGTTTTCATGATTTTTGACTAGTAGTCTGACCATGACTCTCGACTCCTTAATGCCCCACCGCTGCACCTAAAAGTGCAAACCCTCTCCAACACCTGCCATTGTATCCTCCAGAGATAGAACTCCAAACAGATTATGGTGTACTCCCACCTATTGGGTTTAATATACCCCTTTTTCCCACCCTTACACTCCATTGGGCAATATTTAAAAATGCAGCGTGTTGCTTAGCACCACGTAAACCAGCTCAGCTGAATGGAGCAATGCTTAAACTGACAATATTAGCAGTGCTTAGCAGTGCACAAACCAGCTATGTGCAGCAAAGTTGTGCCAAACACTGCCAAGAGATGTTTAAACAGAGATTATTTAAGCAGTGCTTATAATGGCTTAGCATGGCTTAGCAGAGCTTAGCTGAGCACAGCAGATCATGATTTAAAAATAATTGGCATAATTTATCTTGTGAAGTAATTGCTTAATTTCCCTTCCATGGATTCAAACCCTATACCTAGTGCACAGGAGGCCATACCTCTATCCACTTGGCTACATAGATATGTAGAATGGTGCAATACTTTTATATATACACCTCTCAGCTACGTTTAAGCACTGCAATGCACCCTGCCTCACCATGCAATCCCACTAAGCTATGCTTAAACTTGACCTTTAGATTCATAATTAAATGCATCCAGTTTCTATTTTTAGATGTCTGGCACATGTCAATTGCTGCAATGCAAACATAAAAAAAAAAAATAATAAATAAAAGTTACTACATATGCATACATTCCTATACTGCACTTTGCCAGTGCAGGGGGTATGTTACTCATCTGTGGATACAGTTAGTAACACACTCCCTACACTGATTCAATGACCATGTTCCACGGCTCTCCCTCAGTAACGCCTCATCATTAATATGCATGGAGCGCTACCAAGGGGGAACTGCATACATGGCCATGTTTCCTTCCTTGTAGGCTGTATACTATGCCTACATGGATTTTTTAAATCTGGGGGTATGTTTTTTATGTTGAACATTTGGTTCTTATTCACAAATGTAATATGTGTCAGGGTTTCCTAACTTAAGCTACACCAGTTAAGCCATGAATGTTCTTTGGCTTAGCTAAGAAAGTCTGTTTATTGAGGTTGAAGATCAAGTCACTGGCAAGTCTTTAGTTTCTAAAAGATCCCACTTATATAAAAGTTAAGTTATCTTGATGGTTTCCAAAAGGCTTCTGGATAAGAACATGAGCCAGCACAGGCATGTTTCTTTTGTAGACAGTGAGTACTTTGATTATTCTCTTTATGAATAATACCATTAGTATAAAGACAAATCACTTACTTGAGTCTATAGCTTTGCTCTTGCTGTCATATTATTTTGATTCTACTTGGACCAATTCAAAATAATACATCAGATTAATACTTAAAATATCTTTTCCTTATACCAAACTTCTGGTACTCAACTGCAGTTGTGATATTTCCCTGGTTTCATAACTTAGGCAACACCAATTAAGTCATGAATCTTCTTTGCCTTAGCTGTGCCAAGCATTACTTAGGAGTATTAAAAGGGAAGTTAATAGTTTGCTGTGCTACGCAGAATATCTGATAATTATATGATATATAGAAAAGCAAAGGGGTGCCTTGATAACATTTACTTTACACTGCTGAAACAGCAGTTTTCTTATGAAATTATAAGATACTGTATAGCATAAATAATAAGGATTAAACTAAGAACATATAACCTCTTTAAAAATATATAGATGCCTTTACCTTATAAAGATAATTATTTTTATACACTTGTTGGTATGCCTAACATCACATAACCACCAAAACTCTCTTTATAACACCTTTAACTCATTCATTAAAGCCCACTATCCTATTTGTTCCTCTCAGTCATAAGAGCTGACCACCAAGTATGTTACCTTTATGCCCTATGGTGCCAGTGAGAAAATGGGCTTTCTTTAATAATGCACCCATATCCTAAACCTTTTGGGGGCCATTGTTCCCACAATAAGTTTGGTTCATATGGCACATCCATACTTTCGCATATGCTAGTCTCTGATTTGTAGTTTTCCACATTACATAGCAATAACAGTCTTCTGAGTGGGCCAAAATGGCCACTACCCCTAAGTGTAGTCAGCTAATGCCTACTGCTCAACTCACAACTCCCAGTGCTAGCTGTTATTTTCCAGGCTGCTAGCCAAAGCTGGATTGACCAATATGAAAGCCAGGACTTTTTTTCCTCTGGGCAAGGATCTGGTCATCATGTCCATTAAATATTAAAATCTGTAAATGCTCAGGAATGCTTTAATTAACACCCTCTTCATGAGACCTTTCATTCAGGGTGACCATAATAATACACTGAAACACAATCAAATATTGCATTGCACTAATAATGGGTGAGCAAAATGCCACCTGCTTTAGATTGTGTAAAACCATCAACAGGAATTACAAAATATTTTGGAATTTTCAAATCTTTAGTTATTAAGGCTTTTCCCTACAATGCCAGCAAGTAATTTACTTTTCAATTACTTGAGCTGACAGAAACAAAAATGCTCTTAGAACCTAAAAAGTTATTATATGTCATATCATTTGCAAAGAATATCCCACAGTTAATAATTATTTATTGTTTGAAATGTTATCTGGAGTACAACCTAATGTCTATTTCTTTGGAAAAGGTAATAATTTATTCAATAAATCATTATTTTTTACATTCATTCATTCCTTAGTTCACTCATTCATTTGCTAGTTCATTTATTCATTCCCAGATCCCTGATTTATCCATTTCAGAGTAAGGGAGGAGCTGGAGCTTATCTTGGTTTTCACAAGGCACAGGACAGAAATGGGAGGCTAGTCTATGACAGAACACTCACAGACAGTTAGTTCTTCACTCATGTCATGCACTCTTCCAGGCAGATTAGAAGTCACCAATTCATGTCATTATTTTGTAAAATCCCAAAGTCTCAATACAGCAAGAAACCCAGCAGAGATCCGAACTGGTAATCAAGCAGTGTGAAATAGCAGTGCTAACTGTACCACCAACATGCTATCATTACCTGACAATAATACCACATCCTGGCACTTCTTGTTTTGTTTATGCTGAAAGGTCATTTAATTCTGCCATTGTTGAGTCACAGACCCATTTGTGAAGATCTATTTGTGTCAATATACCATTCTTCATGAAACACCCACATACAACTTGATGACTTTCTCTCCTGAATGTCATATATATGTTGTATAACATCAGACACGTATTGTGAATGTCTTCTAAAAGCTCATGGCACCAATGCATAACAGTTCCATTTCATCTTGGATCTCAGATTAGTCCCTTATTTAGAGACTTTAATGATGCTTTTCATAGGAGACCCATACAGGAATGCAACTGCCATTTTACCCTCTAAGATCTATCATGGCAGATGGTGAATGGGTTTCTTAGTGTACGTGCTCCTTGTATGTATGCATATATGGTAAATCCGGTCCATCCTTGCTCACCCATTTGCACAGGACTAGGACCTGTGTCTAGGTCTACTACAGGTTACAAAATATGAACAACTATCTCCTGATTTTTTGCCATACACAAAATCATATTGAAGAAGCTATTTAAACATCTTTGTCAGTGCCATAATGTTCACTGTTAAAGACATTCCATATAGTAAGAGAATGATCAAATGGACTACATAAGACCTAATCCTATTGGGTGGAGGAGAAGGACAGAGATAAGTCTTAAATCTTTACTTAGGTCTGGAGAAAGATGTGTACCCAAAATATTTTATTTATCCTTATGCTAATAAAAAAGTGCAAGCATGTTACCACAATCTACCTGGCTGCCCATTCAGGCTATGATCTCTTACTTGGTATTTCTTCACTGATTGCCCTTTTGGAAAGAAATGAAGCATATGGAAACAGAGCTGATGGAGTTGCAATTGTATGGATCTCTCAAGATTAGCTTACAAATTAGCTGCAGAACCTTTATTCCCTTATCATAAATTGCCTTAGTTGGGTGTTGTCTTATATATTCTGAGAGTAGATCTATAGCTAGCAAATATAGCATTGAAAGAAGACACAATTTTCTTCATTGCATAGAAAACACTTTGGGTTTGAGTTTGATGGAATACAGAGAGGTAAGATGGTTACTTTTTTGGATGTGGTTTTGGAGGGTCAGGAAAATGGTAAAATAAGTACTAGAGTGCACAGGAAATTTGAGGTTAGTGGCCAATTTCTAGACGGTAGAAGCTGATCCTTCCCATTTACTGGATGCTTTACCATATGGACAAATGTTAAGAATTAGTAGATTATGTAGAGAAAAGCAGGTTTTAGAGAAAGAAATTAGTCCTGCTTGTGGCATGTTCAGACCGAGGGGATATGCCACAGAGGTTTTAATTAAGGCTCTTGAAAGGCAGTGTCAGTTGAACTGTACAAATAAAAGGAAAGAAGTCAATAATTTGGACTTAAAGGTTGGGTTTTCTAACCATCCAAGTGATGGTGATAGGAACATTTATTTTGTAACAGTATTTAATTTACTGACCCTGGAAATAGTTAATATTGTTAAATATTATTGGCCATTTCTTTTAAAAGGCACCAGTAGAGTTAGGAACGTATGACATATCCCCCTGATATCTTTAAAGAGGAGCAAAAGTGTAAAAGATATGTTGGTCCATAATAAATTTTGAGTACCTCAAGTAGGATATAATAAAAGAATGAGCAATTTTGGAACATAGGTGTGTGGGGGTTGCTCTGTATGCTCTTATTGTGATTAAATCCTTTAAAATCATTGATGGTGTTAAATTTAAACCTATAGTGGAATATATTTGCAGCACAGAATGAGTGATTTATGCTCTCAAGTGTCCCTGCAACCTATTTTATATTGGAGAAAGTAAGATAACTTTCAAGATTATGTTGCAGGAAGATATAATAAAAGACATTAGAAATAATACATTCGAGAGTCGAATAGCTTTCCATTTTAATACTATACATGGGGTGGGTGTACATAGAGTTAAAAGGTTGTGTTTTAGAACATATTATAGTAGAAAATGTAGATTGTTTAAAGATTAAATTATTGTATAAAGAAACCATTTTAATTTTAAAATATGGCACAATGACACCTGCTGGCTTGAACAAAGAATTCAACTTAAAATCTCTTTTATAAGTGTATTACTTGATTGTTTGGCTTTTTATTGGATGATTAGTGATGGTTACTGTGTTATCTCATGGAAGGCTTATAAGCCGAGGCACTAGAGTTCTGAATTTGTGTCTATTAAATCTTTTTTGTACTGGTCATTTCTTGTGGATTTTTTCCATTTTCTCACTTGCCTTCTTCCAAACAGCTAAGGAGACATGCCTGTTAGCTAGACTCAAAGCTGAAAGATCTAGGTACTGAATGAAATTCAGGAATGTGCATTTTATAGAAACTAAGCTACACCAAAACAACTGACAAAACTCCATTGTTTGGAGTTGAATTGTTTCTCATTATTAAAGAAGATAACCAAAACACCTAATGAATGAATCCAGGCTTTTCTGGACATTCACTTAACTCTGCAATTATTTTAAATTACATTTTTAATATATACAATTAAACTAAGAAACTGAACTGCTCTATTTTGACCCAGTTCAGCTATAACCAAGTCCTAAAGGTCAATGTTTTAGGAGGTAAGTGGAAACCAGCATAAGAAAACCCACACAGAGCATAGGGGAAACAATTAAACTCCATACAGATACTGATTAGAGGAAGGCTTGAATTGAATACCCTGTAGCTGTGAGACAGAGATCTCAGCTTATAAACTACTGTGAAGCTCATGCTTTTAAAACACATTTCATCTCTATTGTTTAGACTGTTGATATGTTTCTGTAGTCGGCATTCTGAACCTTGGCCTAAATTTCACTTTCAGGAAATAATAACAGAGGTGGTGTGTAACTGTTAGTTAGAGGGGTAACTATACACAGTTTGGGAAGCCCAATAATGCTTGAATCGTTCTTAGAATATGACTTCAGCTTTTTTTGTCACAAAAATAATTAAAAGCATAAGCAAATATGGGATCAAGCATAAAGATAAACTGTTTACAAAGATACAGAGTGAACCAGCTCGACCTGCATCATCTATGTGGGAGAAGCATCTACTTCAGGTTCCAATGTTTGTCTAAAAGTTGTGGATATTACTATTCTCGAATGTATCTCTTTGTTGTTTCAATCTTTGATAAAAAAAATAATAATCTATCATAACTTTATGATTCTACAAGATCATAGGACTTGATCCCTTATGTATTGTCCATAATTTGCAATATTGTATCAGCTTTCACCTTTTTAACTCTGTATGTGAAAAATGTGTTGGGGTATCTCCCTTTAATGAGCAAAATATTTTTTCTTTAAGACATTTTAATGCTTTTTTTTATTCTGGGTCAGGAGTCTATATGCGCAGGAATAACTGAATTGAGCTTTATTGATTAGTCTCTTTAATTCTAATTGTATTTGATTTCTTTTGTTGACACATTTTTTATTTTTGTTTTTCCCAAATGTCTTCACCTTATGCAATACACTGTTTGTAACCAACCTTTAAACTGTGGACTTAACATCCTAATAACTACAATCAATAATGGGTAAAGCCAGACTGATTATAGATTTGATAGAACCAAGCCAATCCACCAATCCAGTGGTAGTGCATGGCTTTATCCTGTTTGTTACTATCTCTCTTGACCAAAAGTTGCAGCACTGTAGGATGATTTAAAGTAAGTAAAGTCCACTCAATATGCAAATATACATTTCTACAATTTAAGTCGTTGTAGGTGCTCACAGGCATCTTGAGGATTATGCCCCATATTGATATGTGGATCACTTCAACTCAGGTTGCCAAAGCTCTAGTGAATGAAAGTGCATCAAAAAGATTGTCAACCTAATGAGAAAAATCTTTTTAATGATGCTGTGCAGTGTAAGGTCAGTACATGACCAAGTATGACAAATATATACCAGTCACTTTAAAATAAATCAGTCCTTCATTGTCATTGCTTTTCATTGAGACTTTCTCCGGCTTTGTTTTATGATTCAGACCGGAAATCTTCACAGAGTTAATGAGTTTAATTAACTAAAATGAAACTATTTTTCCAAAAACATAGCTATTTCTGACTTGAAACATTTATTTTCCTATGATAAAGCACTTTGGTTTCCCACTTATTTAAAAGTTGAAGTGCTCACTTTTTGTTATACATTTCTCTTCTTCACTGGCTCTTGATTGTTTGCTTGTTTATTTGTTTGATCCCCTTGTGAGTCAGACCGGTGTAAAAATTATTACCACCCATGATCTTGGCAAAATGCAAAATAAAACTGCAAGAGTAGTGCAATAAGAAGAATTAAGTCTGCATATTTCAGTATTTCCTGGTTAATGCAAAGCCTGACTGACCAAAGTATAGCCTCTTCAAATTGGTTATTACCTCTGAATATGCTGAAATATATTACTACCATACTATGGTATTATTTAGAAAAAAAATAATTAATTATTTTTTAGTAACAACACTATGCTCTGGAATGTCTTATCAAATCTTCTCACATTGACACAAATGAAAGAGAACCTCTTAGTGATGTTTGGCACATGTGCAGAGCCATGCACATGATGACTGTTGCACAGTGTAGGATGTGGCACTGCCTGGATAAGATAATCATTGGAATCATTGATGAGCACTGTGGTTTGCTTTGCAAGGCAGAACATAGGATCTTAGAAGCATACATGAAGTACTGTCTTTGAATCACCAAACCTCTTGTGTGGGGGCTGTTTATTATCGTGCTATGCATTATGTGCAAGTGAAAACATGCCACAGACTTACTAAAAACAGCGTCAACTTATTCTGTTGTATTATTGTGTATGCATGATATTTTTTTCTAATTTAGCTTGTTATACTTATTTTTAAATTACATATATCGGTTTGATTGCATGATTACTCATTTGTTGGTTCCTATGCTGGATCATGAGATAGAGAAGGAATCTCAACATATTTTCTAAAGATGCGTACTGCATTTTAATATGTAGAGCAAGTAGCAAATAAGCAGAAGAAATTGTTAAGCTAGCCAAGGTGTTACGTTTAGCTGTGTCTGTTGTTTGATGTGCAATATGAGAAGATAAATGATAACATGAAAATGATTTAAAAGTATTCTTCTTGTGGTTGGAATTTCTGGTACTGTGACAAAATAAAAGAAGTGTCAAGGCAAAATTTATTTAAGAAATTGTATTTCTTTTTGATTTTAAAAAGTGTGATATGCAATGTTACTATGTGATAGGAGGGCTGCATAGCTTGGTTCCCTTAGGTTTACAATGTAAGCAACACAGAAAGCAAATGATGGCTGTAATTTTAAAAGTTTCAGTAGCCACGTTAACCAATGTTTCAATGTGTCAGTTAAACATATCTGTGTGGCTGGCACTGGGTTTAGCAAGGATGCATGACTGGGATATCAGATTACTGTTTACAGTTTTTAATGTTAAGTACCTATCACTGTATAATTACTGTCATGCATTGTGCAAAAGTCATAAAATAAAAGAAACAAGGAATCATCTGAACAGAATTATGCATTTGAAGAGATATGAACCATACCTGACGATGAGAAGAAAGACATTACAATGAAGAGAAGTATGTCACAACATAAATTATTTAAAGTAACAGCTGTTTAGAGTTCATTTTGTATAAAGGTGAAAAGGGTTTCCTGAACAAAGAGTTGTTTGGTACATATTAGTATTTAACATAAGGGAATACCAGGCAAGACAAGATATGTTTTGAGATATCTTTTTCTGAAGTACCAATAGAGAAATTATGTTGTTCTAAATGAAAAGTTTCCTGTTTGAATTTATCAAAGAATAGTTGTGAGGAGAAAGTTTATTTGCTAAGGGATAGCAGAAGTTTTTGTATAAGAGGTTACAAATTAGGGCAGTGAAGGGAAATGCAGTATTTTCATTGACAGGAATGAAATTGTGGAGCTGAGGAATAAGCAAGAGTGAGTATAAATGACTGGCTAACAGACACATTTAGTTTAACTATAAAGTGCAGTCATGTTTGAAAGTTACCTATGGCTCTAAGGAGAGAACATATTCAGGTTATGGAAACATTTTTAGTGGTAGCATAATGTGTCAGGAATAATAATGCAAACTAATATATAGGGAAGTATAAGATAAGCGAGCACTTTACTAATACAGAACTAGACATGTTTATAAAATTAAAAGATGGGTGCCGCATTCCAAGTTAAGATGCTTAATCATGAGTTAGCATTCATATTTACAGGCATGTCTTGAACCTGAACCATCAGACAAATCTTCTTTCTAGCCATCAGTTATGAAAAAAGGACAAGAGATTAGTGTGTTATTTATAATAAATGAACATGCACAAAGTAAAGAAAAAGTCCCCCTCATCATACTATGCATTGTAAAAAACAAACACCAAATCCCTATTCCTGAATCCCAAAGAAAACCAAATAGACTACTGTAAGCCCTTTAGAAACCAAGTACAGTTAATAAATATTTAATAACACTTAACTAGTTCTAAATTCTACTCTTGAAACTATTGTGCTACCATGTTAACTCTATATATGTTGGTATAATCACGCAACAAAGCACTTAACTAAATTGTAAGCAAACTGTGGCTCTTGTTTCAAAGATTCAGTGCCACATCATAATCAATGTTAAAATGTAATATTCATGACCTTAGGGATACATACTGGGCCAGATTCATTAACAGCTACACAAAATGAAGTTATCATGCTGGCAACTTGGCATTCCACCAACACGATAACACATTATTTGCTATTCATTAAACATAGAGCCACCAAAGAGAAACAACAGAATCTGCTAATGACAGCATAAAGAACCAGATGACAGAACTATTCATTGAGCTATAAAGCAATTGCCTATACTCAGTGTAGGCTTTTGCCCTATACACCAAAACTGGAATACAGCAGAATTACACTTAGAAAAAGAAAGCATATTGGGGGTGCTGCTGTTATTATGCTGTATGTGTAACAGGCTTTAAATCTGGGTACAGCTGCTGCCAGACCTCAAGCAAGAATAAGAAGGATATTTAAACCCCATTGGGCTTAACATGGAGTTCATGGGACAGAAATTGCTGACAGATACAGGGTGAAGAGGAAAACACTGGAGAAACTATACACCCTCTGCTAACCCCCACCTCAGGCCCCTGGGAAATCACAGAAAAGCCATCCTAGTAGAAACAAAGGTATTTTTAGCATTATGTATACTAGCTACTGGTACTTTTCAGAGACCCACAGGGGATATTTTGTGAGTATCACAGGCATCACCCTCAAGAATACTACATCAGTTTTTAAATGCAATGCTATTACATGCAAGGGATACCATCTGTTTCCCATACACCTCACAGGAGAGATCCAGAACTCTCCAAGAATTCTATACAGTAGCACACTTCCCTGAAGTATTGGGGGCCATGGATTGCACACAAATAGAAATAAAAGCACCTCCAGGTTAACAGTGAAGGAGGTACATCAACAGAAAAGGATTCCACTATCAGCTTGATGGAATGCCCAAGGTATAATCTACAATGTCCATCCAGGTAACCCAGGCAGTTTCAACAACTCACACATACGGCACACCCATGATATGCACATCAGGTTTGTTAGGGGTGACATTCCTCAAGGATATCTAGTGAGGGATGCAGGTTATGTGCTGGAGCCCTGACTCATGACACCATGAGAAACCCACACAGCCCCAGTGAATAAGGATAAGAGGCACATGTTCAAACTAGGAATATCATAGAACATGTGGTTGGATTGCTTAGATCAATGTTATTATATTTAGATACATCAGGAGACGGACTGCAGTATGACCTGGGCACACTGCCAAAATGCTTATAGTTGGTTCAATGTTACACACTATAATTCTTAAGAAACAGAGTCAACAAGGACAGCAAGGAGCAGGACCACAGTTTCAAGGACCTCAGGCAGGGCCAGCAGCAGTGGCAGAAGCAGATACAGATGAGGAGTCTGAGAGAGAACCACCAGATGCAGATGATACTGGAAGACAGATGGCTGCACAGTATGCCCTGGCTCCGGCTAAGAGGTAAAAGACAGCACATATACTCACTATTTAGGTCAAAGCCCCCAGATCTCATACATATGCAGATAGAAAAATGTCAAACTCCACAACCATTACTAACCATGTAATAACTGTTCTACTAACATCAGACAGGGAGAACTTCCAAAGATGCAATTTGTACCTGTATACCGACAAGGTAAATGTGGAGCCTGTAAAGAAAAAAAAATATATAACTGATTATTTTCATATGGAAATATGGATAAGCCCCCTACGCACAGCATTCGTCTGATGTATACAGTTAGGTCAGTAATATCTCCTATGTCAGAATTTTGTAATACATATTTACTTATTATAAACAATACTGTGCATTAAGCATTTCAATTGACTAACATCTATAAACCATGGTACAGGTGAATTATTACCTTCATTTGCACAACTATACCAAGAAGCAAGACTCCAGTACCTAATGCTTCCACTACTTTACTTACAATACTAACTGAAATCTAATGGAGTTCAACAGCTATAGAGATTATCATTCCCAAATGGTTAAGAACAAAAATAAAAAAAAAATTTCTTCTGCAATACATATTGTTAAATGCAAGCTGGTGAGTAAGCAAGTATTAGCTGTCCACTTGTTGCATCAGACATATAAGCAACCCTAAGTCACAAACGTGTGCAATGAGCAGGGCACAGTCATCATAATTTACACAGTGTGGGATGGCTGGTAGGAAGGGAAGGCAGACACCAAAGAAGTAATTGTATGCAAGTAAGACACACAGGTATCTATCAGAGTATACAGTGTTCATCGCCAATAACAACAGATGTAAAGCTCTCAGCAGTACTGTTTATATAGCTTACATGTGTATGAGGTGGTATGAGCAAGTGATTTTTTTTAAATGTGCAAGTGTGTGTGTCTGTATGAAAACAATCAAGCATTGTGCTAACACTATGTCCTGACATCTTGGACAGGTATGAGCCATGCATGGTAAACTAGTCAGTTCAACATCATCACCCCCAAAAATGAGAACCACCTCTACCAGGAGTTGCACTGTTACTTCCATGGCCTGGGCTAGAAGATGAGGTATTACCTGAATGCAAGTAATGTCTGCTGGATCAACTCTCATCACAGCTACATCCAGGACCATTACCCTGTGTTTTACTAGATCTGGTTGTGGACACTGCAATCACTTAACACCAGAAGATGTAAAGGCTCATTACCTCTCAACCTCTTATTACAAACAATGGGGGGTACAAAGACCCAAAATAAGGACAAAGTTTAAACAGTGTTCTTATAAACTTAGAAAGTCACTGAAACACAAATGTATATCATTATTTACTGACTGAAGTTCAATCTTCAGATTATCCCAGTGATTTGCCAGAAAATCACAAATTTTATGAGGAACAGACCAAAAATATGAGGCAAAAATCTGGACACTCTGTGAAACTCTGGACAGCTGAGAGGTATGAGTGCCTCTCTCGCCATGTGGATGCCCACAATCCTCCAACAGATGTTCCATCATAGACCCTGCCCAATCCACTCTGTCATTCATCCTGTCCAAGGAGTCACCCACACAGTTCAGGAAGTCATGCACACCAGAATTAACAATGTGTAGTACTCATGCTATCTCTTCTGTGGCCCAGGTGGAACATGCCTGTGTCTTCACTACAGTCTTAGCCATACATCTGGTGACAGTTAATGTCACACCAGCTTCAGAAAGAGAGTGGACAACAAGCCTCCTTTGAGTACTGCTATGAACCTCCTGTGTGCTACCTCACCCTCACCATGGCTACAGGGAGAAGCTACGAGCTCTGTAACCAGAGTAACAACACTACCCTGATCAGCTCTGTTACCTTCAACCTGTTTTATATCAGAGAACTCCTTGTCATGGGTATGCATAAGCCTACTGACTATGACCAAAATATGTGAGATCCACAACCTCAATGTCAGACTGACCCTCCACACCTCTAGACTGTGCCTCTTCATCACCACAATCATCACCATAGCCTACCGATATTCTGACATTAGATGGTAGGAGTTCCATGGTGCCAGTCTCAGAATCACCTATGATAACAAGCAATAAGTACGACAAACAGAGCAACAGAGAATTCAACTGATCATATATTTTTCTTATGCAAAAGGTATGCTACCTCATTACATCTGAGTGACACCTCAAGGCGCATCTGAAGTTAACTCCTACTGATGCCTCTTTTTTTGCATCAGTAATTCCAAAACCATGCCATGTACAAGGTTTTAAAATATTTCATCTTAAAGCTTACACAATGGCAAACTCAACTGCATTAATATGTTACCTCTGTCTAGTGCAGGTAAATAGATATTGACTGTTGTTTTTATGATATTAATTTATATAGATATAATTCTCACATTTTTCTAAATATCTCAACATCCAAGTAACACAGACAGAACTACTTAATCTGATATGAAAGCTCTCAGTGAGATGAATACAATGCTGCTGGCAGTATGTGTGTAACTTGAGTGGCTGCTGAGATATTGTAAGTGGTTTACAAAATATTACATATTGTAATAGTTACTGTGTTTACTGTGACTTATACAATTCAGTTTAAGATCTAGAACCTAAAGAATACTACCACTATAACAATAGTTTGTGCTGAATAGTTTGCCATTTATACTTCTTTCATAACCCGTATGGTCCCAGAGATATGAACATTTGTTTGAAATTTGAGGACATAATTTGATTCTGTCAGAAGGCTTAGGCTCTGCCCATTGAAAGTTACAGTGCAAATGAGCTCCATTGGAGTGAATGATTTACTCTAAGAGATGCTAAAGTACCACAAAGTTTACTCTTGAATCTAACTTATATACAGTAATAACAATAAAAAACATTGTGTGTACCATGTGCAGGTGGTCTGGCAGCCTACAATTCAGATGTCACTGTTTGTGAGGAAGGAAATGAAAAGAAGGCTGATAAGTGTCACAGTGCAAATGAAGGAACAATCCCCTTCACATGAGCATATTAAAAATGTTTTCATACAAAAATGTAGTGAACAGTTGGATCCCCCCCCCCAACGCCCTCATTTATTTCTCTGACTGTGTCATCTGACTCACACTTATCGCTGGCTATATGTGTGTGTGTGTGTGTGTGTGTGTGTGTGTGTGTGTGTGTGTGTGTGTGTGTGTGTGTGTGTGTGTGTGTGTGTGTGTGTGTGTGTGTGTGTGTGTATATATATATATATATATATATATATATCAGATATCTAAGCTTCAAGCATATAAAAATGCAATAATGAAATTTTTAATTTGTATTAATGTAAGGTCATCTTGAGATACTCTGGGTCTGTCATTCACATCAGCACCATCAATAATTATGTGTAAAACCTCTGGTGAGCTATCTATCTGGATCTCTTGACAGTGGACATGAACTCCTCTGTTTCAGTTAGTGGTGGTTCAGTAGCAGAAACACCTACCACAGCCACCTGTTCTCAGGGAGTTGCAGCTGCCCTACATTGGGCAGAGGTAATCATGTATCTTGCCCAATGCTGCATCTGAGAATAACTTCTCCCATGTCCTCCAACAGCACTGTTGTCTTTGAGCACCTGCTGCCATGTCCTGTCTTGGGCAGATTAGTCACCTCTACTTCTCCCTTTTTTAATTTCACCAAATCTTTTGTGTTTCTAATACAGTGATGGGAATGGACCACATTCCTAAGTCAAAGTATGATTAAAGTTCATGAAATTAGTATTGTTTCACTCTTTGATGTCAACCGAAAGTGCTCTTCACAGTACCCACTATGTGCCCAGTAATGACTCCTTCTGCAATTCGTACAGAGTTACATGAATAGGTAGCATATCTAAATATGATTGTAGACTCTTTTTATAAGACCCGTTGCTCCGACTACAATTAGAACTATCTGGGTATCTTCCTTCAACATTGCTCTAGTTTCTGCTTGCAAATCCTAATATTTTATGACTTTGTGTCTCTCTGTACGCAGGACACTGTTATCACTGAGTGTGGTGATTTCAATGATCAATGCTACTTTTATCTTCTTTTCTTGGACCACTATATCTGGTTTTCTAGCATCTATCTTTTGAACTGTTGGCAATGGATGATCCCATGTGATGTGGACTTAATCATTTTCTATGATGCTTTGTGGCTCATGTTTCCAGTGTCTTTGAGCCACTTCAATACCATAATGTTTGCACAATCTCTAGTGCAACTGTCTCACCACATTATTATGCCTTTCAGCATACAGTCCTTCTGCCATTAGTAGGTCGCAGCCAGCAATGAGATGTACAACTGTTTCCAGTTCTGTTTTACAAAATCTACATTTGTCTGTTTCTTCTACATGTTCAATGAACTTTGTAAACCAACGTGTACATAGCCTACTATCTTGTACCGCCAATATTAACCTTTCATCTCTTGGTTTGATTTTGCCTCTCCTTAACCATTCCTGTGTTTGTTCCTGATCAACATGAGGTTCTTCCAAAAGTTTTCTATACTTGCAACTATATTTATGCATTTTCCACATTTCTTGCCTTCCCATCTGGTCCTTCAGTTTATATTCTTTCTTTTGTTTTTGGAACATTCAGTTGCTACCTGTTTTTTATCCACCTGGAGTTTGATTTCCATTCTTGCTTGATGCCAATATGCTTCAGCTAGCCTAAACAGGGAAGTCATCTAAGATTTATTCTCCACATGTTTTAAAACTTTCACTACATTTGGGTCCTTTTATGTCAGCAGATATGTGTGGAGTCCCACGACTGCAGATCTATACATATAGTCAATTTCAAAGAGACCCATCCCTCTTTCAGAATGGGGAATATATAATCTTGGTATGCACTGATTTTTATGAATCATTTGGCGAGCATGAAGCATCCTTCTTATTTCCCTATCTAATCTAGCCAGCACATTTTGGGGCCAGTCAATCACTCCAAAACTGTAAGTTAGGACAGGAAGAGCAATTGGTTTATAGCTTGGATTTTGTTCCTAGATGTCAAAGCTGTTTTCAGGATTAATTTAAGTCTTCTGAAGTTCACATTACTAAGTTTTATTAACGTTTGTTCATGTTTTATTGTTGATCCTTCATCAATTCCCAAGTATTTATGCATTCCCTTTTGCTCAAGTTCTTTTATATTGCATTCTTGTCCCAAACTGATGTTTTCTTGGTGCTGCAGTTTTCCTGCTTTAAAGGTTGCTTTTGCGCATTTATCAATACCAAATGACATTCTTATATCATCTGAAAAAGTTTTGACAACTTGCAGTTGTGCTTTCAGTTCCTCATCTGATGAGCTATACAGTTTCAAATCATCGACAAAGAGAAGATTGCATTCTAGCCATGACCTAAGCTGTTGAGTAGATTAAGGATTCTACCTCTCCCTGTGAGATAATATCCTCATTTTCTGCATCAATATATGGTGGCTAGTGGTGCGCAGATTTCTTCTTGGATGCCATATCCCTGTATAAGATGAAACAGAAAACAAATACATAATTAAATGCATAATCCACAGACAGGATGGATGTGAACTCAATTATGCATGAATGCATGCATCCATCTTACACACAACAATTTGAAAGGTAATGCTCCCTATGGGTGCATAGAAGTCAAAACAGCCCCCCCCCAAATATGCTAAATCGACTATTAGCAGCAATCTATAACATTTCTGTAATGCAGATAACACAGGTTTGTGTAACTGTGTAATATATTGCAGCATTAACAATAACATTTCACAATGTAGCATTAGAAATGTAAGACAACTATTATAAGTACCATCACCATTGCTGTGGAAGGCAGTCAGGTAGAAATCACAAAGGGAACACATTTTTCTCTGTGCTAGCAAAGATAAAAATGTCAGGCCTTGCTGACAAGTTATAATACACTCATCTGCAACAACTATGCACATCGCAAGTAAATACAACCTAAAATATAGGTCAAGTACCATTCTGTAGCATAGCTTTTGTAATACAAACATAATTGATATACCTGGGCTATGCCAAAAGAAACCAATAAAGAAATAACATTTAAGATAAAAATGGTTTTGAGCAGGCATTGCAATTCACCCTTTAATGTTCCATTAAAGACATTTTATAAGAAACAGCAACATACTTTGACAGTAAAACAGTGTATAAAGTATATACATTTTTCAAAAAAATGTGTTTATTTAGAAATATGGAACTCTGTTGATCCATTCTCCTCACTGCTATACAAGTGAATTACCTAGACTATTACCTTTATATAGTGCAGCATCAGCCCTGTGAGCACGGTGCGTATGCAAATGAGGTGTCAAATCACCAGCATTCCTGAACACCACAACGTGCACTGAAGTGTAAGGAATGTAACATGGTATGAGAACATTCACAATTACATGCACACACCCTGTCTATGGTTAGTCTAACTGCAGGAACAATCAAGATTTCACAGTCTCCCTTGTTTAATGTACATTTACTGAGGGTATGTCATGGAGAACAGACTTACCAACAAGTCTGAAAGCACACTGACAGATTTAGGACAGCAGCATTCCTAACATTCAAATGCTGGCTTTAATGAATGCAGTTATTGCTCCATGCTAAGAAATGTTGTTCATATTCAAATTAGTACTTTAAGCTTTGATACAGATAACACATGCACTAAAACAAAGATAGAAATGCTCTGAAGAAAGCATAGATAAGGGAATGAGGCATTATAAAGATAGAGTGTTTAGAGTCTTTGCTTAATATTGTGTGAGTAAATGAGTACCACTACCATAACTGTTGTCACTGTCACAATCACACAGACAATTACTTGTTTCTGTTGCACTTTCAATGTGACTTGATACAATGTCACATTATCAGTACATGTAAACATTTTTTCTACTTACAAATATATAGTTTGTCTGTGGCAAATATCGGAAATACTCTTTAATGATTGTTCTTAATACCCTTGTTTGAGGATTCAATTCTTTACAGGTTCCTGTTGCAAGATAACATAGTTGATTAAATATTGGAGATGTACATTTATAGTACTCAGTTCCATTTTTTTCCTTTATTGTTTGCACACCAATTGGCATTGGGCTCCATTGACTGGCAGTGATCAGTAGCAGTGAATAGCAGTTCACTGCCCAAGGCTAAACCTGCACTTTAAAATAAATACAAACTTTTATGCTGATTGCAGGACTAAGAACATTGTTTATTTCAGTTACTGCACTGTTTGTCATCCTTTTTGTGTAGGCATGAGTAATAAACAACTCAAAGACTCAAAGTTGGAACATCAGAGAGATATTAGAAATAGGAAAGACACTAATGCTCTTGCTAAGCATATTATGTGCCAGGGACAGGAACATAATTTTAAATTTCTTGTGCTAGAGATTATTCCTGAGAGTCTAAGAGGGGGAGACCTTAGGAATCGCGCAGAATCTGCAGATCAAACATGGATTCTGTCTCTTAATGCTGATAAGACACCAGATCTTAATGAAGTTGTCTCTCTTAAGCCTTTTTTAAAAGCTAGACTTCTCAAACACTAAGTATAGGATTTATAACACCACACAATAAAAAATAATCCAAAAAACGACTCAGCCAGTAAATCCAATAGATTTATTTTCTTAACAGACTTCTCTTCTCCAGCGCCTTGGCATAAGCCTTTAACAGAATATACTAAGTATAGGATTGTTTTTTTATATATTTTTTATACTTACTATATGTTTTATTTGCCTATTTTCCAGTTGTGACTTTTTTCCTTTTAGATAATTGTTGCTTTGATTAGTGTCTTAACTGACTGATTAATTGTTGCTATTTAAGTGCTTTTGATACTAGTTGAGAACAGTTTGATGAAGCAGTGAGAGCACACTGTGAAAGCGCTTACTCTCTTTTGTGTGCATTAAAGTTTGTTTTACCTTCAGCTGTGATAGTTTTGGTACTTTGTTGTTTTTTTGTTTTTTAGTAGTTTTTTGTTATTGTACTGTTCTATTTTTATTTGCATATTTTTTGCACTTTTCTGGGGCAAGCCCATAAGCTCCCAAAACCTTGTCCTGAGTTTTAGGACATATGCCACAATAGACTCCTTGTGGGATTCACACTCTTCCTCCCACTTATCACGAATGAAATCTAAAGGCCTCCTCATCCTATATCCATACAGCAACTCAAAGGGTGAAAAACCTATGAATTCATGGGGTACCTCTCTGTATTCAAACAGCGGATGAGGCAAATATTTGTCCCACTATTTTCTAAACTGGTCTGCAAATGCCTGTAGCATGGTCTATAGTATAGAGTTTAACCTCTGCACAAGATCTTCAGTCTGGGGATGGTAGGGGGTGGTTTTTAGGTGCTTCACCCTGAAGTGCTTCCACAGAGAAGCCAGCAGGTCTGATAGGAAATTAGTACCTCTGTCTGTCAGTATTTCTCTTGAGAAACCTACCCTGTTGAAAATATCTATCAAAGCATTTTCCACCTTTTCTGCTTCAATGAGGGACAGACCCACTGCCTCATTGGAGCTAGTAGCATAATATGCTACCACTAGGATATACTTCTTCCCTGTGGAGCTTGGAGTACTCAGAGGCCCCACAATATCCATAAGCTATCCTCCTCTAAAATGGCTCCTAATCATAGGCAAACACATCAAAGGAGCTTTGACCTTGTCTCCTGCCTTGCCTACTTTCTGGCACTGCAGACAAGTCCTGCAGTGCCCTGTTACACCCCTTAAAATCCCAGGATAATAAAAGTTCTGCATTATATGTCTCTCGGTATGCTTTATGCTCACATGACCTGCAAAAGGAAATGCATGGGCTATGGCTATAAGTATCAAATGGTAGGCACTAGGCATTACCAACTGCTGTATTACCACACCCTCTGGCCTTCCCTCACTGGTCCACTCTCTATACAGTAACCCTTTGTTCCAGTATACAGACTCCCCTTTTCCTTGAGAATCAGGTGCCTTCCTAGCTACTTCCCTTAAGCCTCTTAGTGTAGGAGTTGAGAGCTGAGCCTGTCTCAACTCTACCTTTGTGACTTTTCCCAGTTCCCCTTCCACAGGAAGTCCTATGAAAGGAGTGCCTCACTGTCAGCCTTGGTCCAACCACTCACCTTTGCCCTTGCAGATAGTCTGTCAAAGGAAACAACAGTACCTACCAGCAGCTGTGGCTCACCTTCAGGCTCACTGCTACAAGGTAGCTCCCTCCTTGAAATAGCCACCTTACCAGCCCTGGCTTCAGGTGTTAGGTATGTCTGTGTCTTGCCCAAGCCGCCAGACTCACATGCCTGTCTCCAAGCCTGACTGTGTATAACTACATGCACACAAGGTACTGGACTATCAAAATCATTCCTTATCAGACATCTGCAGGGATATCCTCAAACATACCTTCTTGCTTGCTTTCTTTTCCACCCTCCCAGTCAAGGTGTACCCTGGCCAAAGGCATTTGGAATGGGGTCTCTCCTAAAGCGCTGACTTGAGTGGATTGCCCAAGCAAGTACTGCTCTTCTTTAACCACTGCAGGCTTCACAATAGTTATGTGAAAGGCTTTGTCTCCCTTAGCAGGTACCTGTTTTCCATCCAATATGTTTGGATATAAACTTTGGTAATAGCTTGGTATCCCATTGTCTCCAGACAACATACCACTGGCATACTGTTATTCCCACTTGCTGGCTCCCTCACCTTTTTTCCCCACCTTGCCTCTGTGGACATCTATATGATACATGGCCCCACTGGTTACATTTAAAACATTTTACCCTCTACCCTGGCTGTGTACCTGAATTAGTGGTTTCATCTGTTACTGATGAACTCTGTTGGAGTAGTTTAGGCTGACTACCATGTGTTCCCTTATATCCATGTGCAACACTGGGTAACCCATTCCTGTACAGCGATGTGCTGCTTGCTAAGTAGAGATCCCCTTTTTTCCCCAGCACATCTGCTGAGTTATATTCTCGGTGCCAACCAGTTTCTCATGTCCTCAGGTAAAGTGTTAAGGGCTTATTCCCTCACCAAAAGGCCTGCCAGCCCTTCAGAAGTAGTGACCTGACACCCACTCACACACCTATTAAAATAAGTGCTTAATTCATCAATATAATCACACACACTTTCATCTGCCTTGCATCTATGCTCACAAAACTTTTTTTCTGTAAGCTTCGGGTGTTAACTTAAACCATTAAAGTAAACAATTCAATACTTTATCATAGCTTAAACAATCAATATCAGAAAATTTAGAAATAACAGCTACAGCTTCATCATATAGAAAGAGGGTCAGGAATCATACCCAGAGCCCTTGGCCAACATTATGCTGTTTGCATACTCTTTCAAATATATGAATAAAACTATGAAAGTTACTACCCTTGTAAATTGTGGAAGAAATATACTGAGCTTTATGGCTTCTGTGGTTCAGTTATTCTCTTCCCCATTACCTCTGTGACCCTGGTGAACAGTCAGCATCTCACTCTCATGTTGATGCTTCATCTCATTTTCTTCAGCTTCCAAATGCTGCAGTTTCTCATTCTTTTGGACCTCCAAACACTGAAGTCTCTCTTTTTTTTCAGCCTCCAAACAACACAATCTCTCTGCTGATTCTAGTTCCAAAAGTTTGACCTCCAGTTCAAGTTTCTTTAACTCCAGATGGATTTTTAAGTCCTCTGAGGAAAATGTGAACTGTCCTGTTTCTGAGGACTTAAAATCCCCATCATCACACTGGTTATCCTCCTGGTTGTTGGTCTGAGCTACAGCTGCAATTAAGGCTAAAATCATTTCTTCTTTAGTCAGGCTGGCATACACTAGTCCTTTGGCTTTGCACACCTTGGACAACTGGTTCTTTGTCAGCTTGCCATAATCTTCTGCTGGCATCATTGTCTGCTTTCCCTGACTAAACTAAACTAACAAATAAATAAATAAATAAAACTGTTGTGAAATGAAACTCTGAATATTTACCTTGTGGCTGCTGAGAATACACATGCACCTTCATTAACAACTGTCTACAGACTACAGAAGTTCAATTAATATCCCACCACTGCTCACCAATATGTGACATCGCCACTCTGGGCCATTACTTCAAGGAGCCTGAATCTTCACCACTGGTACTGAAGAGGGAGTTCACTTGGAACCAAAATGGATGTACTCAGTATTTCAATATGCACAGTTTCCCCTTAAGAGCACACAGGGAACACACTTATTCTGGGGTCCAGATTTCTCAATCTGTCTCACTCCAGATCCCAAATAGACTCCCCATTGGTACAACTAGAGGGTTGAGACCTCAGCTCAGAATCCAAGCCAAGTCCCCCAGTACCCTCTCTGTAAAACTTTTGCTTTGTGTCCCTGATCTAAGTAGCTCACATGCACACACACACACACACACACACACACACACACACACACACACACACACACACACACACACACACACACACACAAACACAGACACACACACACACACGAACACACACACACACCTGGGAAAGGCTGGCACAGGTTTACTAGCGATACCCCTTCTGGCCAAGCTATATGGTAATTAGCCTGCCAGCAGACACCCCAAAGCCAGCTACTCTAAGGCTCTTGCAAGCGTACCCAATTATATTGAGTGAAATTAATAGCAATACAAATGGTAATGTTGACCAAAGATCCAGACTTTCAGAAATGGCCACAGTGTCACCAGTAGATGTAAGTACTCTCAAAGGTTAAAATATTTTCTAAAGGACCAGCCACAATTAAAAGTTTAAATATATTTAAAAATAAATAATAAAAGCACATGAAAATACTAAATATCTATTTACAATAAACATCAGAGTTTCAATCACAGGAAATATTAAAAATAACACAGCTGGGAAGACTGACACAGCTACAGAAAAAAAAACAATACTTAACTAATCTCACTATATTTTCCTGACTGGTCTAAAGAATACTATTCCATGGTCACTTACTGGAGCAAGGCAAGATGAAGTAGGTCAGAGAGCCTTCTTTGTCAGGTTATAAGAATAGACTGCCATGAGAATTCTGTCCCACCTAATATTAAAACATTATTTCTCTACAGAATGACATCACATACATCTGGTCATCTGACTTCTGGTTCCCATCCAACCCCAATTGCTAGAAAATTCCAGGGTTTAGCACCTAGATGTCAGTAATACACACAAGAGCGTTGCTCAGATCTGGTACAGCTTCTGGAAGTCATAAAACAATTACACACTTCTATTCTTCCTACAGAGACTAACAAACCATGCTTTCTACAGACATTGTGTCTCTGGCTTCATTCAAAACTGTCAGATAACATCTTTATGGCCTAGGCTCAGTAATTTAATTTTCTTATTATTTCTCAAAGTCAGGTGATTGAGATTAACCTCTTCTCTACCATTCTCCTCTGTTGCAATATATACATTTAAACAGTTACAATAATACATTTACATTTCCTTTCTGCCCAGCAGGGCACACAATTGATACATTTTCAACACAAGCAGCTTTATAAATACATTTTTCAACGCAAGCATATGTACAAATCAAGAGAACAAAAACCAAGGATGCACCAACAGCTATGTAGAAATCCAAAAATTATCAGCAAACAAATCCAAAACGACAACAGCCAACGATATATTCCACTTTTTATTGACAGGAACAGAATAAAATAGTAAGCGCTTTCACATCCTATGATGCTTCTTCAGACTTCAATAACATTCAGTGAAAAGCCACTCTTTAAATACAGCTTCTTTGCACAGCTTAATCACATAACAAGCAATTACCTATTCATGTTTAAAGTGCCTGTGCCTAAAGAATTCAGTAGTACTTTAAAGTTGATCACTTAACCCAGCATTATGTGCATAACAAAGTGCAGTTGAAATAGCTTTATAAAAGTGTTGTTTCAGCATTATTCATAAAACACATAAAATCCACTCTTTAGATGCAGCTTCTTTGCACAACATAATCTCATGTCAAGCAGTTGACTAATCATATTTAAAGTGCCTGTGCCTAAAGAATTCAATGGTGCTTTAAAAGTTAGTCACTCAGTACAATATTATATGCATAACATAATGAAAATGTTGTTTCAACAAGTGTATTACATCCTTTGAAGTCTTCTTCTGAAAACTCCATTGAACTTATTGACCAAGTTTATAAAGTTCTGTCTATGTAAATTAGCTTATTAAAAATATATAAAAAAATAAAATAAAAAAAACTATGATGTCTAGTAAAAAATATATATGCCATTTTTAAAACGTCTCACTAAAAAAACATATAAAAAATCAATGTTTTTTAGCAAGCTTATTGTGTCCATATACAAAGCTTCAGTGTTTAAGTGGTCTGGCTGCTAGGAATGGTTTTAGTGAGATCTTCTCATTTAGACCATGTTTATGGGCTTGCAGCCTAAGGATCCACTTGTTTTCTACTTCCTCTGTTCTATTTTTGGGGTTCCCCAACCTACTTGTCCTATTCACTTTTCCAACACCTAAATCTAAAACAATGCGTTAGACCATTCTCTATTACATGTTGTGCCAGTGCATTGGTGGTATTTTCCTTGTTTATAGCATAGATGTGCTCTCTTATGCGTTCACGTAATGTTTTGTTGGTTTTTCCAACATAGAACATTTTGCATAACTGACATTGTGCCAAATAGACCACATCTGTGGTTTTGCAATTGGCAAAGCCTTTAAATCTATATGTATGCCCTGTATAAGGGTGTATGAAAGTTGCTTCTTCCGCTATGTATTTACATTGATTGCATGCATTACAGGGAAAAGTGCCTTCCTTCGATGTCAAAGTAGGGCCCCTATGCATTTGTTCATAGCATAGAAGCCTATTCAATGATTTCATGTTTCTATAACCTATGCTCACTAAGTTCCTAATTTTGTCATCGGCTTTCAATAATCTCCAATTGTCCTCCAAAATTTGTTTTATATGTGTGTTTCTATTGGTGAAAGGAATTACTAACCTATTTTTGATTTCAGTATTGCTAGTAGTATTCTCATACCTAAAATCATTGTCCCTGTTAAAAAACGGGGTACCTTTACCGGCTCTATGTATATTGCCCGTCTTAATGGCTTTCTGCACCTCAGTTTTTTTGTATCCTCTTTCTTTTACTATATGTACAAATCAGTTTGACATACAAATGACATATAATACTTTAGAAAATTCCAGCTAGCTGTGCTGGTATACATTACACATCCACTGCCCTACTTTCCTGGCATAGCTGGCAATACCTCACATCATCAGAATGTCAATATTAATATTGTGTGCTGTGTGAAAAATGAAAGCATATCTGATGTTCATTCTGCTCTTCTCCATCTCATGACATTAGCTGAAGTCCTGATATTGTAAGGCATGCATGACAGTACTGATGTAGCAAGGACACGTGAAAAGGCTGCATGTATTAATGTAATATAGTAGCAGCTCTGCTCATTCATTTCATGTTTTTTCACCTTGTTATCACAAACAAGTTATGTGAATGCTTCTGGTAAATATTGGCTACTGCATTTGCCCACCACCTTGCAGCATGAAATTCATTTTTACTGCTTAAGGAAAAAAGTGAAAATTTTAGTTTAGACCAGCCTTATGTGGCTCACAAAAGCCTAGGGACATTGCATGGCCATCAGCACTCTGGAAAGTACTCAGTATTTATCAGGTAACTTTGTTTCTGTGGCACAAGGTATAAGTGCAGTGAGCTTAGGGAAAAAGGACAACTTATGTGGGGTTTGAATCCAGTTAACTGATGATTTTATGATACCATTGTGTTGTTTAAAAAACACTATCATTGACCACATGTGAGATTTTGTCTGCTCACTTTCATGTTATTTGTCATTAACTACAAGTATAATAATGTGTTCCATAAAGTGCATTTCTGTTGTTGTAATGAGAAGTGAAAAAGGTTGAATGCATTGCTTGAATTCACTTCTTGCTCTTGTCATTGCTACATATACCAATTGATTGCATTTAATTTATTGCCAGCTTTTTACTCTATCATATATTTTCTGCAAATACCTTTACTTTTTCCTCTCTGCTCAGCTGCCTGCAAGCATGGTTTACTGCCCAAGATAAAAGTGAAACTTTTAGTTTAGACTGCCTTATGTAGAGCAATTATGCTTGGTGGTGGCACACAGCCCTCTGAACCATGGTTAGTACTTACTGCAGTGAATGTACCCAACAAATGTCCAAATTTGTGACGCAAGATATAAATTAAGTGAATTGAATGAAATAAGGCACAGAAGGTATTGTTTGAATCGTGTTTAAAAATCACAGTACATTTAGTCTCAGTATGCCATTTTTTTAATCTGCATTTGCTCTCCATTTGGCAGTGCACAAACACCATGCCCTAGCTAAGGAAAAAAAGTGAAAATTTAGTTTAGGATGTCTTATGTAGTACAAACATACCTGGCAGCATTGCACAGCTGGCAGCACTCTGAATAGTACTCATTGAATTAAAATACGTCAAGTAGCTTTTTCTGTGGCATAAAGTATAGCTGAAGTGAATTGAGAAAAATAAGGCACATGACACATTTATTCACATTCTGTTTAGAGATCACATTACACTTATTCCCAATATGCATTTTTTATCTGCATTTGCTCACTGCTTGGCAGAATGCAAATATGGTTTACTACCTAAGGAAAAGTAGTGAAAATTTTATTTTAAGCAGCCATTTGTAGTGCAAACATGCCTGGCAATGTTGCACTTTCTTCATCAATCTGGAGAGTAGTCTGTGGAGAAAATCCACTTGCCATATACCTCTGTAGCACAAGGTGTAAGTGCAGTGAGTGTTGATAAAGAACACAGCTGATTAAGGGTTCCATTCTAGCTAAAAGATATGTTTACAAATGGTATAAAACCCAATTTCTCACAGCATTTTAATTAGGAGGTCAACAACATGAATTTCTTCACTCAGTATATGCAGACTGCTGAAGAATGATCTCCAGTGCCAGTCTTCATTGCACTATTAATGGAACTAAAGAAAATTATAACATTAAACATGTTTCTTGCAAGCAATGGATCAATAATGCTTGCATATGTAAATGTTTCTATTTAACATGTATCATTAACTCTTTACATGCAACCTCGAGATAATGTGTGTTCAGTTTCTTAAACATGACAATAATAATACTTAATTAAAATTCACTTGTGTATGTATGATAGGCATGATGCTTTTATTATGATCATCATGATTCATCTCATATCCTAAGTATGCGTTTTGAACAGGTATGTCTTATGAAATACTGTATGTATGTAACATACCTTGACATGTATTAGTCAACTCATTCAACTGCATCCATCTGAAATTTATTTAAAAACATAAATACTGATTTTTACATAATAATGCATTCCCAGGACTAATTAAAATCTCACATATACAGGTCTCTATGAAGTGTATCTCCATTCATTCTGAAATTAGTATATCTCTAATTTCCATGCATAAAAATGTAATTCTTGTGTGGTGATGTCACTTAATAAGCTGACATTCAATTGCTCCATACTTTATACTATGGGTTTCATTCCCAACTTGTGCAACAATATTTTAATATTGCACAAGCCCCAAAATCACAATGTCACAATTCAATTCATCCTCTTTCTCCTTCCAAACTGCAAGGATAAAAACCATGCCATTAAGCATTCCATTATTGAACACTAAAAATTGGATCAATAGGCTAAGCATCACACATAGCAAAGCAGCTCAATGCCATGTTTTATACTTTTACCACTATGTGATGTAAGTAGTGCCAATTTGTTTTCCAAGTAATCTATCTGTTTTCAATTGCATAAATGCAGTTGTCAAAGCTGCGCATCTTTGTGCATAACCTGTTACATGCAAAATCTGAATTGCGTGCCAATTCAGACATATTTGATTAACTTGACTTTTGTAGACATAACTGATGAGGGAGAGAATTGTATTAAATTTACAGCACAATGCTGGGGGTGCTGAGGAGTCCAATGGGTGGGAGGGTGGCCTAATGGTTAAGGTGTTTGCCTTACAAACACAAGGTGCAGGGTTTGAGTCTCACAAGGGATAATTATCTAGGCTTACAATTGCTCACAAGGGCAGTTAGCCTAGTATGAACCTATGAATATATTTGTGGCACTCCTCATGAAGCTCTACACCAATAGGTTGCTGCAGGAGGATTATCATTATAAGGCTGAGGCTTGGAATAGCTAAGCCAAGGGTGTATTCAATGTGACTGTCATTCCATATACTGGAAACAATAATGTCACCTCTATAGTGACCTTAAAAAGCACAATTTGGACCTCCTAAGCTGATGGGAAACTGACTTTAGGACAGTAAACAGCACTCAGTTGTGTAGGTATATTGACCCATAACTTGTCTATGATATAGCATTAATGATCTAGCCAGCCAACACAGTTACTCATCATGTTTCATATATATTTATTTTCTTTTTGTGCTCTACACCTGCAGAGGAAATACCTGATAACCATGAGGTTAACTTGTCTCAGAGAGGCATGGGGTAAGTGTAACTCAGTTCAAAATTTAAGCCAGTAATTTCATTTCATTCCTTCAGTCACTAGCATCCTGATCAGGTATACCTCAAGCTTAATCTCAAGCATGCATGCCTTCCCTAATAACTCTTGCTACTTACATTAGGCAATAAGAACGCAAGATTAAATGTGTGTAGGTTCAATACCCAGAAGCAGCATTTTTTTAATTACCAGATAAGACCTTCTAAAATATTAACAGAAATAATATGTCAAGAACAATTCTATTATGGTAATTGCAATTATACATTTGAAACCATGTATTCTATCCATCATAGGGAAATAAAGTCTCCTCTTTCTTACATCATAGCAATGGAACTTTTTTTTTTTATTTTATGACACATTAATATATTTCCATCATATATGGATGAGGAAAAGGTATATAATAGTTAATTACCATAACTGTTTATGTATTATCAAGTTTATTGAACAAATACAGTAATGTGATATACAATGTATTTAATTATCTTTTTTATCTCCCCACCCTATTTCTCTTTTTTGGGTGACAGGGTTATAATTTATTAACATTCTGCTGTTTGCATACCTTGCTGCTAAAATCAAAATGACCAACAGTACTGAGAGGTAGACCCAGCACTGTGGCTGAGCCTGCCATACTTCCACAGATGGCAGCACAGATACCCAGCACTTCTTGTTCACAACATGTTAGTGTTGTCTTCAAAATCCCTGCCCTACCAGCTACATCTGTGTCATGTAGCTCTGTCCTGGTCACTAGGGCAGTGGTATGCACTGGGAGAAGTACCAGTGGAAGTGATGATTTTGTCACTCAGCAGGAGCTGACAGGGATGGTGGAGGATATTATGTATATTATGTAGAGGGGCCTCAGTGCATATATTGGCAAGACTGAAAAGGTCTGCATTGAATTACAAAGATTATGGCACATCCAGCACTGTCCCAAGTATCTGCTACAGGAGACAGTGATGACAGTTCTAAGGGTGAGGCCTAGACCCTCACTGTTCTCAAGATAGACATAGGTGTGCCTTTGATGTCACTTGCCTATCCTCAATCATGGTGCCCCCAACCTTTTGTCTCCATCACCATCCCTGTATGTCTAGTATGTCCTGTATGTCTGCACATACTTCCTAACCTACCCTACTTTCCTGACCTTTTCATTCCTAAACACCTTTCCCAACATTTCACCTCACCAAAAAAAAAATAAATATATATATATATATATATATATATATATATATATATATATATATATATATATATAAATAAATAGACACCTGTTCCACAAATAAATGAAAAATGAATGAATGAATGAATGACTGAATGAATGAATGAATAAAATGACCTATACATAGCTGTCCACTTCACCAATGTGCCAACTTGATACACTTGATTTGTTCCAATTGGTCATACAGCATTATTCTGCTGTTGACACCAATCACTGCTGTGGTGACTCTTCAAAGCCATGAAATTGTGTTCCTAGCTGTGCATTTATGTTGTGAAGACGTGGATAGATGCCCATCCTGCAAATTCCTGTATTATTTCCCCTGTGTCCTACCCTCTGTGTGCCAACCCCATTTTCACCACTGTCCTATCCACCCCTTTTTTATTACACATTTAATCTGGTCAAAAAATAGATTCACGCACAACAGACATGGCCAGAAAAGGCACGTGGAAAGACCTTCACTTTATGTCCTAAGCATTTGCATGGAGTTTGTCATAGTGCAAAAATGCCAAGTGATGGTAAATGCTGTTCAATGTCTTGTCGCAAAAGCTGATATTTTCAGTTTTATTTGCAGTGCTCTGGTTACTTTCATGCAGATATGCTTGAATCTTCTGCACTACAAAAAATAGAATAAAGGCAGACTAAATCAGTTCTTAGGCTGCTGGATGTAATACATATGAGTTCCTATATGGTTTGCTGAAATAATTACCCTGTTTGTTGACTAATATTTTCATATACTGTCATGGGTTCAGTTATAGCTGGAGGTCAATTTATTAAATCATGACATTTCATGTTCCTATCATATATTTATCTGCAAACATCTGTATATCTGTCCATATACAACATTTCATGAGCATACAGTTTGAACAGTGCAACAAGACATACTTTGCAGAAAGACTGCAGCTCCAAAAAGGAGACTTATTAAATCAACATTATCCTGCTTATGGCTTGACATTTGTCGCACTCTCCTACTCCTTATTACTGCCCATGGCAAGCACTGTATTGTACAGAGAATGTCAGAATAATAATGATTTGAGAAGTAATAGTAACACGTCATACAGATATTCCTACATGTCCCACACAATATTTTATTGCTATTCCTCTCTATGTCTGTCTGTCTGTCTCTTTCTGTTCACCCCTTCTGCTTCAGTAAGTTGTCACTGTGCTTCTATTGTGTTATTTGACTGCTGTGACATAGCAATTCATTTGTGGCCTGATGTAATAATGTTCACATGTATAAACAGAATTTTTACTTCTTTCAAATGTTCTAATCCAGCCATTAGCTAAGTGCTAGGGAGTGGTTTTGATACAATCTTTTATATGTACCTTTTGGCTACATTTTGTTATAAACCAATACTACCGTTCTTTTGTTATAAGCTGCTATGTCCCTGCCTCCATTTCACCCTGTTAAATGTATCTTCTCCCTTCTGTATAATTATTCTTATACCACTGCATTTGCACAATGTCTTGCATTAGGCAACAAATGCAACTAAGGCTAAATGGAAGTACACAGATTATGGTAATATCTTATGATTTTTTTTTTGTTGTTGCCTTTGGTTCCATTGTTTTGTTGAGCTTTGTGCCACAGTGCTTAATTATGTTTCCTCAGTTAAATGTACTTTTCAACAAACTGAAGAGTTGGATGTACAGATTACAGAGATCATTAGGGTAATGAAGATAAATGCATGCATTCACATTTGCTGAAATCTGCTGTCAAATGTTAACTATCAGAAATATGAATTCCTATTTGCTGTTCTTAGATAATACTCATGTATAAATGTTTTCCTTGCAATGTTCTAAAGGTTTGAGTCAAGAAGGATGAAAACATGCTTCAGAATCTTTTATCTGACTCTTGGGGCTGTAAATGTTGGATATACCTTCTCTTAACACATCATTGACCTGCTTCTGAATTAATGTCTTGTACTGTTGTCTGTGCAAAAGTTAGCACAAAGCGACACAGAGTACTGCTAATTTCCATTCTAAGTTCATAACTTCAACTCTTCACACAGCTTTCTTACCCTCCTCCCGTTTTACAGAAAGATCCCCTCTGAAACACAGTAATTAGGCAATCCTGACAAAAGTACATTCTATTCCCTTACAAGTTAAACTTCTTCTGTGACATTTGCAACTAATACAGTGCTCTCTTGATTGTATAATAATATAGGTTGGTGGTTCAGTGCCCAACATGGGAAACCTGTCAGTGTAATGCTTGGTGCTGTATCCTCTTCTCCTGAATAGACTTAATTTAAATTTGCACACAGCTCCCTTATTTCCATGTTTTACAGAAACATCCTCTCTGAAACACAGTGATAAGGTCATCAGTGCAGTGTCTGTCCTTATCAGTCAGACATTTCCTGGGGTGCTTGCGACTAATACTGTGTTCTCTAGATTGTGTAACTAGATAGATAGGAGGTTCAATGCTCAACACAGGAAATGTGTGTGTGCCTGTCTGGCTCTGTAGCACTTGGTGCTATATCCACTTTCTGTGAGGAGAATACTTTTAACCCTTAACATAAATCCTTTATTCCACCTTTTACCAAGACATCCTCTCTGAAACACAGTGGTGAAGTCATACTGAAAAAAGTGCATTATTTTCCCTTCGTCAGATTTCTCTTGTGGTGCTTGTGACTAATACTGTGCTATTTATATGGTATAACTAGATATGTAAGAGGTTGCAGTAACTTGTATTTAATTAATCAATTAGGAACTGTGAGTCATTGTAAGCTTTCATTGGGTGGGGTTAACTGTGAAATGATATTTAAATGAAGGTGATGGTGTGTGTAGCTTATCTGAAGAAGTTGGTGATGAAAACGTACCTGTTTTTAATGTTTATGTATCTTTGTGGCTACACTATTAACTTTTATCAGTCGTGGATCCGGTGGAGTGTTTTGTACTTCATACTACTTGGTTTCTAGATAGGTAAGAGGATCAGTGCTCAAAATGGCAAACTTGTGTGTGATACTTGGTGCTGTTTCCATTTCCTATTATGAGAATAAATGTAACTTTTCATACAGCTCCCTTATTCTACTTTTCATAGAAGCATCCTCTCTAAAGCACACTGATGAAGTCATCCTGACAAAAAATACACTCTCTACCTGCAAGAACCAGATATCTCCTGTGGTACTTGTGACTGATACTCTGCTTTCTAGATTGTATAACTAAATAGATAGGGGGTTCAATGCTCAACTTTGGAAGAGTGTATATGTGTGTGCGTTCTTCTTCTTGCTGTATCCACTTCCTGTGAGAAGAGTACAGTTCAGTCTTCACACAGCTTCCTTTTCCCACTTGTTAAAGAAACACACTAATGAGGTCATCCTGACAAAAGTACACTCTCTTCTCTTAAGAGATAAACATCTCTCGTGGCAACTGCAACTAATACTGTGCTGCCTACATTGGGTAATTGAATAGGCAGGAGGGTCAAGACTCAATATGGAGAGCCGGTATGAGGGAGCATGTTTAGTGGTAGGTGAACATGTCCCCTATCACAGCTGGTTCAATCAACTTCTACCCTAGAGAAACATTTTAAACTGCTGGATGACTCCACCATTCCCTCATCTCACCTTTCACAAGCAAAACTTCTTTGCAACACAAGAGTGTAGTTAGACATACTCTTTCTACTCTACTAAGTACAGTTTTCTATACATTAGTTAGATAAGCCATGGCTTTTGTAGGCCATTCCATGTCCACAACTGCCAAAATCAATGTCTTCAGTAAGAGTTTCATAGGCTGAAAAATGTATATTTTTTGGTTTTAGAGGGAGAGTAATGCAAACATTTTTTAAGTGCTGGAGTGGAACGTTTCAATTTTTTAAATGACAAGTGGGTCGGGGGCAGCAATAAGAGAGCAAGATTATGAAATTAATATCCCTGGATGCAGCGCTGGTGCCACATACTAATGGGTCCATTCTTTCTAAAGTGAACTGTTGCACTTTAAATGTCCGATTTCTGCAGTGGGGCTTGGTTTCTTACACTATTCTCTAAAATGTGCAAATAGATAGGTATGAGGTTTGAATACAGAAGTGCTTAACTTCTGCAAGTGTGTGATGGTAAATAAATTCAGGATTGGCTTACACATATTTGCAGTGATAACTTTAACAACCCCAGGTGGCTGTAAAAGTTATTTTTCCAGACACATCTCCTATGCAATACACTGCTGATGTCATCTCTTCATAGATGTTGTATACCTCACTTGAACTCAGTATTCTCTTAGGCACGGATGCTGAAAATGTGCAGTATAGATGGTGAACCTAGATAAGTAGGTAGTTTGAGTCCATCCCTGCTTAAATAGTGTGACTGTAATTACTGTCATATATCGTTGGCCCCCTCATAGCCATCTTTATGTACACTTCCACTTATGAGATAGATTTATAGTGGCACAATGCTATACCAGCAAATCCTAGCATCTTCAAGGAAAATAACTTTTTGACAATACAATGACTACAGTAGTTCATATTTGGAGTGTGAATTCCCCTGTGTTGCATGACTTTGATACTGTTCTTTGTGCATTGTGTAACTACATAGGTAGGATGTTTGAGGCCAGCTGTATGTCATTCATTCTCATACTGTATATAATAATACTCAAATACATATATGATGTGTGGTTGTACAGTGTCATTGTGCACTTTGACCAAGTTTGCAGCATAAACATACAGCTAATAAACAGTTAAGATATCATCTAAACATGTTGTATGGCACTTGTGATTCAGGCACTAATCTGTAGCTTGTGATCGTAGGTAGTTAGTCAGATTCAGTCATTACTGCATAGACTATGTTTTGTCAGTGTTATTGTGTACATGTCACTAACAATGTTGTCGAACACATCTGCTGTATACACTTATAGATACCGGTTCCTCTTACAAAAAGCTATGATACTTTCTGACATAGCAATGATTTTATTCAGAATAATGATGAGATGCGATTACATTTTCCTTACATAACATATATAGGAAACATTAACCTCTGGCATGAGGGAATGAAATGACATTTTGTATGTTGTTGTCTTATTACAGCAGTTATAGGTACACATATCCCTTGCGGCAATAACATGGTGTAGTGCCTTGACATACCAACATACCTCACAGTTGTAGTGACACTATACCATTGCAAATTCTCTGTCAAGTGCTCAGGTGTTCAACATCCACACTGAGTGACTGTTGGCATTCTTGGGCCTTGTACTGCAATGCATGAATGCCATCCACCACAGTTATAATGTGTACACTTGTAGTGGGAGAGGACTCCCCCATCCCTTTTATCTCATAGAGCTTGTTTACAAATGTACATATGATGTAATAAGTTATTATAGATGGAGTCCCACACTGGTGTTAAGACTGCTACTGTGGTGCTTGTGGTTCATCAGTTGCACAGCTTGCTGTTCAATTCCTAAAAGGGCAACATTATATGAATGTACTGATGTTACTTACACACCATTGTATCTATTCGTTGTTATCCATTTTTATGTTGGATATCATCACAGGTAATGACTACATGGCAGTGAAATGGTTATTCAGGGCATGTCATGCTGTGAATGCTCCTGTGGCATGCACATTGAGTACTGATCTGTATAGCCTATATACACAGATTAACTGTAATTCAATTCTGGGACAGTGTGTGCACTACATGATGGAAACGGCTTCCCTGTCAAACACTCATTGATATTTTACTGCTCACTGTTATGTGGACACTAACATGTATAGCTCCTTTCCAGTATTCTGACTAAATCTGATTCATATATTCCAACTCCTTTCTTACAGCTCATATTAATTGCAGTTATTTGTGACAGCCTCTACTGCTATCTGCTGTGACACATGCAGTCAACACAGAGACCTGTAAAGAGACCATTGTAACAAACAGGAGTTTTAATCTGGTAACATCTTTCTATCGGACAACTGTGCCAGACAGCAGTGGCTTACACATACAAACAATAGCTATGACACAGTCAGACGGCTACCTTTTTCATGCTACTGTCCTACAAGGTAGGGCATCCTTAACCCCTATGATAGGGAAGTGCTGTAAGCCATTCAAGGGTGTTCTTCATGACATAACCAATATGCATATTTCTATGCCATCCATAATTGGCATGCATCTGTCTGATATCTGCCCTGGCACATGTTTGAAAATGGCATGATGCAAATGTTTATTATGTCATTCATTGCTCACAGGCTTTACCTATTTCTAAAGTAATTATGCTTTGTATTCCTGCTGTACACACCAGTGGGAGTGGATATACACCAGGGTTCAGCTCTGAGCCCACTGCTGTTCATACTGGTGATGAACTACATTTGCAAACAGGTTGGAGGGGACTGTATGCAGATGATGTGGCAGTACAGGCAGACTCTGAGCAAAAACATCAGCAAATGATAGGGGAATGGAATACAAAACTGAAGGCACATGGGACGAAACTAAGCACAGATAAGATGGCAGCAGACTGGGTAAATCAGAAGAAGCTGAGAATTGAGACAGAAGGTAAGACAGTGGAACAGGTAAATTACTTCAAGTATCTGGGGTGGGTGGTTGAGGAGAAGGGAAGTCTGAATGAAGAGGTTAAAGCTAGAATCACAGTGGCTGCAGCCAACTGGCATAGAGTTTCTGGTATAGTCTATGACAGACGAATGCCAAAGAAGCTGAAAAGTAAGGTGTATAATGCAGTGGTGTGACCAGTACTACTGTTTGGTACAGAAACGTGGGCAGTAAAGGCAGAACAGATGAAGAAGCTAGAGGTGATGGAAATTAAGTCCCTGAGAAAGGTGGTAGGATGCACACTGTGGGACAGACGAAGAAATGAGGACATAGGAGTAGAAGCCAAAGTAGCTCCAATTGCAGAAAAGATCAAAGAGAAAAGATTACTGTGGTTTGGACCCATGTGCAGAAAAGCAGAAGACAATCTGATTAAGAAGATTTGGGACAGAAAGGAAGAAGGTAAGGGGAAACAAGGTTGTCCAGTAAAGAGGTAGATGGATTGTGTGTGTGAAAGAAGATCTGCGACTGTTAGGAATGAGTTTAGAAGAAGACAGGAGTGTGGCATTGAATCGAGAGAGATGGCGACAGTTAACATGATTCCCCGACCCCATATAAAAATAGAAAAAAGGGGGCTGATGATGATATGCTTTGTATTACATGTCTTCATCTGGATATTTCTTTATCACAATTGCTTTCATCACATTATACAGCTTAAAGGCAGATATCAATGACACCCGTCTGACAACATTACCTAACTTCTGCATGTCTCTTTTTCCTACATTCTGTATCTACCCTAACACTTAACTATGTAAATCCCTTGAAAATTTTACGTATCTATCTAAATATATATATATATATATATATATATATATATATATATATATATATGTGGGTCTACTGCTTTTAGTCGAATTACATTTGGTCGAAAATGATTTCAGGCTGCCCACTTCACCGAAAATGCATTTCACTGAAAAACCTATTTGGTCAAATCCATTTGGTCGAAAATGGAATATAGCCCCTGCCCCACTGCAACACTGGAGTGAGAATATAAAGTAAGGGGGGGGGGTGGAGGGTGAAGCTCCCTACATAATTGCAATGTATGCACTATTGTATACATCTGTATCCATTAAAAATACATTGAAACATATAACATCAGTAACAACTAGTTGCAACATGTGGGGGGCTTCGCCCCCCAGCCCCCAATGTGGGGGGCTGTGCCCCCTACAACCCCCTTACTTTATATCCTCACTCCAAGGTCGCACTGCAGTGGGGCAGGGGCTTCATTCCATTGTCGACCAATTGGGATTCGACCAAATGTGCTTTCAATCAAATGAGGTTTCATTGAAGTGGGCAGTCTAAAATCATTTTTGACTAAATGTAATTCGACTAAAAGCAGTAGACCCATATATCTATATCTATATATATATATATATATATATATATATATATATATATATATATATATATATATATATATATATATATATATATATATGCCACCTTACTTTTATCACTTCAATATTTATGTTTCCTCTTACTGTATTTGTTTCTGTGTTCTTTTATTTATTTGTACTTATAAATCTACAAGCTACTGTTTTTAGTTGGATTTTGTTACATGCCCAGGCTCAGACTAAAAATTGTCAGTTGTGATCAGTGCTTACTCCTGTTAACTAATTCAGATAAATAAATGAAGCAACTTTTCTCTTCCTGAGATTAGTGCCTATAATGTTCTCTGACCTACTTACAATTCTGGGGGAAGTATCAGTATTTGGCAAGTTTGTAATCTGCATATCGGTAGTGTAATGATTAAGGTGTTTATCTCACAGACCCAAGGTACAGGGTTTGATTTTCACATTTAAAAGGGAAATTGGTTAGGCTTAAAATGGCTCACTAGGGCAGTTTACCTATGAATCTATATGACAGATTCCCTGAGACATCATATTTGAACTCCTAGATGTCTAAACTACATTAAATAAGATTAAATTTCTCTTCACAGCAAGTCATAAAGCACCTTCAAGAGATCTTTTGAATTTGATAGCTATTTTAATACCTTAGCTGAATTTCCTATTAAACCTGATACCTTTCTAATCAGGGACTTCAACTATCCATCAATAAACTGGTGGACCTATAATGCTAGTTGGTGGCATACCCATTTCTGCCTTGACATTATAAATGCTCATCCTTTTCATAGATTGCTAACAGTCCTGTTAGTGCTCCCAATACGATTGATCTGGTCTTCAGACATATGGCTACTTCTTGCTTACTTCTCTATGCATCACCTGTTTTTCAAGCCATAATCAGTGACCTTTCCTTTAAAACTAGAGGTACTTTCCCCTGCAAATGCTTCTGTATTTAGGGACTTACCTAAAGTGAACCTTCTTCAGTTACTGATAATCTAAATAAATTCTGCTCTAGTCCTTCCCTGATGGATCCCATTGTTAGGGCTGTTGACTATGCCTCTATGCCTCTGAATTCTATTCCCCACTTAAATAGTTGTATTGCCACAGCAGTCCCTATCTGAACCAAATATAATGAGAAATGTAAATACTTCTAATGTAGAATAACTGTACTGACACATTATATAACAAGTCAAAGAAATTGGCTAGTGTTTATAAAAGGTCTCCTTCTCTCTTTCTTAAATAAAATTGCTATGACTTTAAACAAATCACTATGAAGCTCAAAGTTGAATATGAACTTAAAATATCCACTAAAACCAAAAAATAACTACAGATCTTTATTTATGTTAACCAAATTACATACCCACACATGAATTGTTTCAGGAATATCCATATTTATGGGGACATGATAAAATGAAGTACTTAAAAGTATGAATAAAAAATGATTCTTGTGTAGCAGCTAAGGATATGTGGGAAGAGACTAAACAAAAGATAATACAAAAGTTGAAAAACTGGAAGCTCTGATATATGGATATGGATAGTAAGATACAAGCAATTAAAATGTTTTAGTCCCTTTAGTCTTATACAGAGGTCAGGCATGTTTTTATCAACCAGAGAAGTTCTGGATAGCAACTAATAAAGAGCGGAAGGATTTTATCTGGAAGGGGAAGATGGCAAATGTCAAGTGGGATAAGCTGATTCTACCAATAGAACAGGGAGGATTGGGATTACCTTACACAGTTAAAGCTCATATACATAGCAGAAGCAGAAACCTATAACACAAAGTGGAAAGGGATGAGGATGAAATGGGGGGGGGGCTCAAGAAACAAGGAGAGACTGGGATTTTGGATGCAGATCTTTAAGGAGAGTAACAATAATCATACAGAATATTATATTCAAAAAGTATTACAAAGTATTCTAAGAACTAAGCCAACATGGGAATGGAGAAGGAGATTACTGCAAATAGGGATACAGACAATGGACAAATGGGGGCCAGAATTTATTGGAGAAAACTGACAAAGGAACCAAGGTATTGAGAACAAATAAATAAAGAGTGAAAAGTAATAGAATGGGAAGACGCCAATAATTTATTGAGACTGCAGGTTAGAGATTGCCTTCTCTATCAAGGATTGATACCAAGGTACAGGCAAGGAGAAATAAATGGGGGGGGGTCCTAAATTAAAGACAATCACTGGCAGAGTTTTTAATAGAGTCTAGAACAGAAGCTGATGTTAAAAAAGGAATAGTTATTAGAGCATATAAAATATTGTATAATAATTATAAGAATCAATCAGAGGAGGTTAGAAATGATTAGGAAGAGAGACTAGATAAGCAATTCACAAAGAAACAATGGGGGATATATGTATGTCTCCCATATATGCAACAAAATCTAAAAGATTTAGGATTTTTGCTTGGAGATGTTTGCATATTTTTATACTCGAAGTAGACTCTAGAGAATTTTTCCTCAGGTAGGCAGCAAAGATTAGGGATGTGATGGGAAAGAAAGAGGTAATTGGGAACATATTTTCTGGGAGTATAATGAGTTGGAAGACTTTAAAGATTCTCTGCAGACAACTCCATCATAGATACAAGGTGAGCAAATTGATTGATCTAAGGAAGTGATTTTTCTAAGCTATGGCACAGAATCACAATTGCCTAGACATAGTAAGACCTTGCTGAGTCTAATTATGGTGGCTGCCAAAAAGCAATTATTAGAAAATGAAATCAAAGTCTAAACCACCTGTACTAGAAACAATGAATATAGTAACAGAGATGAAACAACTGGAATTGGGATCTTTAGAAAAAGTATGGAGTAAATTGCATAGGAAAAATAGGAATTGTGGGAACAATATATACAGGGGAGGAATGAAGTTTAAAAAAAGGCAGGATATGAATCAACTATGTACTGTTTGACTGACTATGATTGGATAGAATTGTAAGTGATGTATAATGTTTGCAACTAAAATTATGTCAAAATGATTTGTGACGTATAATGCTTGTAACTAAGATTATGTCAATATGGCTTGTTTTCATTTATATAAATATATGACTGCCTATGTCATAAGTGATCATTTAATAAAGATGTTTCTTGTTAAAAATAAATAGATAGATAGATAAATAACTAACTAAATAAATAAATAAGAGCAAACACCCAACAATGTTGCAAACTGGTTTACAATAATACCACACTCTCTAACATGAAGGAAATAGCTAATATACTAGCTGACAAATTCTGTGTAAATTTTACTACACCCACAGTTATAGCTATTTCACAGATTCTACAGTCCTAATAACTCCTTTTAATTATTGTGAAATAAGTATTCTCAAGTCTTTCAAGAGCTAAGAACACCTTATCCATGGGACCTGACAATATTCCAGGTTGCCTTATTCTCAGTTCCAAAAACAGTTTACCTAAGCCCCTACTTAACCTCCTTAATCTAAGCCTTCTCAATGGTCACATTCCTGAAGCCTGGAAAAACAGCCATTTTAATGCCATTACAGAAGGATGACCCAGCTACAGACCCTGGT
>NC_056728.1:1782602149-1782609649 GCF_019279795.1 Protopterus annectens | reverse complement strand
TTCATGTATAGGACGAATAGGAAGGACAATGGTTACACTGCACCATACAGGTAGTATGTCATGCTTCTGGTGATTCTAAATAAACATAAAAAGAAAGTTTAGTAAAGAAGTACCTGAACACCAGAATGACTAGGGGGTCTTAGGTTATTAGCAGATGTCCACCACATAAGCAAAACTCATCGTAAACATGCACCAGTAGAACAATCAGCATAAAGGAAAATAGTTTGCATAGTTATACATGACAATTCCCATGGGCTGTGTAATCACCAACTTTTCTTAAAATAATGACGGTATTTAATGCCCAATGTTTCATTCTGTATAACTAAATTATAATGTGATTCCACAACATGTTTTTCTAATGTCAATTAGTTCATTTATAGAGCCTTAGTACTCAAACAGGAGACTGTGAACCAGAGTAGTACAGGTTTTATAATAGCATGTGCGTTTGCTTATAACAATCATTTATTCAACATCTGAGGCTTTAATGTACATGATGGATCTAACATTGCCTGTATTTATCTGGTCTCACTGTAATACATTATCATTTCCATGAAAATAAACCTCCAACAGCAGACTAATACGTGAGAGGCTGTGTATGTGCTATGGGATTGACGTCAGTACTGTATGCAATACTCAAAATAGGTAAGTATGCAGATAATCACTGGAAGATAAATGTCTATCATTGTAAGTAATGATATTCATTATGTGACAAAGCAGAGACCTGTTGGTAGAAATCAACTAGGACAGAACCTAACTAAAATTTTTGAAGGGTTGTGGCTGCCTGAACGGGTACATACACATGCCTGCATGAACCTAATGTTGTGAAATGACTGTTTCTACTAACATGCACATGCATTTATTGGGAGTGCAGTCCTTTTTGTAATGGTGGACTCTCCCATCCTTCACTAATATGGCCTCAATCCTCACCACTGGCAACAGTGGGGGACATACACTGGGAGGATGACAAGGTACACACACAGTATTACCAGATGCATCTCTCTGCATCAAGTGCAGTTTCTTTTAAGAGCACACAGAGACTACAGTCAGTCCGTGGCTGGTTTCTCCCTCGTTCTCTAGATCTCCAATAAGACTCCCCACTGGAACAGCTATAGAGTTGAGATCTCAGGTGAGTGGCCAAGACAAGATCTCCAGCACCTTCTCTGTCCAACCAGTGCTTCATGTCCCTGCCCAAGTAGCTGACACACACACTCTTTGAGGTTTGATTTATACACACACACACTCAACTGGGAAAGGCTGGCACAGGTTTCCTGGTTATGCTTCCTTTTGCCCAGACTATAAGGTAGTTATCACTGCCAACATCCAGCTCCTTATCAGCTACTTTATGGCCCATTACAAAGGGTATCCAATCTTACTGTGTAATGTTACTATTAATACAAATGGTAGGTTGACCGAGAGCAAATATATTAGGAGTGGCACACACAATGTCACCAAATAAATATGCAAGTACTCTCAGAACATACATGTCTCTACACAGATCAGCCACAATGAAAGGTTTAAATATATTTAATAATAAATAATAACAAAAAAAACAAGAAAATACTCAGTATATATTTACAGTATATATTTACAGTGACATCAGAGTTCAAAATCAGAGAAAATATTTAAAACAACATTGCAGGACAGTCTTAAATAAATAAAGAAAAATATCTAAGCTAAGTGTTGCTATATTCCTGACTATATCTAAGAGAATTACGATACCCTAGTATACTTACTTAATTAGAGCAGCGAGGAAAATATGGTGAGTGGATCTTGATGCTGTCAGGTCAAAGAAAGAATACAGAATGCTCACTCTGTCTAAGAGAGTTCTCAAATTAATATCTCAAATATTACTGCTGGGATAGATTGCAGCATGGCATCATTTCTTGTCATCTGACTCTATCCTAGGTGAAAACAACCATTTATGGCAACTGGAAGCATTTAGCATCTGCCTGTGAAAATACATAGCCAAGGGCTTTTCCTCAGATCTTTGGAAAATGGTGGTAGTTGTAAAACAATAAAATGCTTCCAAGACACACAGCAAGTTCCCTAGTTTTAGACATTATGTCTCGTAGCTGGCATAAAATAATTTAATTTCAGATATTTTTCTGAAGTTAACTTCTGTATTCCAGCTTCCACTGTTATAATATATACATCTAATCAGTTACAATAGTGCAGGTACATTCCTCTTCCATTTCAGTAGGGCATGCTTTGGTTACATTTTAAGCACTTTGCAAAAACTGTTTCAACATACTCTTCTGTGCTAGCAGTTTGATATAGACCTGGCATACAGATCTAATACATTTGTAACACACGTGTCTTATATGAATCATATTGATATTCACAAATGATATGTAATTATTTACAAATTTCCAGATAGCCTGGCTGGCAGTATCTCCTTTTGTGACATTTCTTCCACCCTCAAAGACTCAAGCTAGTTTTTCAAGTGACTCTTGAGAAATGTTGCTTGAAAGAGATGAGCCTATCTAGGAATACCTTACCCTATTCCTTGTCTTGAGAGCCCATCTGTGTTGGCATTGTTAACCTCACTGCAGTTCTGCACTGTCGTATCATATGCCTGCAACCCTAGGCTCCACCTTAGTAACTTGGAATTTTGCTGGCTGGCTCGATGTAGCCATGTTAAGGGATTCTGGTCTGTAACTACAGTGAATTTCCTTCCATACAGATAAGGCTAATGTTTCTGCTGTTCCTTTCCTACAGCTGAATAGCATTCCTCCCTGGGTTGGAGCCTAGAGCTGAAACATACCACTGGGTGCTCTTCTCTCTCTGAGGAAACCTCTCTCAGTGCAGCCCCCACCCCATGATTTGAAGCATCCACCTGCACAACAAATTCTTTGTTGTAATCTGGACTGGCTAACACAGGGGGGCCACCCAAAGCTCCTTAAAGGTTCTGGAATGTCTGCTCACATGCTGGGATCCACAATACTTTATCTGGCCTGTTTTTCCTTGTCAGGTCTGTGAGAGGAGCAGCTATGTTACTATAATCGGGTACAAACTTTCTGTAGTACCCTGCTGTCCCTAAGAATGGCCTCACCTGCTTTTTGATAACAGTGGTAGGCCATTCTTGAATTGCTTCTGCTTTGGCAGGTTCTGGACTCATCTTAACACTCCCCACTCTATGTCACAGGTAGGAGACCTCTGCCATGCCCACTTGACACTTACTGGGCTTAATGGTCAACCCTGCCGTTTGTAGTCTGCCTAGCACCTCCTGGACATGTTGAAGGTGCTCTTGCCAGGAACTGCTGTAGACAGCAATATCATACAAGTAAGCAAGGGCAAAATCTCCTAATCCTGCTAGGATAGAACCGACCAGCCTCTGAAAAGTCGTTGGGGCATTTTTCATCCCAAAGGCCATCTTAGTGAACTCATACAAGCCAAAAGGAGTCACAAAGTCTGACCTCTCGCTAGCGTTAGGAGTCAGGGTCACCTGCCAGTACCCCTTGGTAAGATCAATAGTTGTAAGATACTTAGCCCCACCCAGCTACAATAGGGCTTCATCTGTCCCAGGAATGGGCTAAGCATCTGACTCGGTGTGACTGTTTAATTTCCTGTAGTCCACACAGAACCTGGTACTGTCATCCTGCTTTGGTACTAACACTAATGGGGAGGCCCAGAGACTGCTGGACTCCTGAATTACTCCCAGTTCCATCACTCCCTGTATCTCCTCCCTTAGGCTCTGTTTGACCCTTTCAGGCACCCTATAAGAGGCCTGCTTAATAAGCCTTTGGGGTCCTGCACCAGGTGGGTACACCCTGGTCTTCCAGTGAACATGCCCCCAAACTCCAGTAACACTGCTCAGATTTCTCAAACATGGGTAGGGGATAGCTGCTGGGACATTGCTACCCCTTCCACTGAGGTGTCAGTCCGAGCATCACTGAATAGATCAGTCACCTTTTCTCCTTCAGACTCCTCCTGCCATCCACTGCAAATGCTTAACACAAGGGCCTCCCTGTCATGGTAAGGTTTCATTGTGTTCACATGGTACAGTTTGCTCCCCCTGCCTCTTGCTTAGTGTTTCTACCATGTAGTTAACATCACTGACCTTCCTTACCACTTTGAAGAGTCCCTGACAAGCTGCCTGCAGCTGGCTGTGTCTCACAGGAATGAGAACCTTAACTTGCTGCCCCACATCATACTCTCTAGCTTGAGCATTCCTGTCATACCAGACCTTTACCTGCTGTTGGGCGTCTTCCAGGTTCTCTTGGGTCAAGCCCATGAATTCCCTTAGCCTTTTCCTGAGGTTTGGGACATATGCCACAGCAGACTCCTTGTGGGATTCACACTTAACACTTACCCTTCCACTCATAGTGAATCAAATCCTTCACCCTATGCCCATACAGCAACTCAAAGGGTGAATAACCGGTGGATTCTGAGGACATATCCCTATAAGCAAACAACAGATGGGACAAATATTTGTCTCACTCCCTCTTAAACTGGTCTGCAAATGCACATAGCATGGTCTTTAGTGTATATTTAAGCTCTCTGTCAGACCATTAGTCTGGGGATGGCAGGGGTGTTCTTTAGGTGCTTCACCCCCCCCCCCCAGTGCTTCCACAGAAAACCCAACAAGTCTGACATGAAATTAGCACCTCTGCCAGTCAGTATTTATTTTGGGAAACCTACCCTGCTGAAAATCTCTAACAAAGCATTTGGCACCATTTTTTGCCTGAATGGAGAATATGCCACCACTTCAGGGTATCTCGTAGTATAATCTGCCACCACTAGGATATAATTTTTCTGTGTGGAACTTGGGGTACTCAGAGGTCCCATAATATCTATAGATACTTTCTGAAATGGCAAAGGCATCAAACAATCCTTGACCTTGTCTCCTGCCTTGCTTACTTTTTGGCTCTGCTCACAGGTCCTGCTATACCCTGTTACATCTCTGGAAATCCCATGCCAATATAAGTTCTGAATAGTATGTCTCTTTGTATGCTTTATGCTCATATGATCTGCAAAGAGAATATCATGGGCTTTGGCTAGAAGTGTTAGGCAGTGGACTCTGGACATTACCAACTGCTGTATTCCCTCACCCTTTAGCCCTCCTTCAGGGGTCCACACTCTATACAGTAACCCTTTATCTCAGTATACAGATCCCCGTTTCCCTTGAGAATCAGGTGCCTCACTGGCTACCTCCCTCAGGCCTTGTAATATAGGGACTGAGAGCTGAGCCTGTTTCATCTCTCACTTGGTAACCCTTCCCAGCTCCCCTTCCACAGGAAGTCTGGTATTCTCTGACAGCAGTAACTCACTGTCAGCCTGGGTTCTACTACTACTCACCTCTGCCCTTTGCAATCACTCTGTCCAAGGGAACATCAGTACCCACAAGCAGCTGTGGCTCACCTTCAGTCTCACTGCTACAGGGTAGCTCCCTCCCTGAAGTAGCCAGCTCACCAGTCCTGGCTGCAATTGTGCAGTCTGTCTGGGTGCCCCCCAGGTTACCAGATCCACATGGTTGTCTCCAAGCCTGCCTGCATGTAACTGCATGCACACAAGGTATTGCCCTATCAAAATTATTCCCTATCAGGACAGCTGCAGGGATATCCTCAAACACACCTACTTGTTTGCTTCCTTTTCCAGCCTCTACGTCAAGGTGACCCCTAACCAAAGGTATTTGGAATAGGGTCCCTCCTAATGTTCTGATTGTAGTAGACTGTCCAAGCAAGTAGCACTCCTCCTTAACGGTTGCAGGCTTCACAACGGTTAGGTCAGAGGCTGTGTCTCTCTTAGCAGTGGCCTGTTTCCCATCTACTAAGATAGGATATAACCTCTTCTGGTAGTTTGGTACCCTTGTTACCTCAAGACAACTTACTGCTGGCATTCTGTCATTCCCATTTATGGACTTTCCCACCTTTTCTTTCCCACCTTGCCTCCATGGACATCTATATACTACATGGCCCCACTGGTTGCATTTAAAACATTTAACCCTTGGTTCTGGCCATGTACCTGAACTAGTGGCTTCCCCTGCTACTGGTGGTCTCTGTTGGGGCAGTTTAGGCTGCCCATCATGGGTTCCCTTAGCCTCGTGTACAGCACTGGGTATCCATTTCCTGTGCAATGATGCCCTGCTTGCTAGGTGTAGGTCTCTCTTTTTCCCCAGTTCATCTGTGGTATTATATTCCCTATCTGCTAACCAGATTCTGATGTCCGCAGGCTCAGGTAAAGTGTTCAGGAATTGTTCCCTTACCAAAAGGTTTGCCAGCCCTTCAAAAGTGATGATCTGACACCCACTCACCCACCTATGAAAATAAGTGCTTAGGTCAGCAATATATTCACACACACTTTCATCTGTCTTGCGCCTATGCTCACAGAACTTTTTTCTATAAGCTTCAGGTGTTTATTTAAAACACTCTAATAAACAATGTTTAACAGTATTGCAATTTAAGCAATTAGTATCAGACAATTTAGAAATGGCAGTTGCAGCCTTACCATGGAGTAAGGCAGTCAGGAACCATATCCAGAGCCCTTGGTCAGCATTATGCTGTTTACACACCCTTTGAAACATACGAATAAAACTATCAAAATTATTACCCTCTGTAAATTGTGGAAGCAATTGACTTTCCTTTGTTGCTTCTAGGGTTCAGTTACTCCCCATGAACTTGGTGAAGAGTCAACATCTCCTCTTCATGTTAACTCTGCCTTTCATTTTCTTCAGGTTCCAGATGTCTCAGTCTCTATGCTGCTTCTGTTTTCAAATGTTTGGCCTGCAGTTCAATTCTCTTTAACTCCAGACATATTTTTAAAGCCTCTGTGCAAAGGTTGAACTGTTTTTTTTCTGAGTGTTGTACATCTCCCAGGCCAGTTTGGTTGTCCTCCTGGTTTCTGGTCTGTGCTGTAGCTGTGACTAGGGCTGAAATAATTTCTGCTTTAGTCAGGCTGACATGTACCAGTCCTTTGTCTTGGCACATCTCAGCCAACTGGCCCTTTGTCAACTTGCCATACTCCTCTGTTGACATCTTTGCCTTCTCTCCCTGACTAACTAAGCTAACAAAAAATAAATAAAAGAACTGTGATATGGAACTCTGAAAGTTCACTGTGTGGCTGAACGAGAGTACAAACATCTTCTTTACTGGCCACTCTTTGCAGGCTACAAGAGTTCAATATCCACACCACTGAATCCCAGTAAGTGATGTAGTGATCCCACCACTGCCACCAATAAATGTGATAGCCCACCACTGATGAAGGAGCCTCAATCTTTACCACTGGCAACAGTAGAGGATGTACACTAGGAGGATGACAAGGTACACACACAGTATTACCAGATGCAGCTCTCTGCATCAAGTGCAATTTCCCTTAAGAGCACACAGAGACCACAGTCAGTCCGGGGCTGGTTTCTCTCTTGTTGACCAGCTCCTCAGTAAGACTCTCCACTGGCATGGTTATAGAGTTGAGATCTCAGCTGAGTGGCCAAGCCAAGACGTCTGGCCAACCAGTACTTCATGTCCCTGCCCAAGTTGCTGACACACACACTCTTAGAGGTTT
>NC_056728.1:1782514649-1782599649 GCF_019279795.1 Protopterus annectens | reverse complement strand
CTACAGTTTAGCCGGGTCTATGTCATTTACGTGAAGAAGCAGATTGTTAACTCACCTTTAGTTGACCCATATTTGTCAAAGCTGCACATTATTGAACATCCAAATCATTGATTTCTTTCTAAGGAAAAGAAATCGGTTGGCTGTTCTTTTAAATCTGCCCTTTTCCCAATTGTAGTGTGATCTCAGAGTTAGAATATTTAGTTAGGGATGTCGGGGGGGGGTGAAACCCCCTACTTTTATAGTGTTTGCTTTAATGTGGTGTGCATGGTTGGGCTATCGATTTCTTTCTCTTAGAAAGAAATCAGTGTTTTGGCCATTCAGTGTTGTGCAGCTTTGACAAATATGGGTCGATTAAAGCTAAGTCGACATTTTAATTGTTCAACTTTATAATATAGACACATTTACCTGTGGTGCAAGCTTCCTTCCTAGTTGTTAGTAAATGTGTCATGTCTTACATGTGTATTCCACATTGCATAAGATAGTGTGTTATTCTGCATTTTAAAGATAGACAGTTAAGTATGGCTGTAGTTTCTTTAATTCTTTTGCATTTGGTGTTATGGATGTTATGGCAATGTCAAACCATATTAAACTGTGTGAAAAATGAAGAAGTCTCAGCTTAAGAATTTAAGGATGTGTAGTTTTTTTATCTCCATCAGTCAACTACAAGTCTTCTGCTGAGACTTCTTAACAATTATATAATTCAGAAAATCATAAATGGATCAGTTAAAATCATGCACATCCAATACGATAAACAAATCCTTAAATAGATTATTGAGACTAGACTTTCACTTTTGAGTTCTACCCATATCTCTCAACTATCATTAATTTTGCAGTTTGTCCCTGGTTTTGCTTAAAATGGTTGTCTTGTACCTCAGAACTTTTTTGATTTTCTGGTAAGTCACTCATGATTGCAGTCAATCAGTAATGCCAGTCATTAGAGTTTTATACTTCTTGTTGTTCAAAAAATGCATATTAGTACACAATTTGTTCTATTAAAGATTTAAATGAATTAGAGTATTATTTAAAACATGTTCCTGATTTTATCCCTCCCCCATTATGTTTGGCTTTGTCCAGAATTCAGGACCAAAAATGTTGAAAGGTACAGTGCTACATTAATATATTCAGATCTAAATTATTTATATTGGTGATATTTCAACAAACCAAAAATAGAATACTAGGTGGTTCATGTTGCTGTTTTTGCTGGGTACCGTTTTTGTCTTTATCAGTGTTGTTTTCCTTGGAGGGGGTGGAAAGCTAACATTTATTTGCAGTTTCAGTAGCTTAACAGTTAGCACTGCATCTTTGGTGCAGAAACCTGTGGGCTCTATTTTAGCGTTGGGTACTTGGATTCATTTTTCTAGCACTGACACTGCAGTGCAGCATAAAGGGGTTGCTGAACTACTGTATGTGCATCCTTTAGATGAGATGTTAAACCAAGGCCCCATCTGCCTGATTTGGTGGTACCTACCTTGTGGATGTAAAAGATCCCATCCACTTATCAAAAAGAGTAAGGGATGTTCTCTGGTGTCCTGTTCAAATTTCTTCTAGTCAGTATGAATGCCACCTTGGATCTCCATGAAGAGAGGCCATTGGCCTAGTGGACCTTACTCGGTTAACAAAAAGTATTAGCAATAAATAAATTTTGGTTATGATTATCAGTTATTTCATTGTATGTTTGCACTCTGACTATAATAATGCACCAGAATCAAGTAGTTGTAGAGAGTTTTTTTTTCCTCTTCTTCCCTAGAATCCAGTTCAAAGCCCCTTTAAGCAAGTCATGCTAGACATAAGGAAATACCTTACTTTTAACTTCCTTGTAAATGGAATATCAGTAATGTGGGTCACAGGCATCTTGTACAGCTTCTGGGACCTATTTTCATTTTCACATTTTTGCTTAAATTACTCTTGACTTGTGTTCTCAGAGCAGCTCTTACCTATTTAACATTGGTTGCAAATGCTCATCAAAATAAACTAACTGAACTACATGTTTTAAGACTTCTAATTTTTAGTCCAAGTGCTGACAGACCCTTTCCCACATTTTCCTGAGGAGTAAAAACTATGATTGTAAATTAGAAGCTGATTACTCTAGTTTCTGCTTCCAAGAACTTTCAACTGATATTTAAATTACTTTGCTATTCATCAACCAAAACATGAATAGCAACACTAAAAACCAAATAACTGCAACAAAGATGTTAAGGTTTGCAACCAGGTACCATATACAAAATAAAATAATGATGGCAAAGCTGATAAGACCATAAAACACAACTTTTATTAAAACGGTTGAGCATTTTTGTCCCCATACAAAGGGACTTCATCAGTACCTATCAAAAATACATTTTCCCCTCTTTATATACTACTCCCTTTTTAAAAAAAACACCCAACAAACAATGAAAAATGAAATAATAGAAATAACTGCAAAGTAGTGCATACCATTAAAGCAACAGCTCAACTTTAAACCACTGAATGTTGAAAAGTATATGTAACAAGTATATATAACAAATACTATGATGCAGAGTTTTGAATAATATGTCTAGCATATATTAAATTGCCAGCAAAATCTTAATAAAATAAATGAATATATATCTACATAATGTATATAAACAAACCATCATATTGTTGCAGAAAATTATTATACAAAAATAAGTGTGTGTAATAAATATGTAAAATTACTAAAAAAAAGGTTTAAAATTCATTAGCTCTAAATTTAAGTAGGGGATTAATATAAATAGCTTAATTTAAAAGAGGGAATATTGTAGCTCCCAATTTAATTTAACAAACCATTTCAGAGTGTTTGGTTTCCCAATCACCCCCTTATGGGTTTGGTTTGACATGTTCTAAAATACCAGACTTAAACTCCTTACACCAGGGGTTGACAGAGAGGTGTTTATAGAAAGTATTATTTAAATTTCTGTTATTAATGTCAAGTGTATGCTGATATATGCGCTTATGAAAACATCTAAAAGTCTTGCCGACATAAAAATTTGGATATCCCATATATTTTGCACTATAAATGACCCCCTTAGTTGCACATTTACCCTTCAATAAATGTACCTAAAATATCATCCTGTATCCAAGGACAGGGCATCACTAACCAAAATATGACAACACAACATTGGTTGGACATCCCACATTTTTGGGTACCAAAGCAACTGTCTTTATAATTTTTTTACTTCCGCTCATTTGGGATCATTCAAAAATTAGTTGGTCTAATGAAGATGCTAACAAGGTTCTAGAAACTAATAGTAATTTCCAACAACTGTGGTGGTAGAGTTTAATGACAGGGGAAAGGGGTTAAGAATATTACAGCAAAGAATTGGAACATTTTAGAGGCAAATCCAACAAGTTTCAAATGGTTGGTGGGCAAGCCCATCTTTGTGCATAAAACAACCCGTAATTTGAAATAAATTTTTGAACATTCCCAAATTAGGTGAAACAATAAACATTATAAAGGCAGTTGCATTTGTACCCAAAAATGTGAGATATGCACAATGCTGTAATATTTTAGTTAGTGATAACCTGTACTTGGATAAAGGATGAAATTTTATGGTGCATTTAATGAAGGGCATTTGTGCAACTAAGTGGGTCATTTATATTGCAAAATGTATGGGATGCCCAAGTTTTTATGTAGGCTAGACTGACAGATGTTTTTGTAAGCGCATATACAAACATGTACATGACATTAATAACAAAAATTTAAATAATGCTTTTTATAAACATTTGGCTGTCACCCCCCAGTGTAAGTAGATCAAGTATGGTATTTTAGAACATGCTAAACTAAACCCATGAAGGGGTGACTGTGAAACCAAACAAGGACACTCTTAAATGGTTTGGCAAATTAATTTGAGAGCTACAATATTCCCTGGTTTAAGCAAAGTTATTTCTGTTAATCCCATACTTACATTTAGAGCTAATGAATTTTAAACCTGATTTTTTTTTTTTACTAATTTTACATATTTATTATACACTCAATTTTGTATAACAATTTTCTGCAACAATATGGTGGCTTGTTTATATATATTATGTAGAATTATATTCATTCACTTTATTAAGATTTTGCTGGACAATTTAATACATGCTAGACACATATTATTCAAAATTCTGTTTGGATGCTATTATTTGTTATATATATTTGTTACATATACTTTTCAACATTCAGTGGTCTAAAGTTGAGCTGTAGCATTAATGGTATGCAGTACTTTGTAGTTATTTGTATTATTTAGTTAGTTGTTTTTCATCAAGTGTTCTTTAAGAAGGAAGTAGTATATAAAGAGGGAGAAGTGGATTTTTAAAAGATACCGAGGAAGTCCCTTTATATGGGGAAGAAAGTGTTCATCCATTCTAATAAAAGTTGTGTTTTGTGATCTTATCAGCTTCAACATCATTCTTTTATTTTGTATATTGTACCTGTTTGCACACCTTAGCGTCTTTGTTGCAGTTATTTACTTTGCTATTCACCAGTGTCTGAAGTGGGAAGATATGTGTTTTATCTCAAATGTTGACAAAAGTTACTGCATTTCCTTACAATGTAGCACAGAACAAAATAAGTCCAACTTTCTTTTCCTGAATTTGGGTTAATGATATTTTTATCTATTTTACCGAGGCAGAAATGCATTTGTTTATAACATATTAGCAGTTGTAAACATTGTCAAGATTTGTAAAATCATGGTATTCACTGTTTCTTTTTCATAGGGAAATGGTCTTTCCTTTTTAACAGTTGAATATGGTTGAGCTGTTACCATGTATCATGCTATTATATATTTTAATGGCACATTAATGGTATGGTGTTTTGGTATTGCTTTTCTACATGTCCTTTGTGCCCTACTAGTTAGCAGCTCCATACTTATTTTGCCCTAGAAAGAAAAAGAACCTGGAGCCACCACTAAAGGTTAATGACATTTACCATTTGTCTTGATTAAAAGGACATTTATGTTATATTATATTATATTATATTATATTATATTATATTATATTATATTATATTATTTATTTCATGAGTTAGGACTGCTGCTGCTGTTGCAGTTTGACATAGTTCCAGTTTTTTTTTTTAAATGACTTTTTGATCATAAAGTTTGGGAAGCTTTATACTCAGACAAAATAAGTGTTAGTAACATATTTTTAGACGAGAAATAACACAGTCCTCTAATGAAACTGATAACATTTTATTAATGCTATTCATGGAGTTAAACAAGTTAAATGGATTCTTGTAATTATGTTCATAGTGTTAATGAGAGGAGTACAAAAAACTGAAGCTAATTAAACAGGATTGAAAGCATCTGTTTACAGGTGGGTGACAACACTTATAAGTGAAGGTAGAATAAGAGTGCATAGTACATACTTTAGATTTGGTGGGCTTGATAAGGTTAGAGTGGGTAGACTGTTTGTGAGAAGATATAGAGGTCACCTTAAGAGAAAACTGAAAAACTAAATTTCTAGATGTCGGTTGTACTAATACACCTTTAATATTAAGCTTTAAATGGAAAGACGGCATGCAATTGAGTAACAGTTGATGTCAATGGTATTCTTAATTGCTAGGTGAAGCAGATAGATATGACTGGGACATGATATTCTGGAAAAGTAAATATAATAGGATGCTGTGGGAATAACAACTGCAGTTAATAATTTATTTATTTGCCATTGATTACTGGAAAAGTCAGACTGTGCAAAGCCCTTCTTCAGCAGAGACCTGGAATTGAAAGCTCCACATTACTTTAATTTGCACAGGAAATTAGCATGATCTAACAATATATTTATAATAGGTAACACTCATCTACAGATATTTTAACAGATGATCACCATATTATGTATACTATACACTATTTAAAGCATGCTATGGTCACACATATCTAAACAACATTCAGCATAATTTCACAACAAAATCTTTGCACAAAGATAGCAGATGAGGCATATGCATATTTTATCCAAACAGTTATTCACTTGGGACATGTAAACATTAGACAATGGATCAGGATTTTATGGTACTTAAATGATTTGGCTGTTAATAGGTGTGATTTCATTTGGAATTTAAACTATAGGTGGGAAATGTTTTAAATAAGAAGGGGCTTAGTAATAGGAATGTTAGAAGTATAAAACCATTTTGCTCACATGTATGTTTTCAATGAGATTTCAAATAGTAGATGAGTTGAGGTGTTTCTGATGCTTCTTGGAGAGAGTTCCACAATTTAACGATGCAGAGAGAGTATATGCAGCCACCACTATGTCGATTCAGTGAACATAGCCTTCTTTGGGGTGACTGCCATTTGTTAACAGGCCTCAGCTCTGTGCTCAGCCTTAATGTGAATGAAGGCTAAAAGATGAGGTAGCACCTGTCAAGTACTGGAATGAGGTGTAAGACAGTAACGTTTTGGTTAATACGGTTCCTTAGAAACTTTGCAGTTTGAGAATGCTACAGTCTGGCTAGTTAAGAAGAATGTAAGTTAATCAAAACTGATGAGGAATTTAAGAAACTAGAAGGTAGATAGGGTAGAACTATGGCCTTACATTAGTGCTCAGATAAAAAAGGTTTGACTTTATAAATAAGACCTAGTTTAAATGTTTTTTATTTGTTTATTGTATAACTGCATCTCAGATATGCTGCTTGAATCTTAATCTATTGTGAAAAATTATACACAATAGTTTTGTGTTTTATACTAGCTAATTTCTACTATTACTGGCTGATAATATTTTTAAGTAAGAGTAGTTTGATTGCTGGGTCGGAGGTGAAAATACAATTAGCTTAGCTTTATATGGAGTTAAGAGTAGTTTAGATAGCTCTAGATAGTTTTTGCAAAATAATTCTGTAGGTCATCTTAAGACTGTTTGCCTGAAAGGCTACACAAATTAGAGTTGGGTTGCGTAGTCTGCATACTGAATTTTATTTTGAAATTGAATTTTATTTTCTGTATACATTTTATTTATGAATGCATTAGAGTGAAGGTCCTAATACTGAACCTTGAGACACACTTGATGTTGTTTGCTGAGGAATTGAGAACTCATCTTCCCCCTATATGAACTGTGTACAATGTCTAAGGTAACTTCTAAACCAATTGATTGTACTGTTTGTTAGGCTGAGTTCCTTGACCCTGTATAACAGTATGGGGTGTGAAACTAAATTAAATGCTTTGAGTAGGTCGAGAAATAGGGATGCAGCTATTTCACCTTAACTTTTCATTCGTGAACATAATTTATGAAAGTTAGTAATGCTGTTTCCATGTTGTAGTCTGGTCTAAATACATGTGCTGTGTTGTGGAAAGCAATTTGTTCTTTGTTATGTAGTTTGTCAACTGTAGGTGAGCATATTTTTAAAGTATTTTGATAGCGTGTGGAAGATGTCTATGGGCCTGCAGCTTGCTAGCTCAAGAGATTTATTACCTTTATCTGAGGACATAATACAGTATTGCTTCTAAAGTTTGTGGACTACGATTGCAATATGTAAGCTATCCATTACGGTTTAAACAGAGTCCTTGAAATAGATATGTGTGTGTGTGTGTGTGTGTGTGTGTGTGTGTGTGTGTGTGTGTGTGTGTGTGTGTGTGTGTGTGTGTGTGTGTGTGTGTGTGTGTGTGTGTGTGTGTGTGTGTGTGTATGTGTGTGTGTGTATGTATGTATCTAGATAGATAGATTACAGAAATATGAGATGAAGTAATATAGAATATGTTTAATGTGATCAAAAAAAAAATGTGGTCATTGCCAGAGCTGGGCCGTTGTCAAATGTACCTTAAGCAGGGTAATGGATCAGCCCCCGCCCAGCCATTGCAGTGCCCCATTAATTGGCTGTCTCTAATCAATTACAATAAACTCTGTTCAAACCTGCTAGTTTGCATACTATTTTCATTTTTTATTTTTACAATAATTGCAGATATTTGTATTTAACTTAAAACTTTTATTTAAAATTTTATAGCACAAACACTCATGGTCATTTGCTAAACAAAACAAAACAGCTTTACATTGATAACAGGTTTGCTGTGAGCAACAGTAAATGCCTCTGCCCTCGAAAGTTACATTAATTGAAAATGCATTGAAACTCACATTCCTTGAAAATGCATCTGGGTAGTAGTGGATTAAGTGAGCCTTGAGTCCCAGGCTTCTTTCAAACCATGAGCCCCATCACACATTTTTAAGACTATGCATAAATACATGTGTTCTTTGATTCATCTTCCTAATTGTATTAAGTTGTATCCCTTGTTTAGTTTAGCAACATTTGTTAGAGTGTCTTTTAAATTTGTAGTTTTGAACATTTTTTTCCATTAAGCAGTGAAACAAAATCTATGAATGAATACTGACAAACCTACCCATTTCAGAACATTTTAAAAATAAAACACCATTCAAACTGCTGTCATTATAGTCTACCAATATATCTCTGCAGAAGTAACTTTATAATTCTGTTTTTCATCTACAAATGCAGTGCCTACATGTATTTAAGAATAAATTGCCTATGATACATTAAAACAATTTTGTTCTAGTGATATTGTCATAAAATTTCCTGAACTAGATCAGCTGTACTATAGGAAATGGCTGGCAAACAATGACAACATGTTCATAGTTACTAGGTATGCAGTCCTGGAGACCTTTAAGGAGCCAAGCCCAAATTCACAATTGCTCCGAATCACTGTCTGGTTTTGTGAGTTGTTCAGTGTCACACATAAGGTAAATAAAGGTGGAAAGATTCAAACCCTGTACCCTCACCACAGAAAGCAACTCATTTATAATAGGAGATGTAGTCCTCTGCGCTAATGATTAGAGCAGCAATCTTTAACATACTTCTGAAATCCTTTACAATCCAATCATGTAGAGAAGACTATAGTTTGGTAAAATGCTGCAATGACTACATAATGGATGCCGAAGGGTAGATGGTTCTGCCAATCCCTCCAAATAGTGCAGACTCTGTGACCTGACAAATATCAACCCATTTGCATTTGCTGGAAGCTGTAAAGAAGTTCCTGCAAAAATGTATTATTAAAATAAAATATGTTAAGACTATAATACACAATCCAGACCTACTAATAAATGAATGTATTCTTTAGTGGAGTGAAAAAAGCAGGACAATATACATGCTGTAGCAGCTTTTGTTCAACAACCCACAAGTCATGCAAAAATATTACTGCATAAAGCATACTATTTTTTGGGAGGGTGGGGGAGGACTTATATGTTTACATTATACCTACACATTGAAAACAGACTTTGGCTGAGAAACAATAAACGTATATTCCCTTAAAACTCACATTTAATGAAACTACATCTGGCAACCCATTAAGCTACAACAGACATGCTGGAATTCATACTCATATAGCATATAGTGAATAACTAATTGGTGTATTTAAAAGACAAATGTGTAACACATTTGGTAACAGCATGGGCCATGATACTGGAGACAAGGGTCCCTTTACAGGAGCAGCCCAGAAGTACTGTCTGGTGAAATAATTTTGCCAGAGTTACATAGGAGACAAATGAAGGCTGAGGGAGTAAAACCTTGTATTATAGGAATCAGTTCTTTAGCAACTTATAGTATACTAAGTGCTAGACAAACTGTTAGCCCAAACATTTTGCATTTCATATATGTGTACCTGTAAAAAATACAATTTGTATTAAACATGTATTTATGGTTAACATATTAACATTAAACTCATAGACTTCATGCAGTCCAATTTATTCACAGCAAAATAATAAACACACTTTCAACATTTAGCAAAAGAATGACAACAAGGATCACAGCCAAAGAATGTGTCTCATATTTGCCGCAGTCAATTTCCTTTCTTCCTTTACACCATAAGTACTCTGGTTCATGGGTAGTTACTATGCTTGCAGCCCAGGGGATCACTGAAGAGCCTAGCCCACATTTCTAGTTGCCCAAAAGTACAGTTTAGTTAAGTGACTTACTCAAAAGCAGGACATAAATATGAGGCAAAATTAGAGATGTCCAGCAAAATTGGAGGCAGATAGGAGCAAACTACTCTAAATCACTTAAAATGTTACCAAAGTAACAGGTATTTGGATCAACATGCAATTTATTTACTTATTTTATGTATCCTTTGTTAATTGGGCAGATGGGACCTCAGTTTAATATCTCATCCAAAGGACAGCATACTAAAGAGTCCATCACCCCCCCCCCCTTATTCCACATTGCAGTGTGAGCAATCAGTCTACCTGTGGGAATAGCACTCATAGTCTTCTGTACCAAAAGTAAATCTAACTGTTGCACCACTGGCACTAACTTTGAACCCAAAAACTATGATATTCTTTGGCTGACATTGATAGACTATAATGCATAGTGATTTAACAAAAAAAAATAACTAAATAAATAAAGGAGGCCTGCCAGTTGCTGTAGAGGATTAAGGCTCTTGCCTTCCAATACCCAAGGTTTTGGGTTTGCCTCTGAGCAGTGTCACTTAACTAGACAGTGTCTCCAACTGGGGCTTTACAGGCACAGCTCAAACAGTACAAGTTTATCACTGCATGACACTCACTTTTGCCATAGTCAGTAATTTATTTGCAACAATCCAATGTCCAAGTCCCTGCTCAGGAGTTTGATGTCCGTGATTCTCTATGCATAATTCACTCTGGTGTTTGCTGCAAAGTGAAAGGAAGGCTATCTGTGTTAATTCTGTTACTCAGATTCCATGTGTGCATTACATTATCCTGATGTTGAAGATGATGTGGCTTCATAATGAAATAAAATGGAAAATTAAGCATTTTTTCAAGTCAGCCCAGGGCCTTAGGCAGCTGCCTAGGTCACCTAGTGCTGGATGCAGCTCTGATCATTGCTTATTGGCGTGAGTATGAAACTGGAGAAAGAAAAATGTGGGTGAACCACGGAGTGGAGATGAGAGAATGCTGAATGTGTTTAGTGATCCCTGTGAATGTTATCTTACTATTGAAGAATACTGAGAAATACTTTAACATAGAGCAGGAATGCTATTAGAAGTTATTTTATAAAAGTTGTAAAGATTATTGAATGTAACCACTTAGAACTTGCAGATAGAGAGAGTTCCAAACAATCTGTTAAGCAGAATTAATCTGCTGAAAAGATCACATTTTAACATATTTGAGATACATCCCCTATACCTATCTTTTAAAATTAAAATACTAATTTGCATTTTATCTGTAAGTTTTTCTTTTTGAATTTCAAACACATGCTTGAATGACAGAGTTCATAATTAAATGTGCTCTATAAATAAATGTTCTAACTGCTTCTATAAATTAGATATTTAATAATGATATTTGACATTCAGGCAGTTGCTGTTTCAACCTGCAGTTAAATTTTAGTATTTTTTGTGAGATATTGTAGATAATAGAGTTGCCAGATCTTATTAATCCCAAAGTCCCTCTACCATACAAAAAAAAAAAAAAGATTCAGTTCTGGTTCACGTCAGCCCAATATACACTCCAGTACTTGTACCTGTAGTGTAGTAAAACTAGCAATTTCAGCACTTCTTTATCAGAATTTGTATTTAGTATATTTCTGTGCTATATGCTTATAAAACAATAAATGCCTAGTGTTGGCTGATTTCCTGTTTAGTGTTACACTTTCATTACCAGATTTGATCTTGCCTTTCTTCTGTGAAGTGAAGACAAAGTGACAAATGTCAGGAAAGCAATGTACAGAAATTTAGACCAAAGCACATCTAAGGTCATTTTAAGCCCTTCAAATTAACTCATTCTACTCAGTGTACAGAGATCTGCACTTTAATGCATTTCCAGCCTTTGGTTGAATGACACAGCTCATAATTAAATGTCTTATGTACACAGTCATATTTGCTGCCCATGCTGTGAAGACATTTAATTATGAACTGTGACATTCTATCATGTATCAGAAGCACATCAAACTGCAGATTGTTTTCTAAGCCTTCTTTTAATTACTTCACTTGTCAGCAGTGCTACTTCCATTTCAGCTTTACCATTTTGGAAGCTACAAAACTCATTTCATTTATTTGCTCTAGTCTTGTCTCAATAACCACACCATTATTGGTTTTGAACTCTTTATTGGATAGCATTAGGTCTAGATATTATATATTTTCATATTTTTGTTCAACATGTCAAATATATAACCTTGATTTTCAGTGAACCAAAACTTGCATGTTGTCAGGGACCTGATGGCCTTATTTCACCTTTTCTGAATTACTCTGTTGTCTGCTGCTATCTGCATAGATAGCTACTGATAAGGTTGTCAGTCATACTCAATCCAGTGGCAGTAGGTGCCTCACCCAGTTTAGTCTATGGAATGTTAGTTACCACATGAGTTACCCTTTTGGGTCCACAACTGGAGGCTCCCCCTGAATTAACTCTAACTCTGCCTCACCATCATTACTAGTCATCCGTAAAAATGGTTATGGAGATCAAATGCATCACCTGCATGCCTGGTTAAAATACCGTTTGTTATTTTGGTGCATTGTTTTTTATTTTTATTTTTATTTATTTTTATTTTTACTCTCTAACCTTACTCTGCCTGCCTGCTTGACTCTTCATAAGCCTTTGATGTGATTTGTCTCTTCAGATTATCCTGTGGAAGTGTAGTCTAGTTCTGGTCTTGTCTCAGAAGCTATATTATCATTCATTTTGTATACTTAATTGGTGAACATAAAGCATATATATTATCTACTTTCTTAATTTTATTCCTCATACAAATACACAATGTAATTTTTAGTTGAAGCATGGCTGCATGTTATCTGAGACTCGCTGTCCCTACCTATAACCTACCTAGCTTCCTTGTCTGTCTCAGAAGCATGAAATTATCTCTGGGGACCATCATCAGTGAAATTTCACATTATTACAAAAACTTCATTGTGCAGTAATGCTAAACATTACCACAACACTAACTTTGAGGTTAATAAACCCAGAAGATAAAGTAGTATTCTAGGCCTCAATTGGTTGTCTTATCTCCAGTAGATGTGGACATATACAGTTATATAAGTAGGAATGCAAAACAAAGCTTTTGCCTGCTGAAATTCATTAGTGGAATAGTGAACAGTGTAAAACCTGGTGCTGGATGTCATCCAACAGAATATAAAACCCAGTAATGGTATCTGTTAACTATTGGCTAGCAAAGCAGCATGGGAGAACACAGAAGAAGTATACAAACAGAAGCCTCAGTGTAAAAGAATAACCTGGAAGTACATTCCTAGGCCAGATAGGGGCACAATATAACACAACAGTGTCCCATCCCAAGGTGGGTGGAAAAGAGTAATCACCAAAGGATACCTATACCATTGGGAAAAGCAACACATGGTGAAATGCTGCTGGTAATGCACCACAAAAACTCAGTAATGGCTGCAAAGGAAGGTCTTTGAGAATAAATCATATGTGGAGGTTCTCTCAAAAAACGTATGAGAAAACACCAAATACCTCCAAAACAAAAGACTGCTACAACTAACACAGTTCTCACAGCACCCGAGACACAGAAACACCAGTGTCTCATCTACCAAGCCCTTAAGGCATAACAATCAAAAACTAAATGTTCTTATCTCCATAGTGAGGCACACAGATGTCACACTCACCAGGTTATATAAGGAGAAAGTCACAGTCAGCAGCCTGTCCAGTGCCAGGAGTCGTCAGATAACAAATGCACTCAGGTCTCTCGGCAACAAGTACCATCATGACTCTGTCATAGCTCATGCTGGAATGAACGACCTAAGATGTACCTCACTGAAATATATGAAGAGAGACATGACTGAGCTCTCTGAGTATGTGTCTCAGGCAAGTATGTCCTTAGCCTTGAGCAGCATATTACCCTCACCTAGAATGATGCCACAGTATAAACAAAAAATTATTGATTTCAGTAATTGGCTTAGTTTTTGGTGTCATTCAAAAGGGATCCAGTTTCTGTCAACCTGGGATGACATGGTCGAAAAACCTCACTGCTTTGCCAGAGATGGTTTGCACCTGGCACCACTAGGCTTTTGGTGGCTGGTAAAGGTTTCTTCCTCCTCCTTTTAAGGCAAAGGCTCAAAAACAAAATTGCTGATGTGAAAACTGCCAACCATAACAAAATAAGGGTTATGCTGCTAAACACTAGGAGCTTAAGCCAAAAACTTCATACCCTGTAAGCACTTCTTTCACAGGAGGATGTAGATGTCTGTGCAGTTACAGAAACTTGGTTCAAGCCCTGAGAGAGTACCCAGGCCTTGTGAGATTACAATGCTTTCCACACCTTCAGATTGCAAAGCAAGTGTGTGAGAACCAAAGGAGGTGTTGTTTCTATCTATATTAGGGATAAATTCACTTCCCAACTAGTTAGACTGGACAACTTCATGGAGTTACTCCAAGTTCAGATTACTGTGGGTAAGACCCCCATTCAGGTCATAGCTAGTTATACATCCCCTCCATGGATCATGATTCACACAAGGCCTTCTTGACCAAATTGGAGTCAATCTAAATATTGCCAAACACTCTGGTCATGAGGGATATAAATTATCCCACCATCACCTGAGAAACCTACTCTAGCCCTAACTCACTAGTGAAAAGGTTCCTTGACTTTCTTAACTCAAATGTCCTGGAACAAATTGTTCAAACCCCAACAAGAGGAACAAATGTACTAGATCTGGTCCACACTAACATAACTAACAGATGCACCACCACAGCTGTTAGACCATCATTTGTCAAATCTAACCACAGGTCAGTCACCTTTGAACTGGCACTAACACCAGAACACACAAAGGGTGAAGTCAGACTAAACAACTTCACCAAAGCAACCTATATCCTCCTAGGCGAAGGCATAAATACATTTCATGCCCCATTCCTGGCTGGAACTAGTAGCTACACCAAGGCTTACACTAAAGCCCAGCACAATCACTTGTGTAAGTGTATAGACTCAGCTGTTCCAGAGAGAATCAAAGCCAGAGCCACAAGTAAAAGCAAGCTGCTCTGGTGGGCATCCAGCATCAACAGACTACAACAAGCACAAAATGCTGCTGTCTAAGCAAACTAAGGCGAGGCCCCAACAATGGAAAGCACTCTCCTCAGCCTCAACAGGCAAATAAGACAACATGTCAAATCCTCTAATGGTGACTCTGAGAAAAATTTTGCAATCCCATTCAAGGATAACCCAAGGCTTTTTACAACTACATATGTAACATAAAAGGTAGAACACAAGCTTGTGCAGAACTAGTGGCTAACAGTATCACACCACTGATCCTGCAGAGATAGCAAATCTGATAGTGGACAGATTTGGTGAAATGTCACTCCCTTATCTTCTCCAAACTTATCACAAACCTTGCCACTAACTTCTACCCCAACCCTACATCTCCAAAGATGATGTGATTAAAGTTTTGCTAAGGCAAAAAACACAGCCTCTGTGGGATGTGATGATATCCCAGACTGTCTTATAAACAAACTAAAATATGAACTAGTGTCACCATTAAGTACACTATTTAATCACAGTCTAACCACAGGCTTTTTTTTCCCGTGGAATGGAGAACAGCAACAGTTATTCCCTTCCACAAAGGTGACTTGGCAACAGACCCAGAGAATTATAGACCCGTAAGTCTGACCCGCCTCATCTGTAAAGCCATGGAACGTATCATAATGGACATCATAAAATAGCAATCTCCAAACCCTAGAAATGACCCAATTTGGCTATCTCAAGGGCAGATCATGCCTGTTAAACCTGGTGAATTTCTTCAAAAATATGACCAGGACCATTGATGAGGGCAAATCTGTGCACACAGCATACCTTAACTTGGCCAAGGCCTTTGACACAATCCCACACTCAGGCATTACCGATAAACTTAAGAAACTGAATGTAAACCCCTTTGTTGTAAGATGGGTTGCCAATTGGCTCACAAACTGGTCACACACTATCAAAGTGGGTGACTCCACATCATACAGCAGACCTGCCACCAGCAGGGTGCCACAAGCGTTAGTGCTAGGCCTCCTACTATTTGATATAAACTTCTCAGAAGTTCAGGCCAAAACTAAGGGGCTCTGGTTGACCAGGTTTGTGGATGACTGCAAACTGGGTGCAATTATTGAATCCCCAATGATGTCTGCATACTTCAGGAGGGTCTTAGCAGACCAACAACTGGTGGCTTAGTCATGGTCTCAAATAGAATGCAAAGAAATGCATCATTATTCCCTTTGGTAAAAACAATGTGCCTTCACACTATCAAGTTAACATCAATACCTATGTACCTACGAAGTGAAAAGAGATCTGGGATCACAAGTAAACTGTGACCGTAACTATGACCACCATGTGTCTACTGTAGTAAGGAAGACTTTCTACGTAGCACACTTGACTAGCAAAGGCATCACCTCTAGAGCAGAGGAGGTTATAAGCTCTCTATACTCATCACTAATCAGGCCCATAATTCAGTATAACACCCCTTTTGGCATGTACTGTACAAAGCACCATAGGCAGTTGGAGAGATCTCATAGATTTCTAGCTAAGATGATCAAGGGACTCCAGCACATGACTAACACAGATCGACTAAAGTCCCTGTCACTATACTCAGTATCATACAGACTTCGTAGGGGAGACCTATGCCTAGCTTAGCAATCTCTGACCCAAACCTAATGAATTTGCTGCCTACCCGTAAATCAAACAGGACTAGAGCTACCCATTCCACGGACCTAATTATGGCCTGCAACTTGAATAGGACATGTTGGAGGGACAGATTTGTCTCCCAGCAACTGGCACATCTTTGGAATAGGCTGCTAATTCATGTGAAGCAGATCACCTCTATGACACTGTTCAAAAGGAACTTGGACGAATGGATGGGGCACCATAAATTCTTACCAAGTATAGCACCCACAACCTTCGTGGACATGGGCAATCATTACTAAATGCAATCTGGGTATTGATTAGAGTATCTATGGTACTACATTGGGATGAAACAGCTAGGCTTTAAATGACCTCTGGGTCGATAGCCTAGTAACCTCCTACAATCCTATGATCTTTTGATAAAACATGCAGAGATACATAAGATACTACAAAAGCTAAAGGGCACTATCATTGACTTAACCCTGCAGATGTCACCATAGGGAATGCAGTGGGCTGTCTGAAATAGGTGGCTACAGAGAACCCTATCTTCAGCTAAGAGAACACAAGGAGAAGAATCTAGGCACCCATACTACAGCATCAATGTCACAGAAACAAAACAAAATGGAGATCATCCAGATAATGCAATGGAAAAATTGTCATCACTATACCAAACGTCATCTCTGCATACTTCCCTATCAAACCAGCAGAGCTATGGGTATGCAAGGTCCACAGTGACCTTAAACCAGATACTGTTATGCATGAATTGAAAACAACATCTCACTGCAAGCCTGTTAGGGCTAGTTGACTGTACACTTCCCACTGATATCAAGGTCTGCCACTAGCTGTGTATAGTGCATGGCTCTACACTACACCACATGATTCATGCTATCAGATCATATTTCTGGTGCTTTCTATCAGTTTTCAGTGGACAGGGAGGCCCTATGTAATTGTATGTGTGGTACCACCTAGGAGCTTACCATGTATCTCTATGGGATTTTTAACACAGCACCATCATACTTTCAAAGCCACCTTCAAAGCTTGCTAAATGTGTATGAGATACCATCACTGTATCAGATGTTGGCGCTACAAATGCCAACAAAGAAAGGTAAAATACTACAGTACCTCAAGGGAAGGTACTTTGATAAGTAACATGCACTGGCCTAAATACCCACATGCAGGAGTGCCACATGGAGATCTGCAAAGGACTTCCCCAAAAGAAACATGTTTTTGAAGCCTGGCATGAGTTGCATGGGACACTGCTGAACAATTAATAATCCAAACTATCCACAAAAACTGGTAACAAACAAAAACAATAAAACAAACAAAAAAAAAACAAGAACATAGGGTGATATAATTGGTGATACAAATTTATCAAAGCAAAATAAAGCAGTTGAAACAAACAAGCTACTGTGTTATTTTGTTTTAATATATTTGTATTGTTGGTCAGACTAGCAATACTGGGCAATGTAACAAGGGATACAGATGCATTTATTAAAATAAAATAAAGGGTTGATACAAACAAACTTTTTTTTTTAATTTTAATTAATATGTTTGTATCCCTAGTTACATCACCCCATGTCTGTGCTGCAGATGATAGGCAGAGCAGAATAGGCTTGATTACTACATGGTTTAGATGTTCAGGGTGGCATCCCCATTATTAAAATGAAGGTGCTATACTTACTGTGAGAATAGCATTAATATAGGCATCATGAAGAAGAAATCATATGCCACCACGTTAGGATACTTAAGTGTCCCTGCATACAACATGCCTGTGTCATACATTCACCCATTTGGACAACTTTGCATGTATAAAGCAACCTGCTTGTATGCAACTTATGTCTACAATTAGAAAGGGTCCTTTCTTGATGACATTGTGTCATCGTTTTGCCACACATCCTTGGTGTGTGTGTGTGTGTGTGTGTGTGTGTGTGTGTGTGTGTGTGTGTGTGTGTGTGTGTGTGTGTATTTGCATCTATATCATTTTGTCGAATGCACTAAAAATTGAATACCTGTTTGTCAAACTTTATCTGTCAAAACTTAATCCATCGAATGATCACTTCAGCAAAAATTTACTCAGGGAGAAAAACTATTTGGCCATCATCAGAGGTTTGCCCTTTTCCAAACTGTAGTGCAATCTCAGAGTTGGTATATTTAGTCGGGGGGGACACCCCACCGGGATGGGTTTTAAATTATGTGTTTTTTTGTGATGGTCGGTAGGTTGACCGAGCAATTTTTTTTCCCTGGGTAAATCTTTGCTGAAGTGATTGTTCAATGCATTAAGTTTTGACGGATAAAGTTCGATGAAGAGGTATTCGATATTTAGTTTGTTTGACAAAGTGATATAGACCTACATAATTTCACATACATTATGTAATGGCTGCTTTATTCTATATTATGACATGTTGTGCATTAGCTAAAATTCATTATACCTCCAACAGTCAATTTCAGTCTGTCTGTTATATGCTCTTTAATTTATTCTAATTATTTTTGTATCTTCATCTACTTTCTTGCAGCTTCTACACCTCTGAGATTTATTTGCTGTACCTATATATTACTGCAGAGTAATTTTTCAGTTTGTAAAAGTGCTGTGAATATGTTACATATTATATTAATACTTAATGGCAGTATGCATAGTCAGTATGTTATGGTAGTGAAAACCTGTAATAACAAAATTTAATGTGAATCTCTTAAAGAAGAAATAGAAGCTAACAACACTAGAGACATTTATTTCTCATGGTAATGCATTTTATGGCTAAAAATGAAGCCTCTTATGAGACTCTCACCAGAAGAAGTTGTTAAGGTACCAGAGAAATCATTGGATGATACAGCAGGACAGTTAAATGAATGCAAATGGTGCATTTGCAGTCATGGATGAAGTACTAAAGCATTCACAGTGTAAACGTGGAAAGCTGTGCTTGTTACATTTATAGCAGTTTCAGAGTGCAGAAGTACTTTTAGTTTTTTTTTTTGTTTGTTTTCAAGTTACAGGTCAAACTTCATTCATATATTGTATATTGGATTGACAGATGGCTTGCACATAGAGAGCAATGAATAACTACATTAGGTGAACTTTTTCCCCTGGAGAATATCTATAATTGGAGTACCCTGGACACAGATTTATTTAATTTTGTCTTTTTGATGCTTTCACATGCTGATCAACTATGGGTTACTAAATATGTTGATAATTATGCAATCAGAGCTGTCATATCTATGTCTAAGCAAATTAAAGCCCTATAATGGTGTTTATTCCTTATTCATCTCTGGGGAAAGGAATTAGACCTAATGATTTGTTGTAACAGGAGTACTGTTGTGTAGTTTGATAAAATTAATGATAATAGCACTATACATTTAACAGATAATTACTAACTATTGCTGTAGATTAAAGTCCTTAAGAAAATAATAAACTTCAAATTAATTTTCAAGGACTATGCACTGTATGGAAAAAGTAAACAGGGCTATGACAGCAGTGTTACTCAGAGTATAAGATTCCAATCTCCTCAATTAAGTTATGTAAAGAAGGAGTTATGTACTCACTATAACGTTCCATCTGTGTTGTCTATCATCATCCATCCTTGACAGATGGGTTTGGTTCCGACAAATGGAACTGACTCGGCCGTTACTACAGCTTGCGCCAATCAAAAACTGTCAGGTTTCAACTGTACCCAGAATCCCTCTCTCTCAATTACTTCAGATTGAGTTTGCATAAATATATATATATATATATATATATATATATATATATATATATATACACACACACACACACACACACACACACACACACACACACACACACACACAGCTGGTAACCCGGTACATAAAAATCCACTACTAATCATTAGTGGACCGGAGTTCCGATGTGGTGACCCCATGAACAAACAAATATATATATATATATATATATATATATATATATATATATATAGTAAGATATGTGTAAGTTAAGCCAGATGGAAGCCTTATCTACTGTGGTTGGACAATATAATGATTCAAAGGAATTTGATCTGCTCCACCAAACAAGGATGGGTGATGGAGGGAGGGAAGTCAAGGATGAAAGAAGATATACAACACAGATGGGATGTTATGGTGAGTACATAACTTCTTTATCTGATGTTGTCAATCTTCATTCCATCCTTGACAGATGGGTCAGAGTGCCCAGTTACTAATACTCTTGGTTGGAGTCATGGAAGGATATTCCTGAACACCATCAATTCAAAGGAAGATCGTCCCCTAGAGCCCAGATCCGTTGCGATGAGTAATAAAGGTATGGGGAGTAGCCCAAGTAGCTGCTGCACATATGTTGTCCATTGAAGCTCTAGACTGAAATATAAGAGAAGTGGCTATAGACCCTGTGGAATGTGCTTTGACAGGTTTAGGCAAGGTTAATTTGTTTCTATCATAAATAAATGAAATGCAGTCTTTCAGCCACTTAGAGTAATCTTGCTGACTGCTTTGCCCAACTTTGCAGTGAAAAAGGAAACAAACAGTTGAGTTCATTGTCTTATGCTCTTTGTTCTGTGAGGATAGAAGGGTAGTTGTCTATGGATGTCTAATAAGTGCAGGACTTACTCTCCTCTGTTAGAATGATTAGGGAAGAAAACTGGTAAATTAATTGTCTGGTTACTATTAATCTCTGACATATCCTTGGGTAAAAAGGATGGGTTTATTCATAAAGATGCTCTATCTTTATGGAAAACAAGGTAAGGAGGCTCAGACGACAAGGCCTGGATCTCTGAAATTTGTCTGGTGGAGGTAATGGCTACCAAAGGGTGTCTTCCAAGATAAAAATTTCAGATCGCATTCTGCAGAGGGTTTGAAAGGAGATTGTATCACTGCTTGAAGTACTAGGTTCAAATCCCAAGGAGGAGTCAGATCTTTGAACAGGGGCTTAAACAGAAGAGTACCTCTGAGGAGCAATTTCCAAAGTCTATGACAGGCTAAAGAACGTTCGTCCAAACCATTGTAAAAATTAGAGATGGCAGCTAATTGTAGTTTGATGGTGGGAGGAGAAGCTCTAGTGTTAAACAAAGTGGGTAAAAAATCTAGGACATAGTCTACAGAAGCTGAAAAAATATCTGTTTTTCAAGGGCCCAAATAGTAAATCTCTTCAACTTACTGGTGTACAGTTTTTGAGTAGAAGGCTGGTGAGATGATAAAAGAATGTGGTGTACTGGAGAAGAAACACTGGGGCACCTGGCAATTAATGGAACTGGAGGAACCATGCATTCAGCTTGAGGTTCAAAATGTTTGGGTGATCAAGACTGTCTAGATGGGACAGGAGATCTGGCACTGGGTCCAGAATCAAGGGTTGTCGAATTAGATAAGGCCAAAGAAGGGGAACCACATCAGTCAAGGCCAAAAGGGAGGAAAGAGGATCACTGTGCTCTTCAATCTGAGTGCTTTCTGTAAAAATTTGGGATTTACAGGTATCGGTGGAAAGGCATATAGGAGACCGAGGGGTCAATTGTAGAAGAGAACATCTCTGGGTAACTTTCCCAGACATTGAATCAGGATGAAGTAATTGCTGCACTTGTTGTTTAGGAGAGATGTGAACAGATCACAGCAAGGTTGACACCAAAAATGGAAAATCATCTTCACCACTTTTGATTGAGAGACAACTCATGAGGCTCAAAGCTGCATCTGCTCAGCTTGTCTGCAATCACATTGAAACTCCCCGGAATGTGCATTGCTATCAGAAAATGGTTGGAAGGGGTTATCCACTGCCACACTCTGAGGCCTTCTCGATAAAGGGAGCAAGGCTTGGTTCCTCCCTGCTTGTTGATGTACCAAACCACTGATATATTGTCCATTTGAATTGCAATAGTTCCCTGACGAACAGCTGTCTGAAAGGTCACCAACGCAATAAGCACCATTCATCTCCAGGACATTGATGTGCAAGATGACCTCTGATTAGGACCAAGTGCCTTGGACTATCTTTCCTAGAAAATACCCCCACCCATCCCATCTAGGAGGTGTTCGTGGTCACTATGGCTGTGGGATCCAGAAACACAAAGGGACAACCGTGGAGGAATTGATCAGAATGCATCCACCAAAGAAGATCTATTTTGCAATGGTTGATGATCAGGACTTTTTCTGACAATGGGTGATAAAGTATAGACCACATGGAGGCTAGTAGCCATTATAGAATTCTCATATGTAGCCTGGCTAGTGGCACTAGAGTTATACAAGCTGCCATAGATCCTACAGCTTGTAAGATTAAATGTGCTAGAACCTTCTTTCTGTGGATTCACTTTTGTTCCTGAGCCACAGTTCTCTGATGACGTTCTGGAGGAAGAAATGCCATTGTTCTCTGAGTATTCAGTACTGTCCCTATGAATTCTAAATTTTGTATCGATGCTAAACATGACTTTTCTAGATTTACTGTGATTCCTAGATCGGCACAGATATTAAGGGTGTAGTCTTTGGCTATTATCAGCTGATGCTTGGTCGAAGTGATTATGAGCCTGTTGTCCAAGTATGGAAACACAAGCAATCCTTGTAGTGTCAAGTGAGCTGCTGCTACTGCCATGCATTTGGTGAACACCCTGGGGGCTGTGGTGAGTTCAAAGGGCAGTACTCTGAACTGGTAATGACTGGCTCTCAGCCGGAAGCAGAGGAATCTTCTGGAGCATTAGTCCATCTTTACATGGTAATACACATCCTAAAGATCTATTGAGCACATCCAGTCATCTTTTGTCAGGAAAGGAAAGACAGACTGTACAGTGACCATCCAGAACTTTGTTTACTGAACTGATTTGTTCAGCACACTGAGATCCAAAATTGGTCTCCAGTCACCTGTATTTTTTGGCACTAAAAAGAATCATGAGTAAGTTTTTGATCATTCTTGGTCTGGCAGGACTTGTTAGATGACTCTATTGTCCAGCAGTGTTTGGATTTCTTGTACTGCTGAATTCTTTGATTGGATGGAACATTAGGGATTTTCTTCTAAACAGAGGGAGGTTGAGAAAAGGGAATGATATAGCCTCTGGATTCAATATGCTGCACCCAGGAATCTGTTGTTATGTCTAGCCAAGCATTTAGGTACAAGGATAATCGTCCTCTGACTGCCTCCAGAGGAAGACAATTGGGCCTCCATTCAGGAATGCTGAAAATGCCTGCCTGGGAAGGAATCTCTGAATTTCTGGTTTTGTGGACCACCTCTACTATGAGGGCAGCATCTACCATTTTGGGTCCCCCCTCTGCCCCTGGGGGAGCTCCTTCCATGTGTGTCTTGGTGCAGTTAAACAGACTCCTCAGAGGAGGGTTTGGGGTCTCCGAAAGGCCCATGGGATTTTTTGAACCACATTTCTCCACCACTGCTCTGGTTCCTAGAAAAAGACCTTTAGTGGGAGTGGTGGAAAAAATGCATGCCCACTGCAGAAAGGGTCTTACCATTTTTATCATGCCTGGACAAGGTCTCTTTCACTTTCAGGCCAAAAAGGATGTTCCGTCAAAAGGAGCATTGATGATAGAAGGCTTGAATGGTTCACCAAAATCACAAAGGTGCATCTAGATGTGTCTCCTAATGGCTACACCTGCACCCACTTCTCTAGATGTCTCTTCAGCTGTATGAGTGATCAGCTTCATGGATGAATTGGACACAGACTCCAGAGTGGCTAACTGGAAGCCACTTTTTCTTGGACTCCCTCAACTTCAGCTCCTGCCAGAGTGTCTGATAACTCCTTAATCAGATCCCATTCAAGGGCTCCTTGATCAGATCCCATTGGAGTCTGGGGAAATGTGCCAAATAGTTCAAGGACTTAACGAAGGTTGATTAAGCATAGACCTGCCTCCCAAATCTGTCCATAGCATGGGACTCCCTGTTGGGTGGATAGACAGAGGAACTTTCCTCGGACAGTTTCTTTTTAGTGGCAGCCACTATGACCGTAGCTTCATCTGCAAGATCCTTCACCCAAAACTGTTTGTCTGCAGGTGTGGAAAATATTTTGTCCAGTGTCTTGGAGATGGGCTTGATGGTATCAAGAGCCTTCCATGCCTGCTGTGAAATCAACTGAATTAGTTCATCAGTGGGGGGAGTAACCAAAGAAGTAGATGGGCAAATGCTGAATGCTTGCAGTTAAACAGACTCCTCAGAGGAAGGGTTTGGGTCTTCCAGCCACCCCTCTGTTTCAGAATTTCCAAGATGTCTCCAAAGGAGACATCTTCAAGGGGTGATCGGTGGGACCCTTCACCCTCATTGAAATCTGCATCATCAGTGACTGATTCCTACGGGGAATCCAAGTCCTTCCTCTTGCAGTTCTATTTCTGAAGGACCTCTTCAGGGGGATAATCTGGCTAGGTATCAGAAGATGACAGTACCTGTGGCTGCAACACCTGAGGCTTCAGCAGCCTCTGTCCCTGTATAGAGGCAGGAGGAATAGTGGAGCTAGGGAGGGGTACCTGTTCCAAGGGGGTAGGCCCTGACTGAGTCTCTGCAAGAGAAAGGGCCCTCTGCATAACCTCAAAGGCTGGTCCCCCTGAAGAGGGAAGGGAGCCCAGAAATGAGAAAGACTGCTTCGTAACTGGGGTCACTCCCTGCTGCAAAGAATCAACCCTTGAGACAGAAGCTGAAGCAGATCTAATTCAAGCTGAAGCCCCAAGAAGCAGGGACAACTGTAAAAACCTGGAGTCAAAACCTGCTCCCTGAATCTGACAGAGTAGCCATAGCACCAGGAAGTCTCTGGTTCAGAAATAACCAAAGAACTCAGGGTAACACCCGCATCTGCAGTAGCAGTCAACTGAGTGAAGGACGTGCTGGTGCCAAGACTGGAGGGACTCAGTACTGAAGGTGGACCTGAAAGCCCTCTAGCCCACAAAATTTTATTCACCATCCTCTCCACATCGAGTTCTGAAAGACCTTTGGTGGAGCAGACCTATGCAGTGAAAGGGGACTTAGGCCTCTGCAAAAATACTTCTGGTAGTTACCCAGCAAAGGGGTCTATCAATGGAGAGTAAGATGTTCTAGGCAGAAAGGTCTTGTTGGTGAGGTAGATGCAAATTCCTGTGTCAAGGCCTTTGATGTCTAAGGACTTGAAACTGCAATTGGTGCTCAAACTGATGTTGTCAATACTGGAGTGTAAGAAGCAGAGGCCTTTAGTTCTGAGGGAACTTTTGGAACCAAGGTCTTCAATTTTTTGGCTTTTGGAACTGATGACGAGGTTGGAACCGATAAACTACATTTTTTTTATTTGTCGATAGATGAAGAAGAGGAGGGACTGGGAGATGAAATATCTCTCTTAGATTTGTCAGCAGTGGATAAGGCTTCTCCAAAAGTCCATTTAAAATTAACTTGTTGCACCTTTCCCCCAAAGCCCTGTGGCTGAAGGCATGACAAATACTACAATCCTCCTTCAAATGAAGAGGGCTGAGGCATTAGACACATAGGGAGTGGAAATCTGAAGTTGGTATTTTATGGCCACACTTCTGGCATTTTTTGAAACCAGAAGGGACCTTACCCTTATCAGCCATGTGAAATCAGAAACACAAATTAAAATTCACAGAGAAGAAAAAAAATGTATATTTTTAAGGTTTTGTAATTATAATAAGGAAATGACTATCAGCGATGATAATAAAGATGTACACAAACATGTACAGGGAGGGGAGAGAAAGATTACCAAAAAAGAGTGAGACAGAGGGAGCTATCAATGATGATGGTTGGGAAGTTACATGGTAGTGTAAAGGAAAAGAACTATCAACATGGTAGTGTAAAGGAAAAGAAGTATCAACATGGTAGTGTAGAGGAAGAGAAGTATCAACACGGTAGTGTGGAGGAAGAGAAGTATCAACACGGTAGTGTAGAGGAAGAGAAGTATCAACATGGTAGTGTAGAGGAAAAGCAGTATCAACACGGTAGTGTAGAGGAAAAGAAGTATCAACACGGTAGTGTAGAGGAAAAGAAGTATCAACACGGTAGTGTAGAGGAAGAGAAGTATCAACACGATAGTGTAGAGGAAAAGAAGTATCAACAGAGTAGTGTAGAGGAAAAGAAGTATCAACACGGTAGTGTAGAGGAAAAGAAGTATCAACACGGTAGTGTAGAGGAAAAGAAGTATCAACACGGTACTATAGAGGAAAAGAAGTATCAACACGGTAGTGTAGAGGAAAAGAAATATCAACATGGTAGTGTCGAGGAAAACAAGTATCAACACGGTAGTGTAGAGGAAGAGAAGTATCAACACGGTAGTGTAAAGGAAGAGAAGTATCAACACGATAGTGTAGAGGAAAAGAAGTATCAACAGAGTAGTGTAGAGGAAAAGAAGTATCAACACGGTAGTGTAGAGGAAAAGAAGTATCAACACAGTAGTGTAGAGGAAAAGAAGTATCAACATGGTAGTGTAGAGGAAAAGAAGTATCAACACGGTAGTGTAGAGGAAAAGAAGTATCAACACGGTAGTGTAGAGGAAAAGAAGTATCAACACGGTAGTGTAGAGGAAGAGAAGTATCAACACGATAGTGTAGAGGAAAAGAAGTATCAACACGGTAGTGTAGAGGAAAAGAAGTATCAACACAGTAGTGTAGAGGAAAAGAAGTATCAACACGGTAGTGTAGAGGAAAAGAAGTATCAACACGGTAGTGTAGAGGAAAAGAAGTACCAACATGGTAGTGTAGAGGAAAAGCAGTATCAACATGGTAGTGTAGAGGAAAAGAAGTATCAACAATGATACAAAGAATACACAAGCGTACAAAATTACAGAAAGAAAGGGAAATTTAGAAGGAAAGATAGAAAAAATGTTAGCTAAACCCATGAACATTTAGGAGTATCAGCTAAATGTGACAGTTTTGGAAAGCAGCAAACAAGATCTAATGTAACTGAGAGAGATGGATTCTAGGTAGAGGTAAAGCTCAAGAATTTTTGACTGGTTTGAGCTGTATTAACGGCTGAGTTGGTTCCAGTGTCAGAACCGAACCCATCTGTCAAGGATGGAATGAAGACTGACAACATCAGGTCCATTTTTTCACCCAGTCTTAGAATCACACCATTCTCATCTTACTAGATTTTTGCAAAATGTATAGACTTTTGCCTATTTTTTTTTTTTTGTCAATTCTTCATAAAATTTGTGTCTTTCTGGCAAACCATTGAGGACTGACATCAATAAGTAATGACATACATTTGTATTTCAAACTTCAGAAAATACATGGTAATTGAAAACAGTTTATTCTATCAGCTATATATATATATATATATATATATATATATATATATATATATATATATATATATATATATATATATATATATATATATATATATATATATATATATATATATATATATATATATATATATATATATATATGTGTGTGTGTGTGTGTATGTATATTTGGCTTTGTCCAGATTTATTGTGCTTTGTAGTTAAGAGGTACACTTAGAATACAGTTATCTATTCCATGTAACAACTTGGCAAGCACAAACCATTTATAATTGGTCAAAAGGAGAATTTCAAAATATGTCCCAAGTAGAAAATGATTGGCATACAGAAGATTTACAGACTTTAAGCTTATATAGTGTAAATGACACTTTCATAAGAAAAAAAATATATGTTTGGCTTTAAAAAGTTATAAATGCTGAATTATTACATCTGAACCAATATGTTATTAAAGGAAATATCACACCACTTGGGCCCACATTTTGTATTTACCATAATAACACTAAAGGTAAGTTATTCAGTGGATTTCATTTTTTTAATGGAACAAGCTCTCACTTAAAGTCAAAAGTGCTGCACCATTCAATAATTTCAAGTCCACTTTGTATGACTAGGTAAGAACTATTAAATGTAAATGCAACATGCGGGAGTCTACATTTCTTGATAGCCTTTAGTAAGCGGTATGGATATGGAACTATGAAATTATATTAAAATAAAATGGCTTTATTATTGATGATTCTTGGTAATGAAATTTTGGCTAATACTTCAGGATAATACTGAAGTTTCAGAAGTTTGAAATAAAATCCAGCTTATTGCCATCATAAAAGGATGAATGATAAAAGTAGCAATGCTAAAGGATCTGTCTGCAATGCATGTATAATCAGAGCACCTATGCTAAACATATTCCATTTCAACAGATTATTTATGAGGCACTTACAAATCACCTACAAAATATCTATAAAGGAAGGCACACCCACCATATACTGCCTAGTAAAGGATATGTAAAGCTAAGTGTATCGGTATAGCAATAGTGCAAGTATCTTCTAATGAGATCTCTAAGGGACAGCATGAATTTGGGAATTAAAATGAACATAAAAATAACACTCCAACATGTCAAACTAAAGAAATGCACTCATTAGATGAATCCAGATAGGTAGGAGGCAATCTAATTTGTGATGGTAAAGGAGTAACCACTGAACATAAACATTTGATCAATATACACTAATCTGTGGTGTCAAAAAGTCATTGACAGATTTAGCTGGCCAGAGCAAAATAAAAGTATTGATGTATGTTCTTGTGGATATAATTAACTACCCTAAGGAGTCTGTCGCTGTACAGTGATGAATACAGTGTCCAGAATGATAAGGATCCACCGATAAATGAATTGTTAAATGTGAAGTGAATTACACATTAATGATCCTCGTAATAACATAATAACCTTATCTAGAGACAGAAGCTTTGAGAAAGAGCAGTAATTATCTAGATTATTAGGATCCAAATATGATTTTTGAGAAATATGTAAAGCTTCTTTTAAAAGAGATGTGAAAATCCCTGCACTTGTTGAGAATGCTGATATCTGATAAATAGCTGGTCTATATCTTGCCACACTTACGGATATGGGTGTGGGGTCTATATTAGAATATCGAAGTTTCAAAACTTCAAATGTTCTAATATCGAACCCTATTACATGTAAGCTGAAAATATCGAAGCAACAGAAAACTGAATTTTTTCCTAAGGAAAGAATTTGGTTGTCCGTTTCTGTTGCTTCGGTATTTTCAATGCTGTGGTGGAAAGTTATGGGTTGGGTTCAGGTAAGTGTGCGATTGAGTGTGGGTTAGGGTAGTTAGGGTTAGGGTGTGGGTTAGGTATGTGTGCGTTTGTGTGGACATGAGGATTAGGGCGGGTTTGTTGAGTTAGGGTTAGGGCGCAGGTTAAGTATGTGTGTGATTGTGTGACCGTGAGGGTTAGGGCAGGTTAGGTGAGTTAGGGTTTGGGCGCGGATCAGGTAAGTGTGTGATTGTGTGGACGTGAGGGTTAGGGCAGGGCAGGTGACTTAGGGCGCGGGTCAGGTAAGTGTGCGATAGTGACGGACTTTAGGGCTAGGGTTTAGGTTCATGTAAGTGGTTGGTTAGTGGTGTGTGTACAGTTTAGTGTAGGTTTAAGTGTAAGATTTTAGGTGTATGCATGTGGATTGCTGTTTGTTTGGTGTGCTTGTGTTGTGTGTATTTGTTTTGGAACAGCAAATTTTTTCCCTAGAAAAAAATTTGCTCTTCTGTATGTTCGATGTTTGCAGCTTTCGTGTAATAGGGTTCAATATTAGAACATTCGAAGTTTTGAAACTTCGATGTTCTAATATAGACCCATGTTTGTGAGTGTGTATGTGGGGGGATGACTCAGAAGGCAAGACTTCACTTCCACTAGCACAGTGATATGTATGTGTTCAAAAATTACCTCCTGTCATCACAGAACACAAGAAAAGCATGGTTAGGGAAGCCATGTAACACCATCATCACGTTAGTTCCAGTCTTCTAAGCTATACAAGTTACATTCAGCAGAGTCCCATACTGTTGTTTGCCTATCCCTTCATACAGTTCTGAAGACCAAGCAGTGTGAATCCACAACCAGCTGCTTATCCCTGATGTACCACAAGATGCAAGTATATTCACAGGTAAGGAAATCTGTGAAAGGGACAGGAATTCTTAGTTTCAATATACACTATTATGCTATCTTTCTTGACATTTAGTAAAAGTTTATTCTGTATGCCTCTCTGGATTAGGTTTTAAGGTGTATGAATGATATCTCAGGTCCCTATTCAAAACCAACACAGTCAGAATTTGCTTAGCCACTTTACTTGTGGGCATTAAGGTATACAGGTAGGAAACTGTCAACTTCATGTTGAACAGAAATGGACTTATTGTTTATGGCCTTTTAAGACTTTTCATGGACAACCCTTGTAGCTACAGCACTCTTAGCTGGATGGTGAGGAGCATTTTTGGTATGTTTGGTGCTGATGTCATTTCTCTACATATAACTCCTCAAAAGTAAACTGCAGCTCATTGTAACTCAACATGTGTTTGAGTAGCCCATTGCTACAGAAAGTTGGCTGTAAAAACCACAATTGTCTCATTTAAAGTGATCAAACTTATAGGAACCTTTGTCCATTTATAATGAGCATTAACTGCTGTTAAGGACATAATGTTCATAAGCAGTCTTGCAAAATCAATAAGCACACATTCCCTTAATGAAGGTGATGATGGTGACCTTTTCCAGGGGTCAACTTGCACTGGAGGTGGTGAATGCTGAGATCCGGACATCATATACAAAGCTTTGTCACAGCTTCAGTGTGATTATCAGTGCCTGATCACCAAGCATAATTGTGAGAATGACTTCTTTATAACTGTCCTTAGATGGCTCACATTCAGACAGGCAAGTACCTTAGCATGTCATGTTCCAATGATAGCTATATATGAATTTCATACCAAAGTCCATTGACAAATAGTAACAGGTCCTTTATTTGCTGCACATTCTGGAAACAGTAATTTACAGAGAGTGCTTCTACTACTGCTAAATATGACATCTTTAAGGATTCCTTATGATTGCACCTTGTTTCATCTGCTGTCAGGAGAAGTTGTGATAATGCATCAACTTCATTTTATATCTTTGCCCTCTTAAACTCAATGTCATAATTGTGAGCCCTTTAAAAGAGAGACCAAAACTTTAGATGAGTTACAGTCATTCTTGAACTTATTTTCTAGGACTGAAATTTTAAACTAGAGGTTGCTGACCAGTCACCAATGTGAACTTTGCTCTGCGCAGGCAGTAGTTGAATTTGCTTACAGTTTTTGCTATGGCGAAGAATATCCCAGTCATTCAGTGCAATTAATCTGTTGTCTGCTTGAGACAATCATCTAGAGTTGAAAGCAACTGGTCATCTCATTCTATTCTGTAGCATGTGAAACAATATAGCGACAATGCTACAATGGGAAACGTGACATGATAGTCAGAGTGATAAGAATGAACTGGGGTACAGGAGATCTTTGAAATTAAAGATCTTTTATTTCTTGAAAGGTTTCTTCACAGTTGTCACTCCACTTCTACCTGACACCTGTCTTCAGGATCAAACAATCAATGCACTACAATGCACTACTGTAAATAAACTTGCCATAAATGTGTGTGGTAGTAATGCAAAAGAACCATATACAATCTTAACTGTGACACATTTTGAGGCTGTCAGGTTTTTAATAGTACTTTAGTCTTTCCTGTGACTTTTACATACCATCTGTATTGATGATATGTCAAAGTTATGAACATCATCTCTGAACAAAATAATTCACTCCTCCTTGCTCTCAAGGCAAATTGTCTCAATCTAGTAATTTAATTAATTCTGCAATATTGAACATGGGCCTCACCAATTTTCCCTATCATGACAATATCATTAAGGTAGCACAGTGTCTAATGTATATTATGTAGATCTTGATCCATAGATTTTGACTGTATTGGATGAGGAACTATGCTAAAAACAAGATGATTGCACTGGAATAATGTCAGTCCTGTCATAAAAAATGTTAAATGAGTTCTTATTTTCCCTATAGGAAGGCCTGAAATAAAGGGTCTATATCAGTTGAGCAAAAACCCTATTACGCGAATACAAATACATCGAACTGTATTGCGCAAAGTGCGTAAACTTCGAACGTCCAAAACCGTGAATTCCGAAATGTTGATTTGTTTTGGTTGGCCCGTCTGCGGTATAGCTCCTTAAGGTAAGTGTGCAATAGATAGGACTTTAGGGTTAGGATTTGGGTTAAGGTAAGTGCATTGATAGGTAATGTATGTAAGATTTAGTGTAGTATTAGATGTAGGTTTTTTTTTAAGTGTATGTATGTGTGTTATTTATTTTGTTTGGGTGTATGTCTGTAGGGGAAGTGTGCAGTAGTTACGGACCTTAGGGTTAGGGAGAGGTTGAGGATAGTGCATAGATAGTTGTGTATGTGGGGTTTAGTGTAGTGTTGGAAGTAGGGTTTTGTTAAATGTATGTATGTGGATTATTTATTTTGTTTGAGTGTATGTCTGTAGGGTTTGGTTAGTGTATATAAGTGTTTATTTATTTTGTTTGGGTAGGTACTAAGTATCGGGTGGTGAGGTTGGCCAACTATGATAGTTCGATATTTTATTTTTCGTGGTTTAGTGCATTAGGGATTTTCATGGTTTGAGGTATAGGGGGTCGATGTTTAGGAATTCACGTAAAGGGGTTTACACTCAATTGATATAGACCTGAAATAAAATAATTTTTGAAGAATTTCCCCCCTGCTAAGGGAGTAAATATGTTAAGCAGGAAGTGACAGAGCAAATAGTTGCAGTGAAGACTCCATAAATGTGTTGTACACCTACAGCTCTCATTTCCTTTATGACTGCAACAGTTAGTGTAGCTGATTCACTCTGCTGCATCTTTAGCAAGCATGGCTGACTCCAACAAATTATTCACTTTCATGCCCACCTTTTGCATGAGAAAGAATGGCACTGGTTGAATCTTTCAATATTTAGATATAGCATCTTTATTTGTTTTAGTTCAAAATTGTATTGTATTAATTGTGTATTTGTCTTCCTTAAAAACTCGGTTTGAATGTATGAGACACTGGCATCTACATTTTTTGTGGCATTATCATGTGCTGATACAGTAACGTTTTAGTTTTGTGTCACTCCAACTAATTATGTATTTTCAGACATTCAAACCCAAGTAGTGCTGGCCTACAACCCTTCAGCAAATACAGATCCAACTGATATCACTTACCATTATAAGCAACATCAGCCCTTAGGAGGCATTTCATCCACTGTAAAAGGTTTGAGCATGACTAATGTCCTTTGTAATTTAATTTTAATTTAACATTTGTTTACCAAGAAAGTCCGACGTAGAATAAAGCCAATTTTCAGTGGAGGCCGTGTGGGAAAGGCTCCAGATGTATTGTAATGGAAAGCTTCACAATAGTCTGCAATCACAAATAGTACAGTCACTGTGTCAAGCTCCATTTCTAATTTGATGCCAGTCTCTTCTAGCAAGATCCTTTTGATACTGCAATTTAACTCTGAAATACTGTGCAGTTCCAGGCACAGCAGATCATCCTTATTAGAGTCAGAATCTGGTTGCGGGTATATTTCATGTGCAAGTATGACTTTTTGCATGTTAAATGCTTTTCTCCCAGTGCCTTGTATTTTTGACTACCAGACTTTTTATAGCATTACACATTATGTCTGTGCACCTTCTCCTATTAGACTTTAGTCTTGAGTCTTTTTATCAAAACAATATTCTTCTTCCAACCCCTGCCTCAATGCAATTTATTTGTCTGATATTCTAAGGTGTGCTGTTGCAATACAAATGCATTCTTAACAGCAGTTTCCATCAAAATAGCTGTAGTCTGTGCTAATTCTAAGATTAAATTATTTTCTGAAAAGTGTCTCTATTGACTACTTTCAGAATACATGGTCAGAATACATGGTAAACACAGGCCTGTCCCTCATGGTATCATAAGATTCTTTTCGAAACAGATATTGCTGGGACAATCTTTATAGTTCAACAACATACTCAAGGTATGCTTTGATTTTTATGTCATTCCATTTATGACATCTAAAATTTTCAACTATCACAAGGGGCTTCAGGCTGAAGCGATCTTACAAAAGTGAACACTTTTTTTGACACAATACTTTATTTTGAACAACTTATTTTCAGATTTGCAGGACACTGTATGCTTTACCTCCTGCTAGACTACATTCTTCTCAAATGGCACTGACTTTGCTGCAAACTATAGTTCTACACGTGCCGGATATGACTCCAAATTTTTGTTATTACCATTAAATCCATTATTTTCCCAGCGGTAGATATTTTCACTACTCTGCTTCTTTATCTTCACTTTCTGTAACATCAGTGGCTTATATCTTGTTCCACTGTCTTGTGTTTATTTAAACTATTTACATGAATTATTATCAGGTATAATCAGTATTCATTACTATTTTGCTAAGTGTATTCATTTGTATGACTACATAATTAGCAATAAAAATGAAAATTGCAATAAAGTACATATTAGGTGGCAGTTTTAGTAACTATTAATTTTTCCTCACAGTACAGTGCATTCTTGTAATAGATTATGCAGCACACACTGGAAATAAATTCCTCTCTGGGGAACACAGAAACCTTTTAACCTCAAGGAAGAAATCCTGTATTATTAACACATTAAAGAATCTATTTCAAAAATGCTGAATTTTAGGTGATGGAAGCTAATGCAATACATAATAAAGGCTAGAATTATATGTAGAACCGTTACAATTCTTAGGGTTAAACTATGCTGGAATATCCATTATAAATGTGTAACCTGCATATGTTTCTAGATAATATGTTGTCACCAAGGCAATATGTGACAGTGGTAGTTAAATCTTATTATCATTTCATAAGCATATCTAAGCTCAAGCATATGATTCCAATTTGTGAACTTGTAGTTGGAATTCTAGTGGTGACGCCTGGTTTCTAGAATATTGCAATTTTCTTTACCTCAGGCTACATGAAGTCACTCTTAGCCTCTTCCAATGTATTCAGAATTCTGTAACCATGGCAGATATGATCCACCTCATTTTGATCATTGCACCCTTGTTCTGTAGACTAGACCTTTTTTCTAGGTGTGACAAGTTTTTAGTATCCTAATGTCCGAAACTCTGCAGGGGCTGATCTGCCAGTATTTTGAAAGCATTATTTTACCTACCATGCTCTCATTTTATGTAATTCACATCCACTTATGAGCACACAACTGAAACATCTTTTAGGGGTTCCATGAATTTAAACTATTTCAGAGGCTTTCAAACAGCACTGCCTGATAGGACTGTGTATTTGTTCTTCTCTTCAGAACTGTCTGTGATGTCCAGTTTTCATTTCTTTAGAGTATTTGGACTTCCAGCATTAAAGATACATAGAATAAGGAAAATGTGAGCAAGCGGATGCCCGCTATAAAATAAGTTGTGCTTGAATATGAAGGAATGAGTTAAAGAGTGTTCCACATCCTGAAATCTGCAGTTCTTGTTTTCGATTCTGACGCTGCAAGTCTAAATGTGGGGTATTTTTGCCTGCTACTACTATTCCTTTTGTTTCTTATACTTTATTGCATTTTTTAATGATCAAAATATTCTAAAAATCAGGGGTACTGGATAAATAAAGACCACAGTGAAAGAAAACCTAGCTATTTTGACCTTGATGGAAAATGTGTAGCCCTTTTCCCTTATTGTAGTTTTCAGTTAATTTGTGCTGCCTCAATTCTAGAGCTGTAAAATGTTTAAAGGATGGTATGTAAGAGAAGAAAAATGAACACTGTCATACCAGAATAAGAAAGCATTCATTGAATTAAAGAAATAGTTTACTTTGGTATACAATGTAGTTCACTAATCTGGCTGGCAAGGTTACCAGATGCAAGTAAAAGACGATGATAATTCTACCCTCATTGCTTGTTTGTATTTTTATTCGAACGTTAGCACAAGGGAAGATTGCATGAAATTAGACTTCCAAGAAATCAAGAATGTAGAACTGTTTCAAAGAAAAATGAAGCATACTGATTTTAAAAAGAATGCTACAATATTGCACGTTAATTAAAAATGAGGTTCTCTGTTTTAGAACAAAAGAGATTCATTTTAATTTAATAAAAGTGTATTCAATGCATAGTAATAAAAACTGAAATCCGTGTAAATAAAAAGCAGCATACTCCTGTTACAATGCGTATGGAAAATGCAAAGATTTTTTATCGCTCCTTTTAACCACATGTATTTTCCTTTGTTACCACATGTTATGATAGCATGCTTAGTAAAGCCATTTGTCTTGTGCAACAGAATGTTATTCTGGCAAGGTTCTCATGAAACAAGTAGGTGTGATTACAGCTTTCACCAGCTACTAACTGCAGGGTCACTATTTTAATAGCTTTCACTTTTGAAATGTACAGTTTGTACATAATGATTGATACATAAAAAAAAAGATTTAAAAAAACAGAAGCAAATGTATTGAATTTTACAACTTGGAAACAAAGATACAGATAAATAAAAGCTTCACACACCCCCACACACACATTCTTATTGTTTTTTGACAAACCACACAATCATGATAAGATACTGTGTCTATATTAGAACATCGAAGTATTACTACATCGAATGTTCTAATATCGAACCATTTCACTCAAAACACCACAATATCGAACACTCAGAACAGCAAATTTTTTCTCAGGGAATAAATTTGCTATTCCAACAAACATACACACAACACAAGCATACCAAAATACATAAACCACACACATACAATTCTCAAAACCCTACACTAAACCATACATACACTACTAGCTATCCACTTACATTAACCTAACCCTAACCCTAAGGTCCGTAACTACTGCATACTCACCTTACCCGCTCCCTAACACTAAAGTCCCTATCGCACACTCACCTTACCTGCTCCCTAATCCTAAAGTCCCTATCGCACACTCAACTTTCCCACCCCCTTACCCTAAGGTCCTTATCACACACTCACCTTCATTCGCACACTTACCTTAACCCGGTCCGTAACCTTCGCGCCACAGTTGAGGAAATAACAAAGCTGCAGAAATGGCCCACTGAATACTTTCCCTCGGAAAGTATTCCATATTCTGCAGCTTTGCTATTTTCAGCATTCAATGCAAAGGGTTCGATTTTAGTACATTCGAAGTAGTAATACTTTGATGTACTAATATAGACTCAAGATACTATTTTGATGTAAATATACATTTGGGAAGTGAGTCACACCTTCTCTTTAAAGATGCATGTAGCAATATTCCTACTTTCAATGAGTGGTGACTGCTGTGTTCCTTTCTTCATCTCCTTTGTATACAGACTTAATTGTGCAATGGGCATATCAGTATACCTGGATAAATGTAAAATTCACTTGGGGTATTCATAGTCATAACACAAAGGCATTAAGGCTATCCCCACTGAATGAGCACAGGTAAACCTCTATTTATAGTGACCTCTTACACTAATACAAGATGGCTACAAACAAGCATAAACAAATCATGTTAAAAATGAGAAGTAAATCAGAAAATATGTAAAACAGAGTTTGTTAATGAAGTATTCTCTCACCTACTTGTGATTCATAGTTACATTTTTCTGGTTTTCAACACTCCACAGATTAGTTATATAGGGAAGTCTGATGTATTCTGTTGACTTTGCAATCAGTAAAAATTGTGTCATTTGCTATCTCTCATTGTGAGCCAACTGCCATACTACCATGGGCCCCCTGCCTTTTCAATGTCATGGTCTTCCACTGCAACACCATCTGGTAGTGAACATGTTTGGGGCTTTGTATACTGGATATTCTTACTGTACAGCCCTTGTCATTATCCGTTTTTCCTTTATCCTCTCTTCAAACCCCTTCTGCCTACTTCCCATCCACATTACCCTCTTATAATAAACAAAAAAGAAAATGAAAAAAAAGGGGTCTAATCCCAACCAAAAACATAGCACCCCTCCTTTCCCACCTTCTCCAGTGCAACCCCCTTGATGTGCTACTGCTGTGTTTTCCTGTTTTGTGGCTCCCTTTTTCAGTCTTTCCCATCTCCCTCTTTCCATTCTTTAAAGAAACAAGTGTCTACATAAGGATACCCCTATATGAAATATAATAAACTCATTTATTTTTTTTTAATATTAATAATACATTTTGCTGGCCACGGTGGTCAGCAGTTAGTATTACCACCTCACAGCAAGAGGTTCTCCTGTTCAATCCTCTGCTGGGGTGCCTTCTGTGCAGAGTCTGCATGTCTTCCCTGTGGTCGCATGGGTTTCCTCCCACATCCCACAGACATGCTGTAGGTGGATTGGATACTCTAAATTGGCCCTAGGTCTGAGTGCGTGTGTGTGCCTTCCATGGAAGGTTGGGCACTGGGCTGGCAACTCAACACCATAAAACTCCACTGCCAATCATGATTGGACAGGTGATCAGCTGTGACGACCCCTAACCGGGAAAAGCCGAAAGAAGAAAAAGAAGAAGAAATTTTGCTCAGTCTGCCACTTGCCTTAATCTTTCAAGTGTACTTCACATAGCCCTCTTCATCTGTGATATCTGAATACATGCAAAGTTATACATATCCTGCAGTCATGTAGCACATTGTATATACGTAACACTTATCTTTAAGTATTTTATACTTTTGCCGTAAGTGAGTGTGTTTTTCAGAATGCCTTCACTTTTCCTTAGTCAGACGTAATAAAGTGCATTAGGTTTAATTGCACATATGCATAATGGTAGTCTTCACAGATAACTACTACAAAGCTATCAAGTCCCAGACTGTAAATACCACCCTTAGCCAAATACGGCTGCATGGATTAAAGAACCTGTGTTGCAAATAATACTGAAGGAAATTTTTATTTTTTTTTTTGTATATCAAGTTTACCACTTTAAATTTATGGCTGATATCACCAGTCACCACCCATCACCAGCCTACATGGGCGTGCATGATGACATCAGCTACTGCCTGTTGGAATGGAGGGAAATAAGGGAATGTAAACAGCAATGGCAGCAGATGTGCATACGTTTTGTAGAGTCCATCCACATCATGTCCCAGCCTCCAGGTAAGAAAACTTATCTAACAGGCCATAAGCTTTCAGTATGCAATTAATTTGTTTTATCATAAGTTCATTTGTTAATTGTGCAACAAGTTAACTGGAAAGTTTTATCTGCTGCTGAGCTGGATTAACCGTTGGCTGCTTCGGTTATCTCTTTATTTTACCTGGCTATTAAGTGTGTGTTTAATCTGCTGGTTGCTCATTTTTATTTTATCAAGTGTGCAAGTTTTATCTGCTGCTGGGCAAGTTAGCTGGAAAGTTTTGGGCATACATCCAGAATTGACTGTTTCAGTTATTTATTTAAATGCTGCCTACAAAGCTGGATTAATTGCTGAGCACAATCGGAATTGAGCAGTTATCTCTTTATTTATCTGGTGTGTGTGTGTGTGTGTGTGTGTGTGTGTGTGTGTGTGTGTGTGTGTGTGTGTGTGTGTGTGTGCACATTTTGGAATCGGCTGTTTCTATTATTTAGTTAGTTATTTAAATGCTGCAGAGCTGGATTAACTGTTGAACACATTTGCAATTGGCCATTTCAGTTATCTCTTTATTTATCTGGTGTATGTGCACATTCGGAATCGGATGTTTCAGTTATTTAGTTAAATGCTGCAGTCTGCAGAGCTGGATTAACTGCTGAGCACATTCGGAATCTGCCATTTCAGTTATCTCTTTATTTATCTGGTGTGTGTGCACATTTGGAATCGGACGTTTCAGTTATCTGCAGGGCTGGATTAACTGTTGCCATTTCAGTTGTTCGGAATCAAGCTGGATTAACTTCTGCCATTTCAGTTATTTGGAATGGATTAACTGCTGCCGTTTCAGGTGTGTGTGTGTGTGTGTGTGTGTGTGTGTGTGTGTGTGTGTGTGTTTGTGCAGAGGCCAAACATGCTAAAAAAACCCTCTATCCTGCTCAAAAGTTATGCTTGACATAATGGACAGTCTTAAATTATTAATGTTGATTTATAATGATTAGAAGTCTAGCTGCATCTCCAGATTAAACAATTTCATTCACATTTCCACCTGTTACCAGCATAGAAATACTGATTAAAAAGGCAATGCATGGGTGTGGGTTTTTTTTCAGAGTGTTGGCACTTCAGTAGAGTTATAACTAAGCTCTGTCATCTGCAATGTGTTTACTTCCTGATGCATAATCATGTATGTAACCCATGACATTTTCTCTGTTAAAAAAAATGAAAGGCAAAAGAAAAAAGGCATGAAGCTTGTATTTGAAATGAGTCTAACTTGCAGTTTCTCAGGAAGGACATAATTGCTTACATATCATTAACTCATACAAGGGTTTAGACAGAAGAAAACCAAGGACCATAGAAAATGTAATCACAATTTACTTCAAAAGGACAGCTGGACAGAAATGTGAAAGGAAGCATATATTAATATGTGAACATTTAATATATGTGTCTTGTTTGCTATTATTCTTTTTATGCTGGTTTTCTGTATGGGAAATGAACTAATGTATCTGATATGTGATTGCACCTACTTTTCCATAGGAAAGGAAATCATGTATCTGATTGCACATGGTTTTGTGTGGTAAGAGAATAATGAACTGAGATGTATATATTTTGAACTAAAACCAGTAAACTTTCCTGGTCTTGTCTTGCCATAGCTTGGAGGCCTGAGTATGTATATTCACATAAGGCTGTCCTTGTGCATATTGTTTTCTCTAATTTAGAATAGTTAGAGCCAATATTTATTCACTAAGAAAACAACTATGACACTTACTTAACTAGAGATGAGATTTTTCTGTACATATCTCTGAAAAACTGTTATTGTCATATTCTTTGCGCAGTATCTTGGTCTGCATATATAATTTTTATCAACAATGGTTTATTTACTGTTTAAATAATTGAAGTTCTATGAGTTCACTTTTATGTTTTCATAGCTATGTTTTATTTAATTATTCATTGTATTTATTTTCCAAGAAGTGAAGTATTGTAGTCATCATCATCATCATCATCATCATCATCATCATATCCATCCATCCATCCATCCATCCATCCATCCATCCATCCATCCATCATCATCATCATATCCATCCATCCATTCATCATATCCATCCATCCATCCATCCATCCATCCATCATCATATCCATCCATCCATCCATTCATCATATCCATCCATCCATCCATCCATCCATCATCATCATATCCATCCATCCATCCATCCATCCATCATCATCATCATATCCATCCATCCATCCATCCATCCATCCATCATCATCATATCCATCCATCCATCCATCCATCCATCCATCCATCCATCCATCCATTCATCATCATCATATCCATCCATCATCATCATCATATCCATCCATCCATCTATCCATCCATCCATCCATCCATTCATCATATCCCATCATATCCATCCATCCATCATCATCGTGTCCATCCATCCATCCATCATCATCATCGTGTCCATCCATCCATCATCATCATCGTGTCCATCCATCCATCCATCCATCATCATCGTGTCCATCCATCCATCCATCCATCATCGTGTCCATCCATCCATCCATCATCATCATCATCGTGTCCATCCATCCATCCATCCATCCATCATCATCATCATCGTGTCCATCCATCCATCATCATCATCGTGTCCATCCATCCATCCATCCATCCATCATCGTGTCCATCCATCCATCCATCCATCATCATCATATCCATCCATCCATCATCATCATATCCATCCATCCATCATCATCATCATTATCATATCCATCCATCCATCCATCATCATCATATCCATCCATCCATCCATCCATCATCATCATATCCATCCATCCATCCATCATCATCATATCCATCCATCCATCCATCATATTTGGCTAAATCAAGAGTGGGCAGATAGCTGGCATGCATGGTCTCTGGCCATATCTAAAATGGTGGCAGTATTACCACCATGCCAAGTAAGAGAGCTTTGGGGAACTGGAGAATTCTGTCAGCCATCACTTGGAAATGTGTGTGTGTGTGTTTGTTAGAGTTAGGCATGCTCAAACCCTGTACCTTACATACAAGGAGCAAGAGCCTGAATTCCCTACCCACATCAGCTCTTTGGCCTGCTCCTCTTAAAATTTTTGGCTTTCTAGCAAATTAGTAATTGCTACATGTTTCAAAAAATGTTTACCATTTACTACAGGGTCTGAGGCCATATTCTGGTTGTCTGTTCTTTAGTTTGTGTTTGAATGTTGGTATCCCACAATTCCACTGGAGTGGGTGGGGTTACATAATTGTGTATGCAAATTTTATGTTAATAAGCATACAGATTTGTACCTATTTTTATGGGCCTTTGTCCAGATTTTTGATGTTTCCAGGTTGAGAGGTATGGCTTGAAGACTGATTGCAGTCCATTTTTCAAGAAAGTTTTGTAGTCTGACTAAGGAATTTATTATGAATGATTTACAGAATGAATATTCTCTTTTATGTGAAAATGATCACTTCTGCAAACAGCTTGAAGCTTGCCCCATTCTCTGCCTACACATGGATCAAGTAGCCATCAAATAAAGTATATCATATGATAAAAGACAGACATGTAGACTGCTGTAATCTACATGTAGTCTGTTGTATGCCATTTGTAGTGCACTGCAGGATATTTGAAACATGCTCCTGTAAATATCTGCTGAGAGAATTGGGTAGTGAAGCCCTCTCTGTGTATAATTTGGGTGGTATGCGGATGAACATGATAATATTATACTACAGAAAGAAATACAATACAGAGAAAATGTATTATGATTTGTTAGCCTCTAATGACTACAATATGTGTAAGTACCCTGTGCTAGTACCCTGGTAGCCATTGATATTATAATGTACAAGTCCCACAGTATGAGGGTTGGGAATCCATATTCCATATTCAGTATATCACATGCAGGCTGTAGATTTATGGTACACTTTTTTCTTATAAAACTACACTGGCCTTAGCTGTAACATATTTATAGCTGTTTATTTTCAGTGACAGAGCTTATATTTGCACTGCCAGAGGGCATGGAACCTCTTTTCTTGCATGTTTCTTGAATGTATCAGATGTAGCTTTTGGAATTCAAAGTAATTGAGTTTTATTAGAAACTGAGAAAATACTGTTGTACTTGTTGGATTCCTAGTAATAATTATATCATGGGACCTCAGAAAGTTAAGAGCTACCTCTTCTCTGTGCTGGGAGACTTGTGCTTACTGAGAAATCTGCTACCTTTTTTGAAGTATATCATACAGATAGGACATCTGGCATGCTTACACAAAGTAGAGTGAGGAGTTATCATTGAGCATGGAGTGGGAGAATGTCTCAGACAAGTGGACTACCATGGTGTGCTGTATTAGTTATTATATAAAATAACTTAAAATGAAAAAGACAGAGAGAAAGGGAGAGTTCAGTTATTATCCATATAAGTAAGCTGTTTTGTTGTTAAAATGATACAGAGCTCCCCTTCATTACCTAATATGACTAGAGAAAGAGAGAGAGAAAGATAAAACACTATATTAGGTAGTTGTAAAACAAGATGAATATATCTGAAGATTGATGAGACATCAAATCTGGCTTGCTTTAGGGATACTAGAATGCATTGAGATATATCCCAGTAAAGGATTGTTCCATCTCCCCATTGTTTTCCAGTAATATGTAACATGTGACTAGCTCAGAAGAGAAGAGTGTTTTTTAATTTAACTTTCTTTGTTATCTACTGGCTTCAACTCCAGTATAGCATTTGACTATGAGATGTAGTATATTAATATATAGAGCTTAGGGTTAATGAAATACTCTGGGATCTTCTTAAGATGTTTGATGCAATATGGAATGAAACTGTAGTGAGACTTGCAGAAAGAGAAACATATATAATTTATCTCTGTCTGTCTCCATATATCTATCTATCTGTCTGTCTGTCTGTGTATGTGTGTGTGTGTGTGTGTGTGTGTGTGTGTGTGTGTGTGTGTGTGTGTGTGTGTGTGTGTGTGTGTGTGTGTGTGTGTGTGTGTGTGTGTGTGTGTGTGTGTGTGTGTGTGTGTGTGTGGCAATATATATCCTGGCAAAGTTCTACCTCCTCTGTTTCACCCTCAGGCTCACTCTGCTCCCCTACCCTAACCCAACCCCAAATACCACCCACTCACAATACACCTAAACTTTTACCTCACTCTCAACCTGTCATTTATACTTTCCTAATACTCACCTATAACTTAATTTCCTACCACTGTCTATTATAAAACACTCTGTCCTCTACTAATTCAAACCCAACACCATTTCTTATCCCCCAATCTATTTATATCATCTAATATTTTCAACACAACATTTATGGGATAGTCCCCACATAAATACCTATAACTTTCCCCCCAAACTCAAACATTTCTCACATATACAAAAAGAATCTTTACAAAGTTCACCAAGCTTCTCTTACACTACTCCTCACAACTATATTTCTCTGGAGATATACATCCTAACAGTAGTCCATATTATACTCAAGTATAGCACAGCAGCCCCACCACTCTGCCACACAGCACAAACATAATATCCTCCCTTAGGTGAAATATTCCCTTAGGACAATAAAGACCCATCAAGAGGCTTCCAAAATATTCATATAGTAAAATTTTATTGAATGGATTTAGCGCTTTCATCCACTAGTCTGTGGACTTCTTCAGAATCATTAAAATATTATCATAATCCCATATAAATACATTCAATCAACCAATGTAATCAGTTCAATTAGTGATCTACATAAAAAATACTCCCCCTTAAAGGGGTATTTAAAACAATGTATGCCTACATGTCATAAATAAAACTAACTCAGCTAAAAAAACATTTCAGTCACATAAAATACATTAAATATCTACTGACATATGTAACATGATACTAATACAAAGAAGTGTACCTGAACCTAGCAAATGTATAAAAGTATCTATTCATTTTAAACTATACTTGTTCTGGTCCCATAGTCAAGTTAAAACCATACCTTTATATTCAACCCTTAACTTGTCATATAAATCCTTAAGATGCAACACATCTATAAAAAATCTATAATCTTACTTATTCTGAGATCAGGTATAGGGTTAATAGGAAAATACATTTTCTTGGTCAATAGTTACCACTTTGGGAATGCTTTGTTTAGTTTGATAATATCCTCCCTTAGCATCTCTCACCTCCTTCTCATTAACATGTGTGTCAGGAGCATAGTCAATAAAATAAAGGACCTACATACCAGCTTATCACTCTGGTCCCCTGATATCACAGTTCTAACAGAAACATTGTTAAAACCTGAAATTCCCAACAATGCAATTCTTCCCCCAGGATACAATATACCTAGACATGACAGGAAAAATAAGCATGCAGGTGGCTTAGCCTTACTGTATAAACAAAACTTAAATATACAACTCATGGAGCCATGCTTGCCTGACTTCAACAACACTGAGTTACTATTTAGCAAATTTGACATAAACCATAAGAAATCTGTAATTGCAGCAGCTCTATATATTCCCTTAGGCAATTGTCCAAATATAATTGAGGATATAATTGAAGATCTCTTACACTGGATTTCACTAACATTCCCTCAGGAACCCATTGTAATGGGTGCCTTCAGTACCAACTGGAACTCTTATAACTCCGATAAGTCCACTTATCATATTAACCTACACGGATTTACCCAAGTCGTTCAGTCCCCAATAAGAATCGACGAAGTAACTAAAATACCATTAATTCTTGACTGGATTCTCACTAACAAAGCAGCCCAAACCTACCAATCAGACCATCTCCCCTATAGCATTAGTGATCATCTCCACACATACCTAGTCAGACATTATCCCCATCCCATCAAAAATACAATATATCATATAATACGTAACAAAAAAAAAAAAAAACAAATTAAAAAAAAACACTTCAATACTCAGACTTTCAACTCTTCTGAGAAAGCAAAATGTTTCTCAGAGGAAATTCTGCCATGGGAAACTGTCCATGCCAGATTTTTTTTTTTCTTTTTTGTATGACTTTAGCCTTTGACCATACCAGATTGCTTCTTCTTAAGAAAGATTTTATCATAAGAATATCTGCCTAATTTTCTGCCCTAAGAGACTAAGTATGAGACCTGCACTTCCAGCGCTCTATAAATTGAAACATGAATCAATGAAGAATTTCAAAAATATTTTTATGTATTGAACTATCACCAAATCAATACATTTTTATTATAAATTCAGCCATATTTTATATGTCATTCTATCACAAAATACAGTAGCTGAACATATTTCAAATCTCAACTACTTTCCTATCCATATAAGGAAGTAAACAAAACAATTTACATAATAACTTTAATTGTTTTGAATATATGCAAGCATGTTCATTAGCAATTTCTTATTTTACTTAATTGTGAGGTATCATATTAAATCCTTAGAAGTGTTACAGTGTTTGGCCATAATTTATAATTTGAGGTTTTGAATGTCATTTTACTTTTTATTTATTATATTAATTTCTTTAGGTTGCCTTATACATTTGGGAATCATTTATTGAAGGAAAGCTATTTAACAGTGGATCTCCATAATTCCATTTTCAGTTTAATAAAGGACTTCAGTAAACAGACTGAAATGTTTCCATTCAGTAGTCACTTCTTCATTATAAAATGTTTTACCAACAATAAAGCTATATAAAATCAATAGTGACTTTCCAATAAAATATTTTCCATAGGTATGCCTAAATAACAATTATACTATTTTCATTTACCTACATTGTTATTGGAAATGACATTTACTAAAGCCAATCAATATAAAATTGTACCTGGATTAATATCCTTGCAGATCCAAAACATAAGTAGCAAATCTAACACTGAGTTATCTTTACAAATCAGGATGTGTGAGGACATTTGGTTAGGCAATGCATTCAGCTTATGGGGAAATAAATATGCATTATGAAGGAAAATAGATTTCTGATGTATAGGCTGCAAATATAGCAATATTTTTATATGCATTTTTTCTTGGTGGAAGATCATTGAAGATAGGTACTTTTATCTTTTGAACAAGAACTCCAATAATTAAGAATAAGAATATCAGAAAATAATTTAAAATTTATAACAGAAACAATAGATTCTTTGTGTAGTTAATTCATAAAGATATCAAATCAAATGTATATTTGTTGTGCTAAAACAATGAGGTAAGATTGAGTGTGGCAATCCTAGTCAGGCTTATCAGATGACATGCTGAGGGATTGTTTTCATTTCAAATGCACTGCCTTTTTCAAAATTACTTCATTCTTGTTTATCAATTGGATTGGAAACTGTCAGCAAACATTGAAAACTTAGTTCTTAATGGTTTATTATTAAAAGCCATGCAGGGAGTATCTAGAAATGATTGCAAAAATTAATTCAGTGAATAACTCCATTTTCTCCAATACTGAATCAAAATCTAGAACAAGAAATTTTAGTTATGAAATAGTTGTTTCATGTTTTTGTTTAACTTTTATTGCATTTTAAATAACAATAAATACATTTACAAAAGAAATAAACAACTTAAAAACACATACAACTATATGCAGAGTCCACAACAAAATGTTTACATTAAACAAAACATTAAAACTTTTCCAATAGATCTCTACATTTTTGCCAAGATAATTGCTTATGTGTGATATTTGGTGTTCGGTTATACATGCATACATAATTTGCAATACCTGATTACATACACTTTTTGCTAAGGAAATAAATTCAGAAAAAAGAGCTGATATTTTTACTTTTCCAGTTCATTGTGATGACTTTTCTGGCAATAGCCAGAATGGACCACAGAAGAGACATTTGAGTTTTTGGTATAGAGTCCAGCATTGGAACATTAAATAAGACCAAAGAGTTTGTAATAGTGCAATTGTCTGATTATAAAACGTTAACAAAATTTCTAAATTCTGACCAAAATGAGATAACCATTTGACACTCTATAAGCATATGAAATCAATTTTCCTCTAAACTTTCATCACACCTCCAGCATTTTAAATTTTCTTTAAATCAGGGCTACTTTATGTGGTGTTAAAAAACTTCTATTCAAAAACTTCTGAGTAAAAATTATCCAATAGTGTAATGAGGTGGTATTACTTATATGTTTCAAATATACGTTTTTATTAGCTTCTGAGAAAATTTCATTATTAATTTTATTCAAAAATTTGTTCTTAAAATCCTATAAGTTATTGATAAATAAGATTTTTTCCCATCACTACTGCTTTTGAAAATTAATTCCAAAAATTTTAGAATGGATTTAATATTCAAATATAATGAAATTTGTATATTATTATTAATAAATTCCCTGAAAATGAATTACTTTTGCTTATATTGTATCTAGCTAAAAGCCAATTTTAAAACCCAGTATATTTTATCAATGCCTAAAGGAAAGTTTGTATTTATTTCTGAAATTGTATTTGAAACTAAATTTGTTTCATGTAACAGTTTCCAATTTGAGGTATGAGAAGAACTTAGCCAGTAACTCATTATATCTATAATAGCAGGTTTAGCATATACTTCTATATTAGGAAATGCAATCCCATTCTCTTCCCAATGTTTTATATGCCAATTAAATGCTATTCTTGATTTTTGGAGATACTATAAAAACTTAAGTAATATAGAATTTAACTGCTTAATAGCTTTCTTGGAGGGAAGTAAAATTAATGATTAAATAAGAAACACATTTTTTGGAGAAAATTATCATTTTCATCAATATAAGTCTACCTTGCATTGAAAAAAACATGTTATTCCTATTGCCAGTTAATTTTAATAATGTACTGGTTAAAATTTTATAATTTATAAATATCAATTCTTTCCAACTAGGCTTTATAAAAATTCTCAAGTATTTAAGTTGTTTATTTTCCAAATTTAATTCCTTACAATTTCTTAAAAAAGGTATTTATTCTTTTAATTATCAACAGTGTTTCTGTTTTATTATGATTACATTTTAGACATGAAATCTTTTCAAAGTATTTTATTGAATTAGGAATGTGTTCTAGTAAAGACTCAGTGTTACCACTAATTAAGAAAGCATCATCTGCAAATAATTTAATTTTAGAGGTATAATCATTTATGAAAAAAATATATTTTTGTATTACTTATGGTAAAAGTAGCAAAGAGCTCTATTGACAAAGCAAAGAATAATGGTGCTAACGGGCTTCCTTGTTTTGTGCCTTTCCCTTGTTTTGTGCCTTTTAATGTTTTGAAAGAACTAAATAGAAATGATCCATATTTAACAAAAGAGACTGTATTGTTATATAATTTCATTATTAACTCAATAAAATCAAATGAAAAGTTATATTCTTTAAGTATTTCATGTAAATTTATTTATTTATTTTTTTTCCAGTTTGATGACCGGGGAAGTTCACTGGGCCAAGCAGAGCCCATTTTCAGTGGAGGCCCAGGGAGAAAAGCTCCATAACCAGTTAACAGAATATAAGTAAAGTATGGAATATACAGTATATAAAAGCATAAATATACAACTTAAAATACAGATACAAAATCAGGGAGTATACGTTTAACAAACACAAATGTTAAAATATAGATAAAGTCAAAAGAGCTACAGATAATATAATTAAAAGTGCAAGTCTTAAAGTGTTTATATATGTTTAGGGTTTGTTCTAACAATAATGTTAGTGATCAGACGTAATTGTAGATAAGATTGAGGGGAGGTTTGAAAAAGATGACAGTTTAATTTAGGTGGGAAGGGAGCAGGAACAGTCCCAGTTTGAGATAATGTAAGAATATATCCAATTAATCAAATCAAAATCTTTATCAACATCTAGGCTTATTATTAAAAGTCTATTTATTCTTATTAGCAACATCTATCAAGGATAGAAGCATAATGATGTTATCTTGTACCTTTCTATTGAAAATAAAACCTGTTTGATCATCTTCAACTAGATTTGACATTGTATGATTTAATCTTTTTGCCAATATGGACATACAAAATTTATAATCAACATTTAAAAGAGAAATGGGGCAAGATGCTGAACATAACTGAAATCGAAAACATAGCTCCTCTAGTGATATATAAATTTGGGAGACAAGATTGCTGTAGTTAGTAATATCCATATAGCTATACAAAAATAACATTGATTTATCAAATGTTCAACTTACAGCCTGTGTTTTTACTTAACATGAGAAAATGTCGTCTGCTCATCAATTTCCCCCCAATAAAGAAGATTTTTTAAAATACTATACACATTGGGACAATCCTTGGAGCTGCAGTTATCCTCCTCCTCCACAGGAAGCATGCATTTATTTTAAGAAGCTGTTAGCCAACTACCATAGAGTACTTGCAGTCAGGTATCAGGGCTACATATCACAGTTCAGATACCTACCCAGTCCTAACAGATTGGCCTACTGAAGACCTGCTTTAAATCAACACTATAGAAAAGGTAGGAATTCAGGCATGACTGACAAAACCATAGAGTTTGTTCATTTAGGATGGTCAGAAATGGACATCTCTCTGTTGCCTTATTACTAAAAGGTCAACAGATAAATGATAGTGATCTAATCACACAAGAAATAGTGATTTCAGAAAACAGCTGGCTAGGATAATAACATTTTAAACTGCAGTAACAGAATAGGGAAGATGTATCGAGGTTGGTCATTTCTACCTGTGGGTAGGTTTGAATCAACTACTTGGTAAAGAAGTACTAGATAGAAGACAACTGTAACATATACATGTGATGTTTATGTGGATTTACTTCTTATTTGGTGGGTTTTTCTTGATCAGTATTCACTTTAGAGACCAATGCTGCTGCATCTTACAGGAAAGTCATATAGTAGAATTTGAATTGAATTAATTTTATTTCACTTTATTATTTTTTAGTTTGTTCTATTTCATTAATTTTAATATTTGTTAATAGTATAAGAGAACACTGTTTAGTCAATGATTTTACTATATACACAGTTTTAAAATATTCAGTGTGTGGTTAAAGGTATTAGCTCTTTAAATAATTGTGTTGAAGGTAATGAGGTATTTACAACAATTAATTATCTAATTGCTTTTAATTAGTTTGCTCATTGTGTATAAAAAGTGGTGCTGTGTTTTTTTGTATTGTATATGTCTGAAGAAGGTGGAGGAATATCCTTAACCGAAAGCGCTAACATTAAACAGTCCGTGCTGTAGCTGCTTGGTTTGTTTTTACACTTTTTTGGTGATTTAGTTCTTATTTCGTGTGGTTCATCAGTTAGGAAAGTCATATGACAATTGTTACATTTTATTAATTAAGCTAGCTGTCTACCCAATATTTTTTCAATAATCAACTTTAATGAAACATATATATATATATATATATATATATATATATATATATATATATATATACATACACACACACACACATACACACACACATATACATACATATAAATTCAGTCAATATATTTAGTAAACTCGAACTTTCAGAGTATCCCGTTCAGGAGACAACTCTTATTTTTTTACTACCCTATGAGTTCCTCCAAAACTTGTTTTCTCCAAGCTTTCTGTGTAAGACAAATAATTCTGTATATATAGCTGTAAAATGGAGTAGACTGAAAAAGTATGATAGTATACAAACTATGAATGTATATTTTATAATTCTGTATTTTCATGCAATTTCTTACCTTTCAGACCTATCCTGAGTCTAGGTTTTGCTGTGATTGGACATATTCTAATTTCTTTCTGATTTGTAGCATTCTTAACATATTATTTAGTAAAAAGTGCATAAAAATTCACATATGTAAATTGTGAAGTCAAATAAGAACCAGATGTCTCATCTCGTTTTCCCTTTTCCATGTTTTTTTGTTAAGATGCAGAGTCTGCAAATGTAATAACCCATTTAACAATTTAATTAATCTCATGCTCAGTGGAAATATAGAAGCAATTCCAGGCCTCACATATTATACAAATACCCTTATGTCTGGCATTGAAGTGCATCATTTAAGTCCAAGAAGCAACTGCAATAAATTATATATTTGGGTAACCCAGCAACAACCCAAAATGTTAGCCATTGCATAAACATGGCTAAAAGCTAAAAAACATGAAGCAGTCATCTCCAAAGGTATGACTTACTTCACCTAGACTATAGAAACAAATGTGCAGTGATATAACTCTCCCATACTCTGAGCAAATAGAAGTAACTCCAAATAAATTACTCTACCCATTTTGACAACTCTGAAATTGGACAGCTATACATAATCTCAACCAATGCACTCAGTTGTGAATGACAGTAATCCACACACCACCCAATCAAACTACAAATTACATAAATACTTTATACATAATATCCACTATACAAAAGGATGCCATCATGCTTGTGGGTGTTAATATAGAATGGAGTGAATGTAGTCACATAAAAAGCACAAATCTTTTTAAACTCACCAATTTCATAAAGCAAACTACCAGAAGAGACAAAATAAATAGGAAACATATATTAGACTGCTTTCTTACAACAAAAGCAACCAACATATTTGAGGCAGTTGTTCTCTGAGACAGTATTAGCAATCACAATCCAACTTACGCCACAGGGAAAACAACCAAAGTAATCAAACACATCACATTTAATTATTTGATAACAAAATGATTCCAAGACTCTCTGTATGCCTCTATCGCCTCCCAGTGATGTTACCCATTTCAACATCTCTTTCCTATAAAATACCTAGCTACATTGTACCATAAGTACAAATTGTAATATACAGGACAGCATCATGGCTAACATATCAAAGGAAGCAAAAAATTGCAAAACCGGACAATACTTTAAAAAACTTGAATAAAGTCAACACAGACAACATAGTCAATATTTTCATAAACCACTCTGAAATGAAGGCAAGAAACAAGTTATAAAGACAAAAAATCCTGTCAATTTACAAGGCAAAAACAAAAATAATCTGCAAAGACTAAACAATTGCATACATACAGCAATATTTGCAGGAAAATAAACCACAATCAAATTTACTCCATCATGAGAAAGATATTAATATAGCCATCCCAATGAGTGATCATTTTATAAAATCGTATACCTAGCAATGTTAGGCATATTACATGCACAACACAACCAGCCTGCAAAGTATGGTACTGTGGTACCTCCACCTTACAAACCATTGCAAGTCACATCAATAATAAGTACTGCTCAAATTAAAACTATCAACTCTAACACCAGATCATTTTCCAGAATACATAAAAAGTAACCAGCATTATTGCTTGCTCTGTTGCTATTCTGGTAAACAGATCTACAACACTACATACCAACAGTCTGGAAACAGGCCTATTTCACATCTTTTTGTAAACTAGGGACCACAGTAAACATTAAAAGTTACAAATGTATCGTAATACTTTCCCCAGTATCAAAGATCTAATGAAAATGTGTATATATACAAATCTGAAATTACCTCTTACAAAAAGACCCACTGTTCCTCACTTAACCTATTTTTAGACCAGGATACTGTTCAGAAACTTTCCTCCTGATATTTCTTAGTACTATCAATCAGCAAGAAATCAAATTAATTAAGTTGTTTTTGTATTTATAAACCTATTACAAGCTTGTGATACAGCATCTTATTAACTATTTGTACAAAAACAAACTGCTCTGTCATGAATACTATAAAGAGGTACATCTGTCTAGGTAATATATTGCATCCTGTAAGATGGTAATGTTCCCATTCCTCTTTCAGACAAATTACAGTGGGGTTACCATAAGGATCTATTCTGGGTTCAAAGTTACTGGGCATGCAGTCCTGGAAACCATCAAGGCGCCTAGCTATAATTCCCATTTGCCCATTAAGTGACTTGCTCAAGGTCATACAGTAGGCACATTAAGGCTTGTGGAATCATATCCTGTACCACAGGAAGCAACTCATTAACAACCACAGCCTTAATCTACTGGACTATATAACAGGCTCCACTGCTTGTTTAAACATGTCTATCAATTATATACACAAAACTGTACCAAACTCTATTTTTGAACATTAAATAAATGACCCCACTGTCATATGGTCAGTTAAATCAATTGAACATATATAATCTGTGACATAGCTAGTGATAAGTTGCCTTGAAAAAAATGTCTTAATGATTCCTAATTAATGGTAAACACAAAAAAAAATAATCTTGTTCAGAACTACCTATACACAACTGCATACTGATGCATTCAATATTATCATATCACAGATCAAACCAATTCTGTAGTGAACACATATTTAACAGTGCCTAATAATTCCTCTCTAGTGGCCCCTCAGTCTAATTGCCACAAGAATATTTTTCAGGCATTGGGAAATAAGTCTTACTGTAACTTGTTTGCATCCCTGACCCATTGTAAAAGCAGCGACTTCTGTTCCCTTATTCCTTCCTTAAAAGGCTACACCAGGGATCCATTCATTTAGGAGTGGCACATGGATGTCTACTATGTCTTTCCCCAGAAAATTGAAAATGAATTGAAAAGAGGGAAAGACACGGGCTCTTCTGTGGGAGTCTGTATGGGAACAGATTTGCACACCACTAGTCAGTGAGAGTTCCAAGAGGGTGGGGGGAATCAGAAGGTCAGTGCCTGGGAATATGAGCAGGTTTGTTTCATCCAACACAGAGGGCAGCATTTAAGGGATTGAAGGATCAGATGGGACCCACTGCCCTTACCTGCATTCAGTAGGAGGCATATCCTAAGTGCCTGCTGAGGGGAAGGGTGGGGATCCCTTCAAATTTCATGGAGGTCCAGAAGAGACCATGGCAACTATCCGCTCTGGACACAGGAAATTCTGAGCCTGGGTGGGAAGGACCTCACAGCAGCCTCCCCTCTGAAGTCCCAGGTCGAGTGCTAAAGACTAATTCTCCTTTGTTAACATCTGGATGGGAATACATCTGCCAGGTTGTGGTTAAAGGAGAGTTTCAGGAGGCTGGGCAGGTGCAAAGCATGAGGAATCTAACATGGATGAGCAGCATCCTAAGGAGTGGACATTTAGATGGGATGCTCAGCCATCACCTACTCACATCATGTGGCCCCTCCTCTTGGTTTCCTGACTGGGGGGCCTCACTCTGGACTCTGCACAAGTGTGGTAGGTACCACAACTGCTGTCCTGTCTAACTGATGGATCTCGGAGATGGGTAGTAGTGGACCTTGAGACAGCATTTTCATCTGAAAGCTTAAGTTCCTTGCCAGATACTCAGTTATCTTAGTAAATTTCTAGATGGGAATGATCTCCCCAAACGCTTCCAGGAAGTCTTCCATGAACAACAGTCAATTCTAATAGATGGGTCCCAGGAATGCCTGAGGGCACATGTGATATAACTCTGAAGGTCAGCCTCTGGGGATAGATGGTTGGGTGTGACCCTTGATCCTCATCTGCCTACAGCAAGGGTTACCTTTCTTGGGCATCCTATTGGGGTTTCTCATAAATACATGATGTCAGGAATGGCCTTGGTATCCATCCCAAATGGGTGAGAGAAATTCCAGGCTTGGGTAATAGAGGTCCTTGGTGCAGTCTTCTCTTGGATGTCCCAGATCATATGCCTGAGACTAAGTTCTCTATGTGGAAGTCTATATATGAGAGAAGACATGCCTACCCTCATTAGGGAGAATGACACAAGAGTGTACAGAATAAGATGGTGAATCCCCAGAGAAACCTAATGACATATGTATTCTGAAATGCAGGCACAGCCTCAAAGGAGTGGACGGTCAGGTGGAAATCTTAACCCTTGCATGCCTGAATGGCAGTGAGCAGGGGCTTGTGGCCAGGAGTTCTGGGCCTCAAATCACTAGTCCTGAAAAATGCTAAAGTCCCTTAAAAGGGTCTGGATCAGTAATCTTACACTCTTGAAGTTCTCTACTCCTGCTCACTGTCCTTGTAAGCAGGCTAGGGCTGAAGGTTCATCTGAGCCTTCTCTTAAAAAATTAGATTGATCATAGCAGGCCGGCCGTCTGAATACTTTGCTAGGAATAATGGAAGAGGACTCTGGTTATATTTTTTGGTTTTCTAAACTGAGACCATGCATAAGAGAGACTGCTAGGAGCGTTTATATTATGTCACTACAGGTGAAGTTCTTGGAACAGTGCAAAAGAAACAATAGCAAAAGCATTTTCCAAGAATGTTTTAATTAATCAAGAAAGAAAGATGGAGGCAAGTTGGTAATCAGATATGATTGCAGTTCTGACTGTAAAACAATGGCTACTAGCTGCATGGTTTACAAATAGTACATGTGAAGTATCATACAGCAATTGGACAGGTGAAATTCTTGATTACAGTCAGGGTGTCCCACAGGGCTTTGCCCTAGGCCCTTACTTGTTTAGATTGTATCTTTTAGACCTAACTTTTTCATCTGAGGTGTTCTACAGTCTATATGTAGATTTTCTGAAATTGGGTGAACTGATTACATGTGCTACAGAGAAGGCATGTCTGCAAAAGCACTTGACTAAATTAACAGTTTAGGCACAGGAGAATAATATGCTGATAAATACATCAAAAACTAAGCATGTGAGATTTGGGAGACATAAATTGAAAGGTGAATATTTAATACACCGCACAGTGATTGAAACTGTAAATTCATTTCAGGACCTGGGTATATGGCTAAATCCAACTATGAGTTTTTTCTAATCATATCACCCAATTGGTTAATGATAGTTATAGAACTATAGGTTGTATAAAAAGATTTATAAAGTCTAGGAAATCAGAAATGATGAAGTCATTGTTTGTTAGTTACATTAGACCCAATCATGAGTATGGAATAACAATATGGAAACCTTATAAGAAAACAAGTATGAGTAAATTGGAAAGAGTATGGTGGAAATATACCAAGGGCACTCAAGGATGTGAAAATTTAAGTTATTATGAAAGACTAAAATATCTGAACTTGTACAGTGTCTCATAGATATCTAAGAGGAGAGGTATATAGGGCATTTTGAGACAACTACCTCTTGGAATATTTGGGGTTATTAAAAAGTAGCAGGGACTCATCAGACAACCTATGCAGAATATTCTGTAGGAATACAAAGTGTACTAATTGGTTCTGTGACAGAGCAGCTGAGGCATTGAATAGACTTTACCAAATTACATTAAAGCAAGTACTAGTTAAGATATTTTCAAGAACAGCCTGGACACTTATTATGGGAACAAGTGCTTTGGTATACTGTCAGGCTAGAAGGGAATTAATGTTCATGCTTGAAATATTTGTATGTATGTACTAGTTGTCTGGAAGCAATATACCTATAACTCTCTGGAGAGCATCTAAGAACATGTCTTTGTGTTTTATAGGGAGTGTATGGTTTTAAAGCTGAAACCTAACTCATTTAATCGTGAATGGCAAGAGGCTAATCAACACCTTTGCTTCTTGAGGTTACCCAAGCCAGAAAACCATTTGCTTCCTGACAGCTTTTCTCCAAAATCATCTACTGAAAACACACTTCATTAGAATTATAATACCTGATAAATGACATGCATTGCAAAAAGATGTAAAATATGATAGCTTTTCACTAGACAGTAGGCTATGCACTGGTGTTAGTAATAAAGATATGCCGGTAGATGCTGATGTTACAGAGTTATGAAAGAAAAAATGAATTTTGTTTGCCAAAAAAAAAAAAAAATACTAGTGCTATGGTCAAAGGGTTATTGTTCTGTAAGGGCACAAGATAGTTCCAAGATATCAATGACAAAACTTCCCATGTTCAAGAGCTTTCCACTGATGTATGACAAGAAGGGCTGGCATACTGTTATTTTGCGATGTTGCTGCACATATCCAGATTATGCATATCATATTGTCGCAATCTTTTAAAACAATATTAATCTATAAAACCATTTGTATTATATGGCAAATATCAGTGGCAACATTGCGTGCCTTATTGTTTTGTTTAAGATGGTACCATTTTGTTCACGTTGGATCATACAAGTTTACAAAATTAATGCAGTTATGAAAACAGAGATAATAGTCATATTATCAAAAGATCATCTCAGAATGTCTTCACATTAACTACCATGTTTTAATGTCATGGTTTCCTAACACCCATTGCTTGAATACACTGCCCCAACAAGGCTTTATCACACTATTTTTGCATTATTAATGTAAACATGCAAATGTCTATTTTTTCATAACTTTTGGTAAACACTACTTAATAACTTCAACTCTGTACATTCCATGCTTAGCAAATTATGTCATCCTTTAAACACCACCTTGCTATCTTAGATTTATGTATGTACCTTTACCAGGACTTCAGAAATTAACCTTTGAAAACATTGATAACTATACCCATTACAGGAATACTGGAAAAGTCTTCAGTAATGATGTCTACTTTTACAGGATACATAGGAACTTTATTTTCATGAAGAATGTACTGTAGGAAGCAATGAGTTAGAGGAACCGATGGAACAGGACCACCAGAAGTGGATTTTGCAGCTTATTTTGACCTTACACACCTGGACATGGAAAGTTTTGACTGACTGAGAGATCCTTCACAATTATTTTTTGGTAGTGCATGGTTGTTCTTAGGTAGTAGAGTGATTTGTCAGACAAATTCCAATAAAGATTGAGACTATGCCATGCTAACTAGTTATGTAGCCCAAATAAGTCTTCTCCAACTTTTCAGATGGACATGTGGCCTTCAGCCACAAGAGACCGAGCAATTACAGATCTGTAATGCATTTCAATGTCCAGGGCTGAATACATATTACTCTAAATTAATCCACAGTGTTGGCCTACCCTTGGTCAGCAGGTCTGTGTAACCTGCTGAACCCCATTTGTGAAAGTGATGAGAGATTGTAATTATTCTTCTTGAGCATGGAATTTCCAGTAAGTGCAGGTCATAAGCTTGTGTTAGGTCCCTTGCCATTTGTAGACACAGTCCATCACTACTTCTGATTACATGGTTTAGTGAGGTCCTTATATCAGCACGGCAGGATTCAGGTAGGGCCCTGACAGTGCAATGGGAAGGCAACTAAAACTGATTATCTTGAGGAAGTAAATACTGTAAGCAAGTTTTTCACAGGTAAACCTGTGGAAGGATCATTAACGTTATGATCCTGGGACTGTGGTACATAGGGCTGCCTCTCATGTCTCTTGCTGTGTACTTCCCAGCAGTCACCAGTAGAAATGAGACTGTAACTTCCAGGCAAGCCTGTCAGCCCCAATGCCTTTGGTTCTGTCAGAGAAGAGTTCCTATTCATATATTAGCCAGCTGGATATCAACAGTACAGTCTCTCTATATGGGCATAGCTGTGGACAGAGTGCCGACATCAGGGTGCCTTATGCCATTCACAGCACAGTGTAGTGACCCCCATAAGATGAAAAGGAAGCCATCCTGGCAGGAAATGCACCTCTTCACTTCTTCTCCTTCTGTGGTATACACCAGTGGTAATATTGTCTGTTTCCCTCAGTCCAAACCATGGGTATCTGTTAGAATGACTCGTCTTCTGTGAAGTGTCAGATCAAATATCTGGACAGTCAATGTTGACTCCTCTCCTGGCAAGGAGGGCAACCCTACTGGTCACCACAGGAGACCCTGACATCCAGCAATGTGAGATCAGTAACCCCAGACTGGGTTCTGCCACGATGCCTGTGAATCCTTATTTGTTTCTCTTGGCAGGCCTGGTCCATTGACAGCAACACCGATGTCTGCTCTCCAGGGGGGATCAGTAAAGAGAGAGAACTCATATATCTCTGAGTTGTTGATCACCTGAGTCATGCATTGATGGAGAAGTTATCTAACTATGACAGGTAATATGAGTTGCCAGATACATTGATTATCTACACTTCAATAGCAGCTTGAGGCCCCAGGTTGCTCTTAGATCTAGTGCTACTTTTGTAGCAAGCAGTATGTTACATTTTAAAGGAAGGCTTTTTATTTAATAAAATAAGTTGAAGGAGGGTCAGGAGTAGGGTAAAGAAATGGGACGTAAGTGGCTGGGTCGGAGGGGAGAGCTGTGTCATGCATTGAGAAACCTGGTTGGTGTGACAGTAGAAGGAACTTCCTTTTTTTTATTTTTTTGTCCTTTTATAGAAGAGCAGGGAGATGCAAATCTAACTATAATAAGCTGATTATTTTGATGCTGTTCTTCTATAGACTCCCATCCCTTCAAAGGAAGAAATGGAGAGAGGAAATAAAACTGACAGATTGTAAAACAGCCAATTAACACCCTGACACCTTTTATAAGTTCTTTTATTTTTGTTGTTTTAATAACTATGGAGAGGAGCCTCCACTTCTTACCCCATGACATAAATTATATAAATGCAATATCAGGCTTGGTCCCAGACAATAAGGTTGTGATAGCTGTCCAGCCTGGCCCCAGAAGACATTGGTGGTGTGCCAGTAGGCTGCCACTACATACGCACACAATGAGATGTCTACTGCCCCAATCCCATTCGCTTGGTAATGGCATCCTCATCCACCTAAGAGAGGTAAGCAGGAAAGTCCCATGGCTCACATGTGTACTTCTGCAGATTTCCAGAGCAAATTGGACAGCTACCCACCCACTCCATGGCCTGCATGGAATCTGACCTCAGATGACATGTTGTGACCAACTGAATTTAAGTATATAACTAAGCAAAAAAGAAGAAACCAATCAAGCTTCCATCAGTAATGATGAGTAAAGCAGGACTATTCCAACATCAAATCCCACTCAGGTGACAGGTATGGGAAATGTGTCATACTGACATCCATCTCCATGGTGCTGTCTTCAGACACAAGACCTTGTGATGAAGGAGCAGCTCACCAATGACGTATGCTTAGCAGCAGTCCCTGGCACAGGGGACCAGGTCTTTCTGGAGTCAGGTTGTGAATGCAGTCCAAAGTAGGTGGCAAACACAATCTATGGCTAAGCACTGGTAAAAACATGATAGTCAACAAGCACCATAAGGGAAAGTTGAAAATAACTCTGAATAGAGAGTTCAAGAGGGCATGAAACCATTCAGTGGTGAATGGGTGGTGTTTAGTCACTCCACCCAGAAGATTCAACTTTGTAACCACATCAAAAGGCAGATCTAGCCTCCTGCCTTGAGGGTTGTAGATATGTCCCAGGTAAGACAACCACCACTGGGTGCACTTCTTTCATGACAGTCCACTACAAACAACTCCCGGTTGGCAGGAAAGGCTGATGAGAAGAAGACTCCACTCTCTGGAGAAGACTATTAATCCCACAGAAGCATCACTTGCCCTATGCTGGGATCATGACAGATGACTGCCACTGCACCTTCATCTACCCTCACCCTCATGGTAGTTCTCAGTAGGCAAGGACCCAATCTCCTCATGGGACGGTCATCTTGGCAAGACAGTATTCAGTGTGGCCTGAGCCTAACTTGCCACTGGGCTAGGAGGTTCACTGAAAATGCATAAGTCCACAGCAATGCAAATGAACAACTTGTCTAGTCTTGAAATACAGACCAAGTAGTCTAACAGATGCATGAGCCCAAGGTTGGACAGGAGACACCATAGGGCAATGAAAGTAGTACCATTGAACACTGGCTAAGATTGTATCCCTCTATCACCTCCCAGAGGGGGGGTACAACTCCAATCCATATCAATCATACCACTGGGAGGTGGAATATGAGCATCTCTGGTGGGATGTAAAAGATGATGAACTATGCCTGGGCAGGGCAAAGCTAAAGGAAACTCTGTTTAGGGATCTGTAGTTGTCCAGATGTGCAAATCAGTCATCTGATCTGGGTAGAGCAGTGAAAGACTAATTAAATTGTCTAGTAGTTGGTTCCCTCTAAGGCTTATTTAAGGATATCAGGCACTAGGCAGACACAGTCCGATCCAGAAAAGTAAATGATTAGAAGTGTTGGTGCAAAAACAAGGTCAATTTATTCTAAAACTTTGACTGTGTAAGAAGCCTGACCCAGTGGCTTGGAGCTAGGTGTGGAATATGAGTGCCTTGTGGCCCTCATTTGGTAAGCAAAACTAGTGCTACAAGACAGACAGAATACTAAATTAAGGTAGCCAATGGCAACACTTACCACACTCTAGAAAAGTTGCTGGATGATACTGATAGCAGATTAATGGCTATGAAACTGATAATCCTCAAAACAGTGTATAACAACTCACCTACAGAATCAACTAGCCCTGAGAATGGATGGCTCTGGAGCACTGAGGTCATTAACTGTTTCTAGACTTAGGAGCTAAGTGAGCTATGCCAAGATGAGTGAAAATGAAGCCCAGGTAGAGGCCTGGGATAGAACCAGTGTAGACAAAGAGCTTGGTGGTAGTAACAGCTATTCATATAAAAGCTTTAAAGGCTGAAGAGGAGAAGGATTCCATGTGAACATCAGTTGAACTTGGGCCAGTCAGTCCTGAAAGATTGGCAACCACTAATGCAAAGGGATAGTGATGACGTGCATTAGGTAAGCACTATTGCAAAGGGGCAGTGATAGCCTAAAATGCCATCAGCTGATCAAAAGGGAATCAGGTTCAGATCCTCAAATCTAGAGTGGTGAAAATAGGCACTAACTGGTGTCCAGTGTGGTGATACTAACAATCCCAACGAAGAAGGCAATGGGCTCCTGCAAAGTTCTCTTCTCTTTTGGGTTTTGTCCCAAGAGAGCTAGAGAGATACTTATACCCTGGAAAACATTACAGTTCTGACAGCATCAGGTCATCATCTCTCTTTGTCCCTTGAAAATACAAGGAACTGTGACAGTACTGGGCAGCACCTATATCCACAGCAGAGTTCTCCAAAGTGAACAACCTTTGACATGTTAGTACATTGTAAGTATGGGAAGTTGGCAAACCAGATCAGCAGCTTTAGGATAAAGACTGGCAATAAAGGATAAATCAGTCAGGCATGAGTGTGAAGTAGGGTTGAACATGCACCTGCCCCTTCTTATGGATCACCCTAGCTATAGCAGACACCAGTCCTGACCAGTATCCCACATTATCCAGCATCTAACAGCTGACTTACAACTGGAGTGGATGAGGGGAACTGATTGTTTAATTATAATAAAACATATCAAAGGACCAGTATGGGCATTGGCATGACGTGATTTCTGCCCATTGTTATGAATATCAAATTAAAGAAGTTCATTGAAGCTCAGCTAAATAACTGGACTAGTAATGATCATCATAAGGTAGTGAAATGTGTTTTCATCTAATTAATGATGAGCATGAATGAATGTATAAGATTTCTACTGTCCTTAACTACTTATGAAACCACATCCAGAAAAATTGGCTTGGCAGAATCACAGAGTAAGGAGACCTTGTTGAGGTTGACTCTAGTCTGGCATTGTGAAGAGACAGGAAAGGTGTAAAATAAGTGTGGGGGGGGCTTGTCTGCCAGTGAAATAAAACTACTTTTATCATATTGTCACTTACATAGTGAGGCAGTGAGGTGATCCACTCCAGTTTTTTCACTTCTGGCTCCAAGTGCTTGGGTGTCTGGGTCTGATCTGCTCCAGTGACAGTGTCAGGTAAGGATTTTTATTGGGATGATACACTTGTTAAAGAGTAATGCAAGTATCCCAAGGAAACCATATGGAGGACAGAAATCACATGGAGGACAGAAATCGCCCATGGAGGAGAAGGGCAAAATCACTCTTGATTTTCAGAACTTATATAGATCAAGAAAGTGGTTCTCCACAATCCTTCTATCTTTTTAAGTTTACTGTCTGTACTCTTTCTATCTTTTTAAGTTTTAAGCAAAAGGGTCAGATGAGTTACCACAGGGACATCTGGCTTGTGGAAACCAAGCATTCAGAGTGATATTACTTTTTGAGTCTTTGATGTTGGCTTTTCCTATCATTCTTAAGCAAAACACCCTGAGCACTGGATTATACATCCATTTATTGTGAGCATGATCTAGGCTTAGACCATCATGAGACAGATTAGTTTTATGCTTATGAGCATCTGCTGCTGTAGTATTAATCTTGATAAATACAAGAGGAACCCCTCAAGTTTGGATATTTGGGTATTGTATTTGACTGAAGAGCCAATTGTCTGATATGACTAAATTAGGTATTATAGCAAAGCACAGTACAACCACCACAGCAAATTCAAGGAGACTAAATATGACTGTATTTAATAAAAATCAGCATAAGCACTTTCACATAAAAATGCTTCATCAGATCCTCAGTATACACAAACCAACAAATACATTTAAAAAGCACATTCAAAAAGAAATTACCCTATCAAACAGCTAGGTCAATTAGTGATGTAGTGGCCTCGATTTCAATGCTGTCTTTAAAGGAACATTGTAATTTAAGCCTGGTGTTCTATGTGCCTGTAATGTGACAATCCACTTCATCTCCACACATTCTGTTCTATTGACTATGTCCCCACCTCTGGCAGACTCTGGTATTACCTCAGTCACAGTGAACTTAAAAAAATGCCCACTGTAATCTTTAACATGTTTGCAAAGGGTGCTTAACCAACTCATTCTCCTTATGTCCCCCACGTGCTGCAGGACACGATCCTTCATTTTCTGATTAATTTTACCCACATAGTATAACTCACAGTCATTACAAGTCGCAAGGTACACTAAATTAGCTGTCCTGCAGTCAGCATGTACCCTAAAAACATAGTCTTTACCAGTTATATGATGTGAAAATGTATTAGTTCGGGACATATAGTTACAGGCTTTGCAGAACCTACCTGGGAACATCCCATATCTCAGGGTTAGACTATAAGGTTTCCTAAATGGTCTATAACATAGTTCTCCTTTCAGACTCAGATTATTTTTGTCAACAAATCTAGGGGCATCACCTACCACCTTGGAGATGGTGACATCAGAATGCAGTATAGCCCAATTCTGTTTGACAATATCACAAACTAAGTTAATATTACTGCTGTATTTCAAAGAAAAACTAGATGTAGGTCTATTATTCACCTTAGGATGTGATGATGTCACGTCCCTATTCAAAAAGGGGGTACCTACTGTATCCCTTAGACTATCAACCTCCTCTACTCTCTGCTCCAGATCTCTTTTACAATATCCCCTGTCTGATAGTTCATTCGCCAGTCTATCCCTGGCCCGTACATAATCATCCTCCTGTGTATGTAACCTGGATGTACGCAGGAATTGCCCTTTAATGACATTTCCAAAAACCCTCTTGGGTGCATACTTGTCCTATCAAGCAAATTATTCTTCTTGCATTCCTTCCTATACATTAAAGAATCAACCTTCCGGTGACATTAATGGAAATGGTTGTATCAAGAAAATCTATGCTGGATTTAGAAGTATGCATAGAATATCTGCTCTCTAAATAATTAACAAAATCCTGTAACAAAACATCTGTACCCCTCCACAAAATAAAAATATCACCCACAAAGCGCTTATATAAAATCAAATGTGATCTATAAAAATGTTCAGAAAAAAATCACATTGGACTCCCAATCCGCTAGTACTAAATTTGTATAACTATTGGCACAGGGTATGCCCATGGCAATGCCCTGTGCCTGCACATAAATAGTACCATCAAATATAAACATGTTGTATTCTCTACAACAAAAGGAGGAAGCTACTACAAGATAGAGCAAAATCCTTAAAAGGTAAGACACCCTTGATCACTATAAGTAAAAAACTAAGAGCTCTCATAAAATCATCCAAAGCAAATTTCGAGAGAAAAATAGCTAAAGACTCAAAAGACAATCATAAGGCCTTCTTTAGCTATGTTAGAAACCTAGGAGGAAACTCCCAGATATGCTCAGAACTAGTTCAAAATGATGTGAAGATTACTGATCCTACAGACATTGCCAACATACTGGCTGACAGGTTCAGTGCAAACTTCTCCCCTCCCCAAAAGGAGAGATATCTATACCAAATGAGTGCAGCCCCCAAACATCTCCAGCCCAAGTGTGAACTGCTCTCTCCAAAGCAAAAACACAGCATCCATGGGACCCGATGGTGTCCCCGGCTGTGTGCTCCACGAACTCAATGAGGAATTAAACCCACAGCTAGGACAGCTGTTTAATCAAAGTCTTACCTCTGGATACGTACCCAGGAGTGGCGCACTGCAACTGTGGTCCCACTTCACAAAGGTGGTGCCTCCACAGACCCTGGAAATTACCGGCCCATTAGCTTGACAAGCCTTATCTGCAAAGCCATGGAGAGGATCATAATGGACCTCATAAATAAAGACATAGGAATTTGCAGACTTTGGATCCAACCCAGTTTGGCTTTGTCAAAGGCAGATCATGCCTTTTAAACTTGGTTGACTTTTTGAAACAGTCACCAAAGCCATTGATGAGGAAAGGCAGTCCATACAGCCTACCTCGATCTGGCTAAGGCCTTGATACAATACCCCACTCGGGTATCATTGAAAAACTCATCAGCTTAAATGTTAACCCATACATCACAAGATGGGTTGCAAACTGGCTGAGTGACAGAACCCACAGGGTCAGAGTTGCTGGCGCCATGTCAGACTCAAAGCCTGTCACAAGTGGTGTCCCACAGGGCTCAGTCCTGGGCCCACTCTTGTTTGGCATCTACTTTTCCAAGTACAAGCAAACACAGGAGGGTTATGGCTGACAAAGTTTGCAGATGACTGCAAACTGGGCGCCATAGTAGAAAACACATCTGACACAGATATCCTTCAGAAGGGTCTCACAGAAACGGATAACTGGTGCCAGAGCCACGGCCTAAAGTTAAATGCCAAAAATGCATAGTCATACCCTTCGGGAAAAACAAGGTTACCCCTAGCTACCAAATAGGTGGCAATCCACTGAGCACAGAAGAAGTTATCAGGGACCTGGGGACCCAGGTTGATAGTAGTCTGTCATTCGACACCCATGTAGCTAAAGTAGTTAGGAAGTCCTTCTACATTGCCCACCTTATCATGAAGGGATTCTCATCTAGATCAAGGGAGGTCATAGTCTCCCTTTACGCATCACTCATCAGACCAATGATTGAGTACAATGCCCCATTCGGAATGTATCTGACCCGACACTTGCAGCAGCTGGAGAGGCCACAAAAGTTCCTCACCAAAAGGATAAAGGGTCTCAATAATCTGTCCTATGCTGCCCGACTGAAAGAACTCCAGCTCTATTCAGTCGCTTACCGCTTGCTCAGAGGTGACCTTTGCCTAACATACAAGGCCATGTCAAACCCAGATTTGATGAATATGCTTCACCTCAAAAATCTAGATCCATCAGAGCCACAAGGGCGGAGACTTAAACCTCGACACGGCTATTAATAGGACGTGCTGGAGAGATAGATTCATCACCCAAAGACTCCCTATGCTGTGGAACAAAATCCCGGTACATGTGAGGCAGAGCACCTCGCTGGCCTTGTTCAAGAGAAATCTTGACCAATGGATGGGAGATCGCAGATATACCCCAGGAATTACCTCAGTGTCACTGCTCGACAGAGGCACAGCAAAATAATGGGTATAGTTCCCCCATACTAAAGGGGTGGCGTAAGCCACAAAACAATGGGCTAGGCTTATAAATGCCCTCGGGCAGATAGCCTAGTATGAACCTATGAACCTATGAACCTAATATTAGATCAAGTAAAGCACAAATAAGCTCAATCTGCTGATGTGTTAAAGCAGTAACTCTATTTAAAAAACTTGAGTCAACCCCAAACACATTTGGTATAATTATAAAGAGCGCATTAATATCTAATGTTACTAGTATATAAGTCCCATCATTCAAATCCAGTGCACGAGTACATTCACCAAAACATACTAGCAAATCTTTTGAGTCTCTCAAGACCACTGGCACCTTTGTCAAATGAGGTTTTAATTCACGTTCAACAAACATTGAAAGGGGCTCAGTGGCCCAACCTTTGCCAGCCACAAATGGCTTCATGGGTGGTTTAGATCTGACCTTGTGTATCTTTGGTAGGCCACTGAATGATGGAATCAATGGATGTGCAACCATCATTAAGTCATACATTTCCTTAGTTATTGCATCTGCCATCAAAAACTCATACAATTGAACATGCATATTGCTGATAAAACCATTAATCTCATATCTAGTAATAGGTAAATAGGTATCCCATTGACTCAAAAGTTCCTTCATACTAGATAGATATTCAGTAGTATCCATTATTACAATCACCCTGCCCTTATCAGCAGGATGTATACAAATATCCAGATTCAATTTAAGCTGTTCTAAAGCCATATAATATCCATCAGTGAAATTATAAAACGTTCTGCTACCTGGACATGTCAAAACACCCTAAATATCTTTCTCACAGTCCTTGACAAATGTCTCAAGTACAAGTAGAAGCTGGGGATTTAAAAGAGCTGGGCTTCCTCAAACCCTCATCAAGGGGCTGAGAATTCCCATGAAATATAGTTTTAAGTGCAACATCCCTGTCAAATTTTCATAAGTCTATTAGCACATCACTAACCTGTGCTGATCTTGGTGGTATAAATGAGAGTCCTCGTTCAAGTAGATGTTGTTATGCCTCCGTTAAAATAAATGAAGAAATATTCACTATCAGCGTTTTCATTGTTTCTGCCAAACTCCCATCCCCTTCTGCTCAAAGGATGGCCTCCACTGTTTGCATCCCCTGCTCACAGATCATGTAGCTGTTTGGTTCATCGGCAGCTTGAAGGGAACCAGAAAATTCAGAAGTGCTGATGACAAAAAAAAGAAGAAGTTGCAAAAGTAAGGGATCCATTTATGGTTTGTATGGGTCTAGACCCTCCTTGTCCATCAGTAGCTTGAATATGTGTACTACTGCTACCAGTCATTACTGCCCCTTTATGATTAGGAGCTCCTGCCTCTCCAGAAGACCCCAATTCTGGTCGATCTGCCATCTCTTCTGTTGCAGTGACTTCAACTATATCAGTCACTTCTCTGACTGGATCAGTACTAGATTGTAGATTATCTTTATCCACAGTTATTTGTCTAATAACAGAGCATGGCCATACAAAAATATGGCCATCTCTAAAGTCCTTCATACCTCTCTTGAATTTCTTCTTCTTCAGGAGAGACAAACGCTCATCATAGGAAGCCAATTTTTTTAAAGAGATTTTCAATTTTGTACACATATTGCTCACCATTAAATCTAACAGACAGGGTCTCTTGCAACCTAGTGGCAGTTTCAACAAGTTCTTGCTCAATAGGTGCAAAGAAATCATTCATTAAACTCAAATAGTTAAAATTCAGTTCCAAATTGAGACTTTGCCACTTACTCAATAACTCAGGGAAAGTATCCCCATATGGGGGTCATCTGCAAAACTCTAAGTCCCCGAGGTACAACTTCATAATGAAGGCACGCCTCAAAGTGTAGACGCTGCCACTGTGCACTTTTTGGTTTATAAAGAATATTCTCCAGCTCCTTAAACAAATTATTAAAGGCTTCCATCTCAGCAGCGTCCTCTCACACAGTGGGAGTAGAACACGGTCATCTAGTGGGGGATGCTGGATGCGCACTGGAGCCATGGCTGATGACACCCATCAGAAATACACACACACCAGAACAAGAACTCCATAATGAGGCAAACACACAAACAAGAATCATAATAGAGAGTGTGTTTGGGATGCTCAAGTCATGGTTCCGGTTCCTGGACACATCTGGTAGTGCCTTGCAGTACTCACCATCTACATGTACCCAAATTGTCCTTGTATGTGCCATGCTACACAATATGATCCTGTGGAAACAGCTGCAGCAGGAACAGCATGGGGCAGGGCCACACAGCCCCCCACCATTGCCAAGGCCTGCACAGGCACAGAGTGAATCAGAGGATGAGCAACCTGAACCTGCCCCAGTAGGCAGAAGGAGGCATACCCAGCATGCCTTGGTCTTGGCAAAGAGGAAACGCATAGCACATACACTGACATGGGAGGGATCCAGGGAATAACACCTCTCTCCCACTCTCACATACAGTAAAAGGGATGCCAAACATTACACTACCTGTGCCTAACCATGTGTAGGGAGTGTACTATGTGCATGCGACATAGGCAGCCCTGCAGCACCACCCTCAATACTGGGGCACGCACAAGGTAAGTGACTCACACATGCCAGTCAGGGGGGGGGTCACATACCCAACAACAGTCACAGCCAGCAGGACAGGTGTAGACAAACACAAACAAATGCTGTGCTATGGCCTCTGAATGAGCCCTATGGGTAACCCCCCCCCCCCGGCCTACACAGACAGATTACAGCAGGTCAGGCTGTGGGATGTCAGTTCTGAAGGCTAGGAAGTCAGAAACTAATATGTAGGTAATTAAAAGCTAAGATCTGTAGTACACTGGTATGCCTCTAACCAGCAGGATAGGTAAGACTACAGACTGAAATGGAGTACCCGACAAACCAGTACAGTTCTAGCAAATGTGTACAAGTGTCAGGTGTGCCCCCCCATCCTACATAGAAATATAGTAACAGTCAGGTGTGCCCCCCAATCCTGTGTAGAAATGTAGAAATAGTCATGTGTGCCCTCCCCCCATTCTACATAGAAATATAGTAACAGTCAAGTGTGTCCCCCCAGTCCTGTGTAGAAATGTAGAAATAGTCAGGTGTGCCCCCCCATCCTATATAGAAATATATTAATAGTCAGGTCTGCCTCCCCAAACCTGTGTAGAAATTTAGAAACAGTCAGGTGTGCCCCCCCCCACTATGTAGAAATGTAGTAACAGTCAATGCTGAATGATCGATTGATAATCTGCAGAGACAGCATGCTACCTGTCGGTGTACAACACAAAGGTCAGCACTACAGTACAAACTTCCTGGACTTGATCCACACATGCAGTGCAGACGGCTATACTGGGCATGCTCACACACTTAAAGAAATGAAGGCAATGTCAGTCAACAACATACTGAAAGGTAATATTGGGAATGCTCACACACTTAAACACATGAAGGCCATGTCTGCAAACACCAGTGGCCCAGACATATCTGGCAGTCACAGTTGTTAGAGCAGACACTCGTCAGTATGCACCACTCATGCCTTGTACACACAGTGGATAGGAATACAAACATATATGTAAGGACAACACACTATAATAAGCCAAAGGTAGACTGACATAAATGTGTGGAAGAGGGTGACTGTGACAAGGAGCTATCCAGGCTGGTCCCACCCAGTACACAGCCAAAGTACCCCAAACAAATGAGGTGCAGATGTCACTCACTGCAGATACTAGCCATCAGTATCTATCAGCATTACAGACTATGTGGTGCATGTGCCAGCTGTGCAACATGACTGTACAAGGAAGTAGTCATCTAGCAACTGTATACACGTACCTGTGATATTTGACCCTGTTTGTGCCCGTATGTGGCATGTCAACCCCTAGATGAATGTGTTATGGTCCATGCACACACATTGCCTTCCCCATAGCCCTACTATGACAAGCCTGCTGAGGTCATCTAATGTGAAATTCACCTATGGGAGAGTTGTAGCCCAGTAATTTCCATGGCATGTCCCACAACTGTGTAGTGGGATAAACTAGTTAGGTAGGAGTTCTAATCCCAGACTTGACAACTGTGTGTGTTTGTGTGCGTGTCTGTCTGACTGTGTAGAAAGCAATGCCTTTTAGGGTACTCACACTGCCTACAAGTCATATACTCAACTTCGGCAAGGCTGCTGATGTCATCCTCCCAGAAATACACCTCTGGAAAGATTGTTGCCCAGTAATCTATGTAGCATGTCCTGTAATTGTGTACTGGTGTAGTGTGATAAAGTAATTAGGTAGGAGTGTTAATCCCAGGTGTGGGGTGTGTGTGTCTGTGTGTGTCTGTCTGTGCAGAGAGCAATGCTTTTTACGGTACTCACACTCCCTACAATTGCTCAACTTTGGCAAGGCTGCTGATGTTATCCACCTAGAAATACACCTCTGGGAAGGCTGTAGCCCCGTAATCTCTGTAGCATGTGCCATAACTGTGTACTATTGTAGTGTGATTTAGAACTGTGGTAGGGTTCCATCCCCACCCATGGTGGGACTGGATGTTGTGTGTGTTACAGTGTCTGTGTATGTAGCAATGCATTATAGGCTAGTCACACTCACTACATTTCAAATGGCCTACTTTGGCAATCCTGCTGATGTCATTCATTATAAAATACACCTTTGGTGAAGTAGTTTTCCAGTAATCCCCATGATGTGTCTTATTAACAGCTCCATGCTGTAGTGTGATATAGACCTCTTTTAAGTGTTCTGCACCCTCACATGTTGGTTGTGGAGGTTTTGTGTGTGTGTCAGTGTGTAGAGAGCAATGCATTTTAAGCTAGACACGCTCACTGCAATGTGAATGTCCTACTTTTGCAATCCTGCTAATGTCATCCAATGTGATATACACCTTTGGGAAAGGAGTACTCAAGGAATCTCCACGGTGCATCCTATAACAGCTCCATGCTGTAGTGTGATATAGACCTCTGTTAGGGGTTCTATACCCACACCTGTCAGTTGTGGATGTTTTATGTGTATACCCCTGTGTAAGGAGCAATGCATTTTAGGCTAGTCATGCTCACTACAATTCGAGTGCCCTACTTCAGCAATCCTGCTGATGTCATGCAATGTGATATACACCTTTGGGGAAGGTGTACTGCAGTAATCTCCATCATGCATACTATAACTGCATAGTGCTGTAGTGTAATAAACTAGTTAGGTAGAGGTTCCACTCCCAGACATGACTTGTGTGTGTGTGTGTGTGTGTGTGTGTGTGTGTGTGTGTGTGTGTGTGTGTGTGTGTGTGTGTGTGTGTGTGTGTGTGTCTGTCTGTCTGTAGCTTGTATCCTGTATGGAGGTGGTTGGGAGTGTGTGGCCAATGTGGAGTGGGTTTTTCATATTTCTTATATGGTGGCCCTACTATATATCACAATTTTCACTGTACAGGGATAACAGATGTGAAATAGCTGAAAGGCTGGAGTGCAAAGCCATACCCATACATGTAACATCAAGGCCAGGCAATCACATTTAGCAACCCCAGTATTACCCAGAGCACACTCTCGACCCATGTCTCATACACACACACACATGCCTAGGAAACAGCCAATATGTGGGTAGTACACTGTATATTGACCACTGATAGGAACTATGGAGTGATAGCAGTGGGGTACAGAGGGCATGGCACCCTGTCCATCTGTCCAATATGCACGTATATGCAGATAGTGCACCTCCCCAATGTTCCCCAATGGACACCTGCAACACCTGAGGTGCCATTACACATGACCCACAAAGGACATACCATGCCTGATAACATGCCCTGTATGGACAGATGCCACTGACACCAGGGAATGCTGCTAGCATGCTATCAATGTAAGGTGCAGGGTAGACCTGCTGCCCATTACCAGTTTCTGCCACAGGTGGGCAAGACTGGTATATCTGATGATAATCTGTGTTCACAACATGGGACAGACACCCCAGATACAGTTCCACATCTCACTGTACATGCATGTGGGAGGTGTGCACATCCCAGACACCATCCATGTCATGGACTAAGGAACACATACATGTCAAGTGATGCACAGCATTGGCCAAACACAATAGTCACCCAGGTGACTGGATGGGGGATACAATACCCATCTGTGTGGGCAAATGCAGAAACTACAGCCCTGAGCCACAATGCAGACCATTGTCGTGTGGCCTGATGCCAAGGTATACCCATCGTAGCCATCTGGCACAGTCAACTACCACACACCTGTGCAGACATGCACCCATGCATGTCAGTACTGGCGCCCTGTGTGTTTGTGTGTGTGTTGTATGGTGTTTATGTTCACATCCACACTCACTACAACCCCCATTGGCATACTGAAGAATGCTGTCTGATGTCAGACACCTCCCCATACCCTTTGCCCATATAACCTCCGTATGACCCATGTGGTGCATGTGATACATGCACAGTGATGTGTTGTGGCAATCCCATTACTGATGAGTTGTAATCCTGGCCCTGCTAAGTGTGTCAATGTGTGTGCGTCCCTGTGAGAGTGTGGCTGTGTTGACGCTGGCACCTGTTCATGCGGACAGGCACATGTACATTACCTACTGTATAGCTACTGTATCCCTGTTGCAGATGTCACTTACCATCACATATATGTTCTGAGGGCTCCACAACAGATAACCCATGTGGCGCATCCCATAACTGCATAGAAATGTGATAGCACAGCATAGTCGTCAGGGATTTGATACCCTGTGCTGGTAGGTGTGTGACACAAACGTGCTTAGGTTTTACTCTCTCATCCCTCCCTGACTTGTCTTTGCCTCTGTCTGCCTCCCCAACTCCCTCTCTAGTGGATGTGTAGACCTACATCTGCTTTGCTTACACAGCAGCAAGTGTATTTTAAGTGATGCTCATGATCAGCTGGTGGCTTGCAGGCCTCCCTAGCTAATTGCATATGGAACAGCTGTGGTAACATTCCCATAGTCAGTTCCATGGAAACACACTCCAATATCTAGGAACATCATGTTGGTGTTGACACTTTTCATTCATTGTGAGCAGGAACTAGATCTGTTGTTTGGCAAACAGGATCTCAGATGGATTGGGGATTTACCTCTAACAACATACGCTGTGGAAACAGGGAAACACACAGGAGGGGGATGTGCCTGACCTGACTGCAAACTATAAGTGCTGCTATACTACATTTGGAGTACTGTTGGTTTAACAGTGTGTGTGTGGATATAACTGTCCTAACATGTCTCAATACCTGCCATGTCATTTCTATGTTTATGAGGAATCCCCATCTGCAGGGTCATCTGCAGACTGGGCAGTGTGTTGTGCCTTTGATTTCATGTGTTACCCATGGAGCATCTATCTGTGGACTGCAGAAGATAGTGTGAGGATTGCAGCCTGTAGATGGCTAAAGTTGTGACAGTTACTGACTACATATCCCTCATAGGACATATGCTGCAAAAAACCCTGTTACAACAGTAACTGTATGAGGGTATTACAGCAACATGTCAATACTGGCCCTGTGTATGTGCTTCCAGCCACAACTCTGTCAACCTTTGTGCATATGTCGTGCATGAAGAGGTATATATGTGCTGTACACCATAATTAGTGTCATCATATCTGATAGCAAGCCAGTGAGATATCAGACTGCTACACATGTTATGTACAGTAGGGGTTATGTTTGATGACATAACCTGGGCATACTTTGGTTGTTTGTACAGTACTGTGGTCTGTGTACTTATGGTGAATGTCGACAGTGTGTGTATTGTTAATATGTACCTTGGCCTGTGTACAGACTGTGGTAGTTGTCATCATCATATCATCCTAACTCCTGTCCTATCTGATGATATCATTGCTGGAGCCTTCCTGTATCCTGACAGAGTACTCTTCAAACTATCTGGAGATATACAGAGCTGAGTATATATTTCTGGCACTTCAGAGTTGTGTACTGGTAATTTGTTGTTTGACTAATTTTATATCATTGCTGGCTGACTTCAGAGTTGTGCACTGTTATTTTTGCTTCACTGTATAGTTTTTCAGATCTCTGCTGAAGGTGTTGGTTTTCCCACACCCACCCTCCCTATTCCTGTGTTGTTTAAATTTGGAGGCTTTTGCAGTTGCCCGTCCCCACTGTAGATTTGATCTGGGACACTCCGCCCAGTCCCATCTCTTTACCTCATTCTACCTAATAGACTCCTTCTGCACTTGTTTTTAGTCATTTTTAATTTCGTTGCATTTTTTAAACTGTTTGGTCTAACATTGCTGCATACTCAAGGGTGCTAGCTTGCACTGTATTTGAATTCATTTTACTGCTGTTTTAGCTACTTTTCTGTGTGTGTGTGTGTGTGTGTGTGTGTGTGTGTGTGTGTGTGTGTGTGTGTGTGTGTGTGTGTGTGTGTATATGTATATGTATGTATATATATATATATATATATATATATATATATATATATATATATATATATATATATATATATATAAAATACCTTTCCTGTAACTAGTGTAGTCCAGATTCAGATTTGCTGTATCCAGGACTGTATGTAAGCTTCTGAGCCCCCCCCTCCAAGCTTTCTGTGTTGGTAGGAAGCCTTCTAGCTTATCAGTGGGAGTGGTAAGCACTATGTAACCTATCTACCATATAAAGAGTGGTTCTGGCCCAGACACTGTAGTTATTGGCCATTTGGGCAATTTTTCCATCTCTCTCAACTTTCTGATTTAAAAGCCCACATTTGCACTTGTTTCCCCCTTTCCTATAACTAGTTTAGTCCAGATACAGATTCTTAGTTTTAGCACTTGAATTTGCTTATTCGTGATCAGCACTTGTTCAGAACTTGTAAGCACTAAATAACCTACTAATTACTACAGCACTCAACATTCCTCATTACTTAGAGGAAATCAGTTTTGGTTCTTACTTTCTGCACTTGCTTAGAGAAAAACAGCTCTTGTACTCACTTTCCTCACTTATCTAGAGGAAAATAGTTTTTTATTCAGGCATGTCCAAGGGTCAGCTCCCAGTGTTCTCTCCTGTCTATCTGATGAATCTGGGCATCTTGGGGCCATGTAGAATTTGCCTCATGTACACAGACAACCCTCTCCTCCTACCACCCAACATTACAACCTGTGAGAGATGCACTTATCTAGCCAAACTGGAGGTAAAGCTCTCTACACTCAAGACTGAACTTGACAGTCAAGAGGAGAAGGTAAACACTTGCACCACACCACACTCATCACTTAGTCTCACTAAATCTACACATCCAAAACCCACACATGGAAACACAAAAATATTTGCGGAGGCTCTCAATAATAATATGCTCAAGCAACAGAGACCTCCAAAGCAGAAATGCAAGCAACCACCACCCCCCCAACACAACTCAAATGACACATAGCCCACAGACTCAGTGTGCCACTTAACCAGAGCCAGTAAGACAAAACAACGTACCCAACACACTAGTCATAGGTGACTCTATAGTCAGGCACACTGGTGTCCCACTCACCAGGCTAAACAAGGAGAAGGTTACTGTCAGGTGCCAAGATCCGCCACATAACCCATGCACTCAGGTCACTCCACAAAAAGTACAAATATGACTCTGTCATTGTCCATGTTGGTGTGAATGACCTGAGACGTACCTCCCTGGACTACATGAAAAGAGACATGGAAGAGCTCTCTGATCTTGTAGCCCAGGCAGGTATGACCCAAGCACTGAGTAGCCTTCTGCCATCACCAAAAATGATGCCGCAGTACAAGGACAAAATAATTGACTTCAACAATTGGATAAGCTTCTGGTGCCATTCTAAAGGGATCCAGTATCTGTCTGCCTGGGATGACATGGTCGACAGACCACAATGATTTGCCAGAGATGGCCTGCACCTGTCACCCCTGGGATTCCGGATACTGGCTAAGATTCTTGCCGCCACTATAGTGCCTTTTTAGGCAAGGTTCAAATGACAAATTTACCACCATAACAGGAACAGGCAAGCAAAAAACTGAGGGTGATGCTACTCAATGCTAGAAGTCTAAATCTCGAAATGCACTCACTCAAGGCACTCCTTAAAATGGAGAACATCGATATCTGTGCAGTGACTGAGACCTGGTTCAAGGCTCCAGAGAGCACCCCTGCACTACCAGGCTATAACTCATACCACACTTTTCAGCCATGTAACCTGGACCGGAACAACAAAGGCGGAGGTGTGTCCATATTCATTAAGGATATCCACACCTCCAGGCTAGTTGCTCAGCATAATGCAGCCGAGGTTATCCAAGTGCAACTAACTCTGGGCAAAACTGCAATCCAAATTGTAGCTTGCTACAGATCACCCACCATACCCAAGGATTCCCACTCCTCTTTTCTTGATGTACTGGAAAATATTAGGGTTCAACCAAACATCTTAATAATGGGCGAATTCGACTACCCCACCATTAACTGGGAAAACTAATTATGTACCAACCCCTTTGCTCAACGCTTTCTGGAATTCATAAACTCCAATGCCCTGGATCAACTTATCCACACCCCCACTAGGGGCAGCAATATCCTAGATCTAGTCATTACCAACATGAGTGACCAGTGTTTTACACCTGAAGTCAACGCCTCATTGGTCCGATCCGACCATAAGCTAATTACCCTAGATATCCACATCCTGCCTCCACCCCGCCTTAAGGAAACCATGGTAAAAAATTTCTCCAAAGCCAACTTCATGCTTCTTAAGACAGAAGTGGTGAACTTCATGACATCCATGCAGATGGACAATACAGTTACAACTACTGAATCCTGCACAATTGCACTTTATAAGCACTTACATGAGTGCATGGATTGTGCTATCCCAAACAGAACCAATACGCTATCCTCCAAAAAAGGAAGCCAGTCTGGTGGTCCCCTGCCATAAGCATACTGTACAACAGAAGTAAGAAACTGTTGCAAAAGAGAGTAAAATCCCATGAGTGGAGGAGCTCCCTGGTCAGCCTCAGTCAGAAGCTGTGATCCCTGATAAAATCCTCCAAAGCTAGTTACGAAAACAAAATTGCCACTGATTCTAAAGACAACCACAAAGCATTCTATAGCTATGTCAAGAATCTCAATGGCAACACTCAGATCTGCTCTGAATTACAGCACAATGGCACTAAATATACAGACCCAACTGATATTGCCAACATCCTGGCAGATAGGTTCAGTGCTAACTTTACCCCCTCTCACCACCTAAAGAGCCCATCTCTATACCGGAAGAATGCAAAGTTCCTGTAATCACAGCTGCACAGGTAAAAAACACACTCTACAAAGCCAAGAACACAGCATCCATGGGACCAGACAACATCCCAGGCTGCGTTCTACATGAACTGCAGAATGAACTGGCACCCCACCTAAGTACCATGTTCAATCATAGCCTCACCTCAGGTTTTGTGCCTGCTGAATGGTGCACAGCGACAGTTAACCCACTCCACAAGGTGGGAGCCACCATGGACCCTGGGAACTACCGCCCCATTAGCCTAATGAGCCTCGTCTGCAAGGCCATGGAACGTATCATCATGGAACTTTTAAACAAAGAAATTGGTAATCTCCAAACTCTGGACACCACCCAGTTTGGGTTTGTATAAGGCAGATCCTGTCTCCTAAACCTGATAGACTTCTTAGAAGCAGTCACCAAAGTTATAGACAAGGGTAAGGTGGTTCACACAGCCTATCTAGATCTTGACAAGGCTTTCAACACCACCCTCCACTCTGGAATTATAGATAAACTCACTAAACTAGGTATATATCCCTATGTCACAAGATGGGTTGCCAACTGGCTCACTGACAGAACCAAACAAACACAGTTGGCCAGCAAATGTAATAGATGAAATCAGCCCAATATATAAGTAAATAAAACAATTTAATAGAAAAAATAACAGACCGGTTTCGGCAAAAATATGCCTTCTTCAGTGTTGGAAAAAACAGACATGAATAGATGCAATTAAACATGCAAATAAATACTTTTGGCTTACCAATGAGCACCCTGATAAGCCAATACTCATGAATAATACATGAAAATCCAAAACATGGTAAATCTATGAGACCAAGCTTATATATTGTAATGTAAAATTAGAAATAATTCATCCTTAAAAAAACCACAAGTGCAGAGTACAGCAATAATATAAATATATTGCTCATATATATTTTTTATATAAACAAAATATGTCCAAACATGAAATATCAATAGACATTACATTGTCAACAATGCACCAGTAGGTACTAGCTTCCCTACTGAATTAGTGCATATATATTATACATATATTTACTGTGATATTCCAACATGTATGTACAATATTTCGAAATATGAAAAAAAGGAAAATATACCATACTTGATGCTCATGAATAGTGATGCAGGAAATATATTTGATTCCTCATAAAAAAGTGGTTAAAGATGATCATTGAGTCCAGGTGAAAAGAGTGCACCCAACCTTATAATCCAGTATTTCTCCTTATGATCCAATATGCCGTGCCACCCTGATGTGTTGCTGTGGTCACCATCTATTCTGTCAATGATCATGAAGCTAAACTGGGCTTGTTGATGTTTGAAAACATGTCTATACAGTGCATTAGTCTCCTTATTTTTAATGTCACTGCAATGTTCATTTATGCGTGTTCTTAATAGCCTAGAGGTCTGGCCAACATAAAATGCCCCACAATGACATGAGGCCAAATAGACAACCCAGTTGCTGCTGCAATTGCCAAATATTTTACACTCATAGACTTTACTGGTGTTATGACTAGAAAAGTGCTTGGATTTGGTAATCTGTTTGCCGGACTCACAATGGCCACATGGAACAGTACCCAATAGCTCATGTCCTGTTATAGTTAGTTGTTTGTGAATAGCTCCTCCACTTCCAATATGTTTGTAATGTGAAAATAAGGAACCCAATGTTTTCCCTTTCCTGTATGAGAATTGGCATTGTTCTCCCAAAAAGCATCTGAGTTGTTCGTTGGCCAAAAGAATATTCCAATGTTTGTTTATGATATCCCTAACAGCACAATAGTTCCTACCATATGTGGTAATGAACCTGATAGTAGAGGTTCCTGAGTCTTCCGATGGAATCTTATAATCCAACAATGTTTTTCTGTTCAAATGAGATGATCGTGTCCATGCATTGTTAATGTCTTCAAGTTTATACCCTCTGTTAACAAATCTGCGACAAAGATCAAGACTGGCAACATCGTAATCTGTTTGGTTGGAACTAAGGCGTTTCATACGCATAAATTGTGACACCAGGATGTTCCTGATGGTATGGCGTGGGTGCATGCTTGTAGCATGAAGTAAAGTGTTATATTGGGGGTACTTGCAAAATACTCGGGTGGTCAAAGTATGGTCTGGGTTCCTAGATATAGTCACATCCAGAAAATTGATGGTTTGCAAATCAGAAGTAATAGAAAATTCAATACCCCAGATGTTGTCATTTAAATATTTAACAAATTCCTGCAAATATCCAGCATCCGCATGCCATACCATCCAGCATTCATCCAGGTACCTATGCCAAATGTCCATTTCCACTAAATATATATTATGGCAATCATCACAGATCATACATTCCTCAAAAAATGCCATGAACAGATCAGCGTAGATGGGAGCAAAGGAAGCCCCCATAGCTGTACCTTGGAGCTGCCAGTCACATTGGCCTTGAAAATTGAAGGCATTTTTACAAAGTACATGTTCTGTCATGCAAATAAGCAATGTGTTAAACCCTGGTGTGTATAATCCAGCTCTATCTAACCAATATTGGAGAGCTTGTAAACCAACCTAGTGTGGTATGCTGGAATATAATGCTTTAACATCTAAAGAACACATTAACCACCCTAGCTCCAATTGTGTGTCTAAATTTGGCAAATCTAATTTTCAGCCACCTATGAATAAGCATGTGTCCATCTTTATGCAGTCTGTCTTTAGGGACCTACATTTTCAGAATTGAGGATATACCGTGATGGGACATAACCTCTCACAGTCAGAGAACACTGCCCTTCAACAGTTATGTAACAACAAGGACATTGTCATACTATCCGCAGACAAAGGTGAGGCTGTGGTGGTTCAAAATATTAGTGATTATCTGCAAGAAGGTTTATCACAATTATCCAACACTGCATGTTATTTGAACATGCCCATAGACCCTACGTCGAATTTTAAAAAAGAAATTGATACATTTTTGAACCTAGCATGTGAGGAAGGTATTATTACTAAGAGTTGTGTCTCCCAACTTTCAGTTAAGGACCCTCAAAAGCAAATTCTTTATTTATTACCCAAAATACACAAATCATTAACCAATCCCCCGGGTAGACCAATTGTTTCGGGAATTGGATCCCTAACTGAACCTCTGTCTGCTTTTCTGACACATTATCTTAAACCACTTTTGAGTTTGGTCCGGGCAAGGCTGCAGGATACCGCACAGTTCCTCAAAATTATCGAGGACACACAATTGGAGCTAGGGTGGTTAATGTGTTCTTTAGATGTTAAAGCATTATATTCCAGCATACCACACTAGGCTGGTTTACAAGCTCTCCAATATTGGTTAGATAGAGCTGGATTATACACACCAGGTTTTAACACATTGCTTATTTGCATGACAGAACATGTACTTTGTAAAAATGTCTTCAATTTTCAAGGCCAATGTGACTGGCAGCTCCAAGGTACAGCTATGGGGGCTTCCTTTGCTCCCATCTATGCTGATCTGTTCATGGCATTTTTTGAGGAATGTATGATCTGTGATGATTGCCATAATATATATTTAGTGGAAATGGACATTTGGCGTAGGTACCTGGATGATTGCTGGATGGTATGGCGTGCGGATGCTAGATATTTGCAGGAATTTGTTAAATATTTAAATGACAACATCTGGGGTATTGAATTTTCTATTACTTCTGATTTGCAAACCATCAATTTTCTGGATGTGACTATATCTAGGAACCCAGACCATACTTTGACCACCCGAGTATTTTGCAAGTACCCCCAATATAATACTTTACTTCATGCTACAAGCATGCACCGACGCCATACCATCAGGAACATCCCGGTGTCACAATTTATGCGTATGAAATGCCTTAGTTCCAACCAAACAGATTACGATGTTGCCAGTCTTGATCTTTGTTGCAGATTTGTTAACAGAGGGTATAAACTTGAAGACATTAACAATGCATGGACACGATCATCTCATTTGAACAGAAAAACATTGTTGGATTATAAGATTCCATTAGCAGACTCAGGAACTTCTACTATCAGGTTCATTACCACATATGGCAGGAAATATTATGCTGTTAGGGATATCATAAACAAACATTGGAATATTCTTTTGGCCAACGAACAACTCAGATGCTTTTTGGGAGAACAATGCCAATTCTCATACAGGAAAGGGAAAACATTGGGTTCTTTATTTTCACATTACAAACATATTGGAAGTGGAGGAGCTATTCACAAACAACTAACTATAACAGGACATGAGCTATTGGGTACTGTTCCATGTGGCCATTGTGAGTCCTGCAAACAGATTACCAAATCAAAGCACTTTTCTAGTCGTAACACCAGTAAAGTCTATGAGTGTAAAATATTTAGCAATTGCAGCAGCAACTGGGTTGTCTATTTGGCCTCATATCATTGTGGGGCATTTTATGTTGGCCAGACCTCTAGGCCATTAAGAACACACATAAATGAACATCGCAGGGACATTAAAAATAAGGAGACTAATGCACTGTATAGACATGTTTTCAAACATCACCAAGCCCAGTTTAGGTTCATAATCATTGACAGAATAGTTGGTGACCGCAGCAACACATCAGGGTGGCACGGCATATTGGACCACAAGGAGAAATACTGGATTATAAGGTTGGGTGCACTCTTTTCACCTGGACTCAATGATCATCTTTAACCACTTTTTTATGAGGAATCAAATATATTTCCTGCATCACTATTCATGAGCATCAAGTATGGTATAATTTCCTTTTTTTCATATTTCGAAATATTGTACATACATCTTGGAATATCACAGTAAATATATGTATAATATATATGCACTGATTCAGTAGGGAAGCTAGTACCTACTGGTGCATTTTTGACAATGTAATGTCTATTGATATTTCATGTTTGGACATATTTTGTTTATATAAAAAATATATATGAGCAATTGTATATACCTACATTATATTTATATTATTGCTGTACTCTGCACTTGTGTTTTTTTTAAGGATGAATTATTTCTAATTTTTTACATTACAATATATAAGCTTGGTCTCATAGATTTACCATGTTTTGGATTTTCATATATTATTCATGAGTATTGGCTTATCAGGGTGCTCATTGGTAAGCCAAAAGTATTTATTTGCATGTTTAGTTGCATCTATTCATGTCTGTTTTTTCCAACACTGAAGAAGGCATATTTTTGCCAAAACCGGTCTGTTATTTTTTCTATTAAATCATTTTATTTACTTATATATTGGGCTGATTTCATCTGTTACATTTGCTGGCCAACTGTGTTTGTTTGGTATTTGGTCTGGCCACGCATCACCTACGGGCATAGCATTTGTTTTTTTCCTTCACTGTCAGAACCCACACTGTGAAAGTAGCAGACTCCAAATCCGACTTCAGACCAGTGACAAGTGGAGTACCACAGGGTTCAGTCCTGGGTCCTTTACTGTTTGGTATCTATTTCTCTGAAGGACAGGCTAACACAGAAGGTCTTTGGCTAATGAAGTTCCCAGATGACTGCAAACTAGGAGCCATAATCGAAACTCCTAATGATGTGGACATCCTACAAAAGGCCCTCACTGAGACAGATGCTTGGTGTCAAAGCCATGAGTTCAAGCTCAATGCCAAAAAGTGCATTGTCATCCCCTTTAGTAAAACCTCTGTACCCATGAACTGCAACATAGGCTGTAGTATACTTAACACTGAAAGTGTGATAAGAGACCTTGGGACACAGGTGGACAGTAGTCTCTCCTTTGATAATCACATCGCCACAGTAGTCAGGAAATCCTTCTACGTGGCACACCTCATCACAAACTGTTTCTCATCCAGAAAAAAAGAGGTACTTGTTCCCCTCTACTCATCACTCATTAGACCCATTATAGAGTGCAACTCCCCTTTTGGTATGTACCTCCCAAGACATCTACAACAACTGGAAAGGCCACAGAAATACCTCACAGAGGATTACCGGCCTCAAACAGATGCACTACGCAGACCGTCTCAAAAAACTCCAGCTTTACTCCATCGCACATCACCTACTCAGAGGTTATCTCTGCCTAAAATACAAAGCTATGTCAAACCCAGAACTGTTGGACATGCTCCACTTAAAGAAATTCCAATCCCTCTGAGCTACATGCTCTAGGGACCTAAACCTTGTCACCACAATAAATAGAACATGCCAGAGAGATAGATTCCTGTCCCAGAGACTTCCCATACTCTGGAATAAACTACCTATCTATATCAAACAAAGCTCCTCATTAGCCCTCTTCAAGAAAAATCTTGATGATTGGATGAGAAATAGGAAATTCACCCTGGGGATCACCTCTGTGGCTGTGCTCGACAGTAGCACAGGAAAAATTTTCTTGGTTGGCAAAAGCCAGGGTACCTTTTTGGCTGGGCATTTATAGGCCCCAGGGCCAATAGCC
>NC_056728.1:1782477149-1782509649 GCF_019279795.1 Protopterus annectens | reverse complement strand
AGCCAGTCAGATAACAGACTGCTGGACATGTTGTGTGTAGAAGAGACTGTTTCTGAGGACATTACTTGGACATTCTGTGTTTGTGTGTATAGTACAGTGGTCTGTGCACATAGGGCAGGGGTCTGCAACCCTGCAACCTTTACTATCCAAAGAGCCAATCCTGACCCCTATCCCACCAAACTAACTTCATCGGGAGGCACAACAGCTATCTGATTCCTAAAACTGAGACAGCTGAGCATATACGGTTTCATTTGTATTTATACTAGATAGAAAACAATTAAGTGTATAAGAACAATAACTAGCATATGGCCATAATTGTGTTTCTTTGTTGGGATTGCTTGACCACTCTCTCTGTCTCCATGTGTGTGTGTGTGTGTGTGTGTGTGTGTGTGTGTGTGTGTGTGTGTGTGTGTGTGTGTGTGTGTGTTTTGTGTGGTGGAGTGTCCATTAATTCTCAGAGGTACAAAGAGCCACTACAGCAGGGTGGATGAGACACATGTGGCTCCAGTGCCGCAGTTTGCAGACCCCTGGGATAGAATGATTAACAACCGTATGTGTATTGTGCTTACGAACCTTGGGCTCTTTACAGACTGTGGTAGACGCCATTGTTCTTGGTCCTGTTCTGTCTGATGTTACATGCTGCTCCAGTGTATGGCACCCTATTGGCTCACATGTCTGCTAGGCCAGACACACATGTGTCCCATACCACAGACAGCCATCGAACCACACTGTGCCATGACCAGTGTATGTAGGGTTAGTGTGTGAGTGGCACATATGAGGATGGTGGTTATCAGACAGTCATTACAGTGTCATATTAAGCTTGTGTATCATATGTGGCTGTGTTGACATTGGATGTGGGTACACATTTTCTCACAGGTGTCTCCTACGCTGTGCTGTGATCTGCGTGTCAAGCCCACTATAATCACAGGTACATATGTATTCCCCCATACAATATGTAGTCCATTGTTGTTGCAGTCTGCCTGTAGTTTGCCCAGAGCTTTGTGACATGCCTAGCAGCCTACTGTAATTACCCAGTGTGCTCTTATGTACAGTTATTTGCAAGACATACTGCTGCCAGGCCAGCATAACTGTTGTGTATTTCTTACAAAGCAGTGGTATGCTGTACAGATGTATGTCACTATCTACTGGGTAGTATGTGGCCATGTAGTGTGTCTGGGTAGTATGTGGCCCTCAGATATGCTCAGAGTTGGTTCAAAACAACAAAAAATACACTGAACCCACAGATATTGCCAATATTCTGGCTGACAGGTTCAGTGCAAATTTCTCCCCTCCTTCACTCCCAAAAGAAGAAATACTTATCCCAGCTGAATGTAATCTCCCTGTCATCTCAGATGTCCAAGTGAGAACCACTCTAAACAAAGCAAAAAACACAGCATCAATGGGACCTGACAGTATCTCGGGTTGCATGTTACGTGAACTCCAAGAGGAGCTAAACCCACACATAAAAATGCTATTTAACCTTAGCCTTACTTCGGGATATGTACCTGAACACTGGCGTACAGCAACAGTGGTCCCACTCCACAAGGGGGGGGGTGCCTCTACAGACCCTGGAAACTACCGCCCCATAAGCTTAACCAGCCTGGTCTGCAAAGCTATGGAAAAAATCATTATGGAACTCATAAACAGAGACATAGGGGACCTACAGACACTTGACCCCACCCAGTTCGGCTTTGTAAAGGGCAGATCCTGCCTTTTAAACCTGTTTGACTTTTTCGAAACAGTCACTAGAGCCATTGATGAGGGCAAAGCAGTCCATACAGCATACCTGGACTTGGCTAAGGCCTTCGACACAATACCCCACTCAGGCATCATAGATAAGCTCAACAGCTTAAAAGTAAACCCTTATGTCACTAGATGGGTTGCAAACTGGCTAAAGGACAGAACCCATAAAGTTAAAATCGCTGGAGCAATGTCAGACTCAAAGCCAGTCACAAGTGGTGTCCCACAGGGATCTGTCCTGGGACCCCTCTTGTTCGGCATTTATTTCTCAGATGTTAAAGCAAACATGGGAGGGCTGTGGCTGACAAAGTTCGCAGATGACTGCAAACTAGGCTCCATAGTCGATACACCAGCAGACACACACATCCTACAAATAGGCCTCACAGAAACAGACAACTGGTGCCGGAGTCACGGCCTTAAACTAAATGCCAAAAAATGTATAGTCATCCCCTTTGGGAAAACAAAGTACCCACAAATTATCACATAGACAGCAACCCACTGAGTACGGAAAAAGTAATCAGAGACCTAGGGACCCAAGTCGACAGCGACCTCTCATTTGACACCCACGTTGCCAAAGTGGTTAGAAAAACATTCTACCTTGCACACCTCATCATGAAGGGATTCACATCCAGATCCAAGGATGTCATTGTACCCTATATTCCTCCCTCATCAGACCCATGATTGAGTACAATGCCCCATTTGGTATGTACCTCACCCGGCATTTGCAACAGCTGGAGAGACCACAAAAGTACCTCACCAAGAGGATCAAGGGTCTCCAACATATGTCTTATTCTGCCAGACTAAAGAAACTTCAGCTCTATTCAGTAGCATACCGCCTGCTCAGAGGTGATCTCTGCCTGACGTACAAGGCCATGTCCAATCAGGATCTGATGGACATGCTCCACCTCAAAAAATCCAAATCCATCAGGACCACGAGAGCTAAAGACTTAAACCTCGGCACAAGTATGAATAGGACATGCTGGAGGGATAGATTCATAACCCAGAGGCTTCCCATGCTTTGGAACAAGATCCCAGTTCGTATTAGGCAGAGCCCCTCACTGACTCTCTTCAAGAGAAATCTTGATGAGTGGATGGGAGATCGTAAGTTTACCCCAGGGGTCACATCTGTGTCACTGCTAGACAGGGGCACAGTAAACTAATTCTATTATATAAGGGGACATTTATTGTGTCACTACTAGACAGAGGCACAGTGTTCTAAATTTATTCTGTACATTTTCTGTACCATTTCATGGGGTGGCAAAAGCCACATCACTATGGCTAGGCTTACAAATGCCCCAGGGCAGATAGCCTAGTACTATACTATGAAACTATGAAACTATGAATTCAGCACCACCAGGTATTATGTGTCTGGATAGACTGGTGTGTGTGCGTGCATACACTGTGTGGGTGTATGTACTCCAGTATTGTTGTGATATACCCATGTACATGGCTAGTAACATCCACATTGGGAGGCATGGTACACTTCTGGACTGACCACAGAGTGCCAGACTGTGCACATACATTGGTCATATCCCTGCTGTAGTCCACAGGATCATTACTGTGCTAGCAGTGGTACTGTACTATGATGCCCTTAGGATGTCTCTCCATAGGCAATGGTGCACATGTCTACAGCAGATGTGACCTCCCACACACAACATGTCTGTTAAGACACCCCTATGACAGTAGCAATAGTCTACATATATACATGCAATACATCCATGACATTCCTTTGCACTACAGGGTTGGGACTATTGGTGCTGAGGTAGGACTCCAGTCCATGTTCCATGCAAAACTGAAGAAAATGTGATTCAATGCTAGAAGTCTAAACCTAAAAAGGCACTCTCTTGAGGCACACCTACAAATGGGGAACATCGATATCTGTGCAGTGACTGGGACCTGGTTCAACGCTCCAGAGAACACACCTGTAATACCTGGCTACAGTTCTTATTACACATGTTGGGCAACAAACCAAGACCCCAACACTACAGGTGGAGGAGTGTCCATATTCACCAAGGTTATTCACACCTCCAGCCTAGTTCCCAACACAATGCATCTGAGAATCTCCAGATGCAACTAACACTAGGTAAGACTGCAATCAAAATTGTAGTTTGCTGCAGATCCCCCACCATGCCCTAAGATTCTCACTACACCATTATAAACATACTGGACAATATTAAAATACAACTAAGCACCATAATACTGGGTGATTTCAACTACCCTGACATTAACTGGGAAAACTACTCGGGTACCAACAACTTTTACCAATGGTTCCTGGAATTCATACATTCCAACCTCCTGGATCAACTAATCCATTGTCCAACCAGGGTCTCCAATATCCTAGACCTGGTCATTACCAACATGGGAGAAAGATGCTCCACACCAGTGGTCACCCCCTCATTGGTCAGGTGTGACCATAAGGTAATCACTATTGACATCCACATCTCATCCCCACCCGCCAGTAAGGAAACCTCCATAAAAACCTTCTCCAAATCCAACGCCATGCTACTCAAGTCAGAAGTGACAAACTTCATGACACCCATGGAGACGGGAGCTGAAAGTGCAACTGGTGAATCCTACACTAAGGCACTGTATGAGCACATCCACTCATGCATAAATTGTGCCATCCCAAATAGAACCAAGACGCTGTCCTCCAAAAAAGGAAGCCAGTCTGGTGTTCCACTGCCATAAACAAACTATACAACAGAAGGACGAAACTGTTGAAGAAAAAAGGATAATCCCAAAATGCAAACTGCTCCCTTACCAGCCTCAGTAAGAAGCTGATATCCCTCAAAATCTGCCAAAGCTTGTTACATAAATATAATTGCCAAAGATTCCAAAGACAACCGCAAGGCATTCTATAGTTATATCCAGGATCTAAATGGCAATTCTCAGAACTGCTCTGAGCTACAAGAGAATGGCATTAAATATACTGATTCCAAGGAATTTGCCAATATCCAGGCAGATTGATTTAGTTCCACTTTCACCCTCCTCTCAACCCCTAAAGGGCCAATCTCAGTACCAAAAGATTACCAAATTCCAGTAATCACAGCCACACAGGTGGAAACCTCACTATCCACAGCTAGGAATACTGCATCATTGGGACCAGATGACATCCCGGGCTGTACGCTACATGAACTACAAAATAAACATGCACCTCACCTATGTGCTATGTTTAATCATAGCCTCCTGTCAGGCTTTGATCCCATTGAGTGGCACACAGCTACTGTTATCACACTCCACAAGGGAGAATCCACCTTGGATCCCGAGAACTACTGTCCCATCAGTCTGATTAGCCTGATCTGCAAGGGCATGAAATGCATTATCATGCAACTTATAAGCAAAGACATTGGCATCCAGGAACACTGGACCCCACCCAGGTTGGGCTCGTGAAGGGCCAGTCTTGTCTCATGAACCTGATTGACTACTTTGAATCAGTCTCTGGAGCTGTGGAAGAGGGTAAGGCAGTCCACACAGCCTATCTGGACTCAGCCAAGGCCTTCTGTACCATCCCCCACTCTGGATACATAGTTAAACTTATGAAGCTGGCCATAAACTCCTGCATCACTCAGTGGGGTGCCACCTGACTTACTGATGGAACCCAGACTGTAAAAGTAGCGAAGTCCAATCCCAGCTCCAGACAAGTGACAAGTGGGATACCTCAGGGTTCAGTCCTGAAACAGCTCTTGTTTGGCATCTACTTCCCTGAAGTACAGGCAAACACTACAGAACTCTGGCTAGCAAAGTTCATAGATGACTGCAAACTGGGAGCCATTATTGCATCCCCAAATGATGTGGATATTCTACAAGATGGCCTTGAAGAAGCAGATGCTTAGTGCCAGAGCCATGGGCTCAAGCTTAATGCCAAGTAATGTACAGTTATCACCTTTGGAAATACCATGTACCCATGAATTACCACATAGGGGGCAGTACACTAAACACTGAAAGTGTGCTGACAGACATAGGGACACAGGTGGACAGTGTTCTCACCTTCATTAACCACACTGGCACAACAGTCAGAAAATCCTTCTTTGTGGCACATAGTTTCATAGTTTCAAAGTATAGTACTAGGCTATCTGCCCTGGGGCATTTGTAAGCCTAGCCATAGTGATGTGGCTTTTGCCACCCCATGAAATGGTACAAAAATGTACAGAATAAATCTAGAATACTGTGCCTCTGTCTAGTAGTGACACAATGAAGGTCCCCTTATATAATAGAATTAGTTTACTGTGCCCCTGTCTAGCAGTGACACAGATGTGACCCCTGGGGTAAACTTACAATCTCCCATCCACTCATCAAGATTTCTCTTGAAGAGAGTCAGTGAGGGCCTCTGCCTAATACGAACGGGGATTCTGTTCCAAAGCATGGGAAGCCTCTGGGTTATGAATCTATCCCTCCAGCATGTCCTATTCATACTTGTGCCGAGGTTTAAGTCTTTAGCTCTCGTGGTCCTGATGGAACTGGATTTTTTGAGGTGGAGCATGTCCATCAGATCCTGATTGGACATGGCCTTGTACGTCAGGCAGAGATCACCTCTGAGCAGGCGGTATGCTACTGAATAGAGCTGAAGTTTCTTTAGTCTGGCAGAATAAGACATATGTTGGAGACCCTTGATCCTTTTGGTGAGGTACTTTTGTGGTCTCTCCAGCTGTTGCAAATGCCGGGTGAGGTACATACAAAATGGGGCATTGTACTCAATCATGGGTCTGATGAGGGAGGAATATGGGGTACAGTGACATCCTTGGATCTGGATGTGAATCCCTTCATGATGAGGTGTGCAAGGTAGAATGTTTTTCTAACCACTTTGGCAACGTGGGTGTCAAATGAGAGGACGCTGTGTCATCACTGAGGGCTTTACATCCAGAAAAAAAGGAGGTAATTGTCCCACTGTACTCATCCATCATTACACCCAGTATAGAGCACAACACACTGTTTAGTATGTATCTCACAAGACATCTGCAACAGCTGGGAAGGCAGTGAAAATACCTCACTATAAGAATCACAGGCCTAAAGCAGTTGGCCTATTCTGACCATCTGGAAAATCTCCAGCTATACTCTGTGGCATATCGTCTACACAGAGGCTATCTCTTCCTAACGTACAAGGCTATGTCAAACCCTGGGAAATGACATCTGTAATATATGTATGTACTGCCATGTACAGTACATGCATCTATGTGCTGTCATTACAGTTGCAAATGGTTTTGAGTGACATGTCTGGGACACACGAGTATATGAGATCTGCACAGCACTGTTATCCATGTGAATGTGTTGCATGCAGGGGTAGCAACCCAGGGTATGTGCTCACACTGGCATGTAGTGGAACATGGCATTACTGCTGTTGACAGTGCTGTCCCAGGCAAGGGTAGAGTGCTAACATTACTACTGACAACAATCACACCTGTGGGTATAGCTGCACTCTGAGGCCTCACTGTCGTGTTCCTGGTATGTGGGCTGTGTCACCGTATATATCCCCTACTGGATAATAATCAGACATGTGGAATGTAACTTTAGAGTACCGTCTGTGCAGCACATGTTAGTGAGGGCTTACAACATGTAGTAATGCTATACATATTGTTGTCAAACATCCATCTGTTGACACATTCATCCTACTGTATAGCCACTCACTCGCCAAACTGGTGTCTGTCAATCCCTTTACAGAAGTGGGGATGGCAGGTATCCAGCTGGGATATGTACAGACAACCTATGCTTGATTGGCACTGACATGTCTGGCCAGCTGTGTACTACCTGTCACATATAGGAGACAATACCCTGTATGGACCACATGCCAAGGGTACCTACGCTGCACTACCACAGTCAACTGAACATGCTTGGGTACAGGTCTCCATCACATATACTAATCATGTGTTGTAATACATGTTGCATACATGTTAACTGGATCACCTTAGTAGCCATGTGCAGAAGGCACCCAGAGGATTGGCTGATGCATGTCACTCTCACCCTGATGGTCACTAACATGGTGTCTGTCGATAGATTGCCTGCTGGCACATGGCAGGTGGCCATGATACCAATATACACACACCCATCCAATCTCTCCATGGACAATAGCCAGGTACACATCCATGACCACCTGCACCAATGCACCACAGTGCTGACACATGTACATGTGCATTACTGAGGGTAGTAGTGCTAGTGTATAGTACACCTGTAGTTGGGAATTCCATGACGGCCTTCACAACCAGCTCAACTCCCATTGCCATAGTCAGATGTGGCCACTGCTGTATTGGACATGACATGTACCCTGATACACTCCTCTCCCTAACAGCTACATGTGCCTTGCAGTACCAGCACAACAGTGTTGTACAAATGGGTCAATAGGCATGGGAAACCCATTGAGATCTGCCAAGTGTGTGTATGTGTGCATGTCTGCATATCTGTAGGGTACACCATTCTGAGGTCACATACTCCTATTACACTACACATTGCCACACAGTAGTACAGATAGTGTTGTCACTGCCCATAGGTGAGGCATCACAATGCAACACCCTACTATGCCTGTGGCATGTGCATTAGATGCATGTACCTGTAGTACCACTGTTGTGATATACAATGGGTTGTATTGCTATCATGGGCAATGTGTGATAGTGGGTATGTCAGAGTGTCATAATGGGTTCCAGTGTGTACAATATCCATTGGGGAAATGTGGGTACTTTGTACACTATTATTACACCATGGTACACCCGGTATATGTCCCATGTACCACTCTGGTGACCACTGTCACCATCAACCATACAGGAAACTGATACCACAATACAGCCCAGTTACACATGTGTTGTGTGCAGCCTACCTGTAACACATTGGGCACATGGACTAGTTAGTTCGCACCAATAAGCCCAGATCTCTAAGATGTGTATCTGCTTGTTATGTGTCTGTCAATGTGTATATGATGGTATGACACACTATGTATTCTCCATATACAACCATTAAATCCCCCATTACCATATTGCACATGTCTGTGGATGTTCTGCATGTAACATGTAACCCGGCACGCACCTCACCCTAAATGATATGTGGTGTGTGCAATGAAAGCCACACAGTTCAGTAGCACTACATACCTAAGTAGGGGTCTAGTCACAGTGTTGCCATGTAAGGATGTGCGTGTATGTGGATGAGTTGACATAAGGTTGCAAATTATACATGTCCCAGTGGGTCACCTGTCAATGTGGCATGGAATAACTGTTATACAAACCTGTGGCATGTGTGCAACTGTACACCGGATATGTCACATCCATGGGGTCACCACAGTGCCATAATCCTTGTGGAATATGACTGCAGACCATCCTCCTGTTGACACATGTACACCTACAACACAAATGGATAACATTATGGAGATTGCAATCAGTCATTGTTACTAACAGCTGAAATGCATCATAGCTGCATGGCTACACTACCTGACATGTATGCATTACACATTACCCCTGACAGCACTTACACTGCAGTACATTGCAACACTCTATTACAGTCACCGTGTGCATCAGAACCATATTAGCCTGTCCCGACAGGGATGTGGCACAGGTATCATCATATGCACAGGGTGTGTCTCTGGTTTGCCAGAGGCTGAGGGTGGTCTATACATTTGACACCATGTGTGTGGGTGAGGGGGTTTAATTCTTTGATTGAGGTGTGGTGATGTGGTGTGTGTCAGTATGGGGTTGCCCTAGGTGTGTTTGCATAGTGAGTGCATTCTGCCATGTGGCTGCCCTATACAGGTGCTTTTGGACAGCTGCAGACAATACCTGGCAGGGTGTGCAGTTTACTGCCTCCAGCCATGGACATGCTGACTGGGCCTGCCAGGGGTTCCATGGGCACGTGCAGGTACAGACATTGATGTGCTACTCTCCCCTAATGATGACAGATGTTCGCTGGAACCATGTCCCACCTGGGACTGGCCAGGGCCATGTGTATGAAGCCTGCTGTGGTGTGGTGTGGATAGCACCCCCAGTGATGTGCTGGGGCTGGTACTGCCACTACAGGAGTGGCTTGACATCCTAGCATGTCCACATGACCACCAGCTGCTGGTGTTTCTGGCCTACATCCATGAGGTCGTAGCACCACTCCCACCACGTTTTCAAGCACAGACATACCACGGTCGAGGAGGTCCACCATCTCAACCTACCGTCTATCCATGATCTTGTTCTGTTCATGGAGGGCAGCAGCAAGTTCACGGATGTTGTCACTTACAGATGAGAAAGCAGTCCTCTGCAGCCTCAGGCCCTGTCTGGTGTGGATTTCCATAATTGCCTGTGCCTCCATGATAGCCTGAAACATGCTCCTGGTGGTACCAGTTGTGGTGCCTCTGCCAGGGGCATGATGACTAGCGGCCCTCCCATGAGCACCATGGTAAATCTGCCTATGTGGTGCCCTGCCAGACATCTGGCTATGCCGACTGTGACCTGACACAGTTGGCATGGAAACCACACTCTCCTGGTCACTGGCGCTAACCATCAACTGTCTCTCTGCTATGGCCACTTGTGATGGGGTGTGTATGGGCATTGTAACTGTGTGCGAGCTCAGGGTGGCTAGAAGGGTGATGACAAATGATGGCACAGTGTTGGCCTCTGACAAACCCACCTGTGCCTCAACAGTACAATCATCATCATTATCGGTGTCTGTACAGACAACAACCTCAGATTGCATGCAGGAGGGAACCTGACCCACCTCACCACCTGTGGGGGAAACAGACACACACTTTATGACCTGTACAGCATTGCATAACACACACACACACACTGACAGTCCACCTTACTACCTCCCTGTCCCTGGGTTTACAAACAGTCCCACATTCAGTTACATATGTTCCCCATCCTGCATGGCACTTGCTAACATACAATTATTAATACTACCCATTAACATATCATTCCTCTCCATGCTTACATGTGTGATCACAACACATGACCTGCTACTCCATCACCTCCCTGACTTGAGTGGAGTAGGTTGTACATGGCCTCACTGCTGTCATCCAGTGTTAACCTTGTGTATGTCCAGTCATGGTGTACATGGCCCATATATGGTTGGGGCTACTACAGTCACTACATATTTCACATACCCGACTCTCATACTACAATCTTGCTCAGTCCATGCCACACCTGCTGCACAATCAACCTATCATGTGGACAACAGTAATATATGGATACACTCACAGGTGTCCTCTGGTAATTCCCCATTGCATTAGTAGTGCTGCATAGGTGGGTAGTCGGTTATCTATCTGCTGATGGCAATATGATGTATATACCTGGTGTGTACTTTCCCTCCCAATGCAAGTCCCATCCTACAGACCTTGTTATGCTATCAGCTGTCCTGTATTCACATACCAGACAAGTTGTCCTGGTGTCTCATGTGTCACTTCATGTCCATATATGGCACAATCCCAAGGAGAAGTACGGCCATGTGATCAACCCCACAATCACCTGTGCATACATGGACACCCACACAAACAGACACACATGTACACACACATCTGACATGCATTGACCACACTCCACTCCACCAGATTGCACTTACAGACACACTCAACACCCCCCCCCACACACACACAAACACACACGCACACCTATATGTGAGGTTGCACAACTTTTTTACACACAGTCCTCCCATTACCCTTATGTTAGCATACATTACATATGATATTCAACAGTATGCAGTGCAAGTATATTAACTTCATGCTAGCACCAGTATACATGTGTGTGTGATGCATGGGCTGTGTTGGTAGGTGATGGCCCTCCCCCTTGATAGCACTGCACCCATGTACAAAGTGTTATTGTGGACTTGTTCTGCACCCTGCCTTCTACTGTGCACCATTCCTCATAGGTGTACAAACCATTGCTGTATTTGTAGTACTGTGTCAGTTATGTCAGCTCCAATGCTTACAGCCCTATGTGTTTGAGCGACTCATACCTCAGATGATATGTGAACAGATGTCATTTGTGAATGCTTGATGTCTTGTTTACAGATCACAACATCAGCGGTGCATGTATGACCAATACAAGTATATTACACTGACAACTGCCAGACCTTACCATGGCTATGGGATGTGCCCTACACATGTCCCACAACTCTGCAGGTTGCAAGGTCTACTCATGTGCACATCCCTTGGAGTTCGCAAACTGCTGTCACTATTGCTGTGGAGTCAGGGTTATGTCTTCCACAGTTACTGTACCTGGAATTCATAAACTCAAATGCCATAGAACAACTAGTCACCATCCCCACAAGAGGAGATAACATACTTGATCTCATCATCATGAACATGGGAGCACAATGTTCAACACCGGAGGTGTACCCCTCACTGGTGAGATCAGACCACAAACTAATCTCGCTGGAGGTCCTCATCCCACCCCCACCTGAAATAAAAAAGACCACAGTAAAGAACTTCTCAAAAGCCGACTTCACACTTCTAAAGACTAGTGTGGTCTCCTTTAAGGCCCCGAGCCAGCGGAAAACAGTACTCAAGCCGCTGAATCACTTACAAATGCCTTCTACCAGCACCTGCAGGACTGCATGGATAAGGCAATCCCAAGCAAAACAAAGACTTTTTGTACCAAAGGCAAGCGTCCAGTCTGGTGGACCCCAGCCATAAACAAACTCTACAACAAAAGGAGGAAGCTACTACAAGATAGAGCAAAATCCTTAAAAGGTAAGACACCCTTGATCACTATAAGTAAAAACTAAGAGCTCTCATAAAATCATCCAAAGCAAATTTCGAGAGAAAAATAGCTAAAGACTCAAAAGACAATCATAAGGCCTTCTTTAGCTATGTTAGAAACCTGGGAGGAAACTCCCAGATATGCTCAGAGCTAGTTCAAAATGATGTGAAGATTACTGATCCTACAGACATTGCCAACATACTGGCTGACAGGTGCAGTGCAAACTTCTCCCCTCCCCAAAAGGAGAGATATCTATACCAAACGATTGCAGCCCCCAAACATCTCCAGCCCAAGTGAGAACTGCTCTCCAAAGCAAAAAACACAGCATCCATGGGACCTGATGGTGTCCCGGCTGTGTGCTCCATGAACTCAATGAGGAATTAAACCCACAGCTAGGACAGCTGTTTAATCAAAGTCTTACCTCTGGATACGCACCCAGGGTGGCGCACTGCAACTGTGGTACCACTTCACAAAGCGGTGCCTCCACCGACCCTGGAAATTACGCCCATTAGCTTGACAAGCCTTATCTGCAAAGCCATGGAGAGGATCATAATGGACCTCATAAATAAAGACATAGGGAATTTGCAGACTTTGGATCCAACCCAGTTTGGCTTTGTCAAAGGCAGATCATGCATTTTAAACTTGGTTGACTTTTGAAACAGTCACCAAAGCCATTGATGAGGAAAGGCAGTCCATACAGCCTACCTCGATCTGGCTAAGGCCTTCGATACAATACCCCACTCGGGTATCATTGAAAAACTCATCAGCTTAAATGTCAACCCATACATCACAAGATGGGTTGCAAACTGGCTGAGTGACAGAACCCACAGGGTCAGAGTTGCTGGCGCCATGTCAGACTCAAAGCCTGTCACAAGTGGTGTCCCACAGGGCTCAGTCCTGGGCCCACTCTTGTTTGACATCTACTTTTCAGTACAAGCAAACACAGGAGGGTTATGGCTGACAAAGTTTGCAGATGACTGCAAACTGGGTGCCATAGTAGAAAACACATCTGACACAGATATCCTTCAGAAGGGTCTCACAGAACGGATAACTGGTGCCAGAGCCACGGCCTAAAGTTAAATGCCAAAAATGCATAGTCATACCCTTCGAAAAACAAGGTTACCCCTAGCTACCAAATAGGTGGCAATCCACTGAGCACAGAAGAAGTTATCAGGGACCTGGGGACCCAGGTTGATAGTAGTCTGTCATTCGACACCCATGTAGCTAAAGTAGTTAGGAAGACCTTCTACATTGCCCACCTTATCATGAAGGGATTCTCATCTAGATCAAGGGAGGTCATAGTCTCCCTTTACTCATCACTCATCAGACCAATGATTGAGTACAATGCCCCATTCGGAATGTATCTGACCCGACACTTGCAGCAGCTGGAGAGGCCACAAAAGTTCCTCACCAAAAGGATAAAGGGTCTCAAAAACCTGTCCTATGCTGCCCGACTGAAAGAACTCCAGCTCTATTCAGTCGCACGCTTGCTCAGAGGTGACCTTTGCCTAACATACAAGGCCATGTCAAACCCAGATTTGATGAATATGCTTCACCTCAAAAAATCTAGATCCATCAGAGCCACAAGGGCGGGAGACTTAAACCTTGACACGGCTATTAATAGGGCGTGCTGGAGGGATAGATTCATCACCCAAAGACTCCCTATGCTGTGGAACAAAATCCCGGTACATGTGAGGCAGAGCACCTCGCTGGCCTTGTTCAAGAGAAATCTTGACCAATGGATGGGAGATCGCAGATATACCCCAGGGATTACCTCAGTGTCACTGCTCGACAGAGGCACAGCAAAATAATGGGTATAGTTCCCCATACTAAAGGGGTGGCATAAGCCACAAAACGATGGGCTAGGCTTGTAAATGCCCTCGGGCAGATAGCCTAGTATGAACCTATGAACCTAAAACCCGGGCCGAACCACAAAGGGAGGGGGAGTGTCCATATTCATCAAGGTCACCCACACCTCCAGGTTAATAGCAACACATGAAGCATCAGAGACCATACAGGTGCAACTAACCATAGGCAAAACTGCTATACAACTGGTAGCATGTTACAGACCACCCTCCCAATCTCAAGAACCGCACTCAGCCTTCCTGAAGACATTGGAGGATATGAATGTATCACAAAATACCATCATACTGGGAGACTTCAACTACCCAAACATAGATTGGGTACATTATTCTAGCCCTAATACCTTAGCCCAAAGGTTCCTGGAATTCATAAATTCAAATGCACTGGAACAACTAGTCACCTCTCCCACTAGGGGAGATAATATACTAGACCTGATCATCACAAACATGGGGACAAAATGCTCCACACCGGAAGTATACCCCTCACTAGTGAGATCTGACCACAAACTAATCACCCTGGATATACATATCCCACCTCCACCCCCAGCACAATAGACAACAGTGAAAAACTTCTCAAAAGCAGACTTCACTCTTCTTAAGACTGAGATGGTATCCTTTAAGCCCACTGTGCCAGTGGATACCACATCCCACAATGCCGAATCCTTCACAAATGCTTTCTATGGACATCTCCAAGAATGCATGGATCATGCAATCCCAAATAAATCCAAGTCCCTCTCCACCAAAGGCAAGCGTCCTGTCTGGTGGACCTCAGCCATTAACAAATTGTATAACAAAAGAAGAAAGCTACTGCACGTCAGAGCAAAATCCCATGAAGGGAAGACATCTCTGATCAACATTAGCAGAAAACTACGTTCTCTCATAAAAACATCCAAGGCCAACTTTGAGAGAAAAATCGCTAAGGACACTAAAGATAACCACAAAGCCTTCTTCAGCTATGTTAGAATCCTGGGCGGAAACCCTCAGATATGCTCAGAGTTGGTTCACAACAACAAAAAATACACTGAACCCACAGATATTGCCAACATTCTGGCCGACAGGTTCAGTGCAAATTTCTCCCCACCCTCACCCCCAAAAGAAGAAATACTTATCCCAGCTGAATGTAATCTCCCTGCCATCTCAGATGTCCAAGTGAGAACCGCCCTAAACAAAGCTAAAAACACAGCATCAATGGGACCTGACGGTATCCCGGGTTGCATGTTACGTGAACTCCAAGAGGAGCTAAACCCACACATAAAAATGCTATTTAACCTTAGCCTTACTTCGGGATATGTACCTGAACACTGGTGTACAGCAACAGTGGTCCCACTCCACAAAGGGGGTGCCTCTACAGACCCTGGAAACTACCGCCCCATAAGCTTAACCATCCTGGTCTGCAAAGCTATGGAAAGAATCATTATGGAACTCATAAACAGAGACATAGGGGACCTACAGACACTTGACCCCACCCAGTTCGGCTTTGTAAAGGGCAGATCCTGCCTTTTGAACCTGGTTGACTTTTTCGAAACAGTCACTAGAGCCATTGATGAGGGCAAAGCAGTCCATACAGCCTACCTGGACTTGGCTAAGGCCTTCGACACAATACCCCACTCAGGCATCATAGATAAGCTCAACAGCTTAAACGTAAACCCTTATGTCACTAGATGGGTTGCAAACTGGCTAAAGGACAGAACCCATAAAGTTAAAATCGCTGGAGCAATGTCAGACTCAAAGCCAGTCACAAGTGGTGTCCCACAGGGATCTGTCCTGGGACCCCTCTTGTTCGGCATTTATTTCTCAGATGTTAAAGCAAACATGGGAGGGCTGTGGCTGAGAAAGTTCACAGATGACTGCAAACTAGGCGCCATAGTTGATACACCAGCGGACACATACATCCTACAAAAAGGCCTCACAGAAACGGACAACTGGTGCCAGAGTCACGGCCTTAAACTAAATGCCAAAAAATGTATAGTCATCCCCTTTGGGAAAAACAAAGTACCCACAAATTATCACATAGACAGCAACCCACTGAGTACGGAAAAAGTAATCAGAGACCTAGGGACCCAAGTCGACAGCGACCTCTCATTTGACACCCACGTTGCCAAAGTGGTTAGAAAAACATTCTACCTTGCACACCGCATCATGAAGGGATTCACATCCAGATCCAAGGATGTCATTGTACCCCTATACTCCTCCCTCATCAGACCCATGATTGAGTACAATGCCCCATTTGGTATGTACCTCACCCGGCATTTGCAACAGCTGGAGAGACCACAAAAGTACCTCACCAAGAGGATCAAGGGTCTCCAACATATGTCTTATTCTGCCAGACTAAAGAAACTTCAGCTCTATTCAGTAGCATACTGCCTGCTCAGAGGTGATCTCTGCCTGACGTACAAGGCCATGTCCAATCAGGATCTGAAGGACATGCTCCACCTCAAAAAATCCAAATCCATCAGGACCACAAGAGCTAAAGACTTAAACCTCGGCACAAATATGAATAGGACATGCTGGAGGGATAGATTCATAACCCAGAGGCCTCCCATGGTTTGGAACAAGATCCCAGTTCATATTAGGCATAGCCCCTCACTGACTCTCTTCATGAGAAATCTTGATGAGTGGATGGGAGATTGTAAGTTTACTCCAGGGGTCATATCTGTGTCACTGCTAGACAGGGGCACAGTAAACTAATTCTATTATATAAGGGGACCTTCATTGTGTCACTACTAGACAGAGGCACAGTATTCTAAATTTATTCTGTACATTTTTTGTACCATTTCATGGGGTGGTAAAAGCCACATCAATATGGCTAGGCTTACAAATGCCCCAGGGCAGATAGCCTAGTACTATACTATGAAACTATGAAACTGTTTGTATGCAGATACAGCCTTTCTTAGCATACGTAGGATCCCTGCTGCAGTGCACTGCTGTGTCATGCTGACACACCCTCACCACCTCCAGCCTTTTTTCAGATACTTGACAACTATGGCCTACACATGTGTCAGTTTGCAGTGTCCCAATAATGGGACACTACGTGCAACAGCCTACTACCAGCTAATTATGTTGACCATAGTACTATGTTATGACATAGTGTTGATCTGGAATGGTTGTTATTGGAATACAGGTATATTTACTGTTGTAGCACCATGTGAGGTTGTTGTTTCACACATGCCCCTACTGTAGGCCATGTATCCTGCCATTCTTCTCATCCCTGTGGACACATTTCGCAATGATAGGATGTTAGTTATCTTGCATGTGTCTGATGTACCCTTCCAATACCCCATCGTGGTCTCCACTGTGATGCAGTGCATTTCACAACAAGGAAACATGAACGTGTACAGCATGCAGTATGGGTAGGTGAGTTAGATGTGTGCATGGAATATCCCAAAACTATTACATGCCCGGTGTATTGGCAAGCATGAACATGAACCATCCTCACTGGCTACAGGCTGCTGCCTTGGTGGTATCCTGGAGGGACTCACATAAGAGTGTGAGAGTGTTGATGTCAGTGGCCACAGCTGTGGCATTCATAAAAGGTGAGTGCAGCATTATGGTACATCAACAGTAGAAGTCCACAATACTACAGCTTATGCACAACTGTTTATTACTACTACACAGCAACAGACTATGTATATGACATCTCAGACATGCATGATCTACCTGTAGAGATGCAGATGCATACACAAGAGTGGTTTCATGATGTGCCCTGTGGTCTTACCTGCACACTCTTCAGCCAGTGTGTTGGTGGCACCCACCTCCACAATGCTCCCTGCCAGTTGTTGGTTCTGCCAGCAAAACCCCCTCTCCCACCTCATCTGGCCATGTTACCAGGCCACATCGCATCTGGGACCCATCATGGGACCTTATCATCTACTGGTCCTGCACTACCTTCAGGTGGAACCACCTCAGGAGATGGTGCCCCCCCCCCATGAGCACACACAGACACAACCCTGTCACCCAATGTCAGTTCCAGGGTCTGATGCATAAAGAGCTCCACAGAGACATGGGGGACTTGCTACATCACCTGGAGCCCTGCAGTACACATACACAGGGTGGACATGCTTGCTCCTCCTGCACAGCCCACACCCCACGTACCTTTATGACCATGTTGACGCTACTGTGACTGTCCATGGATGGGGACCTTGGTCCCATTGCTTCCTTATGGGGGATCACATTCCAAATAACACTCCCCGTCCAAGGTGTCTGCACAACACGTGTCATATACCAGCTCTGTATGCTGTCTTTTCTGTCTGCAAACCCAAGCTACATACCACAATTTTCCTACTAGCCTTCATCAACATACAAATCCCACCTTCACAAACAAATGTGATGTGTTCTCAATATGGGTTACACACCAAATGTCAAAGTCTATTTTGCACCCATGTACTGCTGTGTATATATGTTGTGTATTGATATGTGTATATATATATATATATATATATATATATATATATATATATATACACACACACACACACACACACACACACACACACACACACACACGTGTGTGTGTATATATATATATATATATATATATATATATATATATATATATATATATATATTATATATATGTGTGTGTGTGTAGATATATATTGTGCGTTGTTTATATACCTATATATGAGTGTATGTATATCTGTAGACATGCACGTCTAATTATATATCACACATATATTTATCTATATGTGGGCTGCATACAGACATCTGGTCCACACTCTGTAACTCTCTTTCCTTCACAGCTGCACTGCTCTGCCTTGTTGCAACACAGACAGGTGTCACATGTGAACACAGACTAACATTAGGATGGTATATATGGTGACAGATTGCAGGTAAGCCTGTTATACACCTATGGCATTTGTGCATGCTACATTAGACATTAACATGACTGTCCTGCAAGTGGTGTGCTCTGACACCCATATGTCTATCATGACGGCAGTACTTCCACCACCAGCTATTGCCCACACTAACATACCAAACACAGATATTATGGCTTACATCTTTGTCATTCATTGCTAATCTGCACAGTTGACAGGTATGTCCCACTGTCTACAGGGACAGACAGTATTGTCCAGAGCAGTATTTTAACAGAACATCATTACAGGAACAACTACAGATGGCACATATAAATCATTCCACATCATATATCCTATTATTCTATACCACTACATTCAATTAAATACATATATGTTTAAAATACCTGTTAATGTTTGTTTTGACAGCTGTGACAGCTTTCTGTTGTTTATGTTTTCTCTTTCTCTTTCTCTCTCTCTCTCTTTCTCCATCTCTCTCTCTCTCTCTCTCTCTCTCTTCACTTGAGGGATTGAGCTGGTTGGAGGATATACTTTCCTTATGTGGGCAGCAGTGTTACAGACAGCAGGTAGCAATACCTCTTACAGCAGGACTTGCAGACACAGGCCAACTACACATTTATATAAGGTTCCAGACCTACAGACAGAGTGAGTAGTGTTGTTATGCGCATTGTATATTGCTGGTCTTACAGTGTTTGTGTGTACATAGTAGTTTAGGATGGAATGCAGTCTGTCTGCATAGCTCTCAGCTGTGGGCCTTTCCACATGATGGCTAGTGGATTGTCTGCTAGGTTTGGTCTGTGCACCACATAGGTCTTGTCCTAGATATATCACTGGCAGTCTGTCTGTTGCGTGGTATCAGTACATGGCTACATCCATTTATGTTTCTGATGTCTTATTCCTGCATAAGGGTATGTTGCAACAAATCCTGTAACACCAGCAGTTTCCAGGTTGTGTAACAGCAATATTGCAAATATGTCCCTGTGTTCCTGCCTCTGTCCTCCACATATATGGCTGGCTTTGTCCTGCTGTGATACAATTAGGGGTTGTTAGGTAATGGCCTATCATTATTTACTGCTAGCATTCCTGCTATCATCCCAGTCATATCGTGGACTCCCACAACATATGCTGGTCAGGGTCCATACATACGGGGCAACATTTGAACAACATATGTGTGCCCTTGTACATTCCAGAGGTCAGTGTGTGGTACACAGTGTTCTTTGCCCCTTGTACAACCTTTTTTTGGGGGGGTATTCAATGCTATCAACCTAGGCTGTGACAACATGTCATGGATATCAGTGTTAAGACACATTGAGGTATGTGACTGTACACTTTCATACATTCCTCCATGGGAACAGTGGTGGGCTACAGCTTACAGTGTTACACACAGTTCAGTTAGTCAGTGTGATTGTGAGATGTTAAGTTGAACAATGTTATGTGACAGATACATTGACATTACCACAACTAATACATTTCCCCCTAGGCTTGACTACAGGGTGTAATTGGAGGCTGATGAATTACATCTGTAATTGTTGATTGTTTCTTATCTTGAAGGCAAATCCTTTGTCTACTATTGTACTAATCAAAGGCCTGGACAGCATAGTATGTTATATATACACACATTGGTTGCATCTACTGTTTTGTGTGGGCCTTGTATTCATCACTGATTACATATTTCAAAATCTATGTGCTGTAAGTAATGGCATACATTATTGTATAGTACACAAATTAAAGGTTTTCTGTGTATGCATACCTGTGTGTGGTGTCATGTTGTTAGACTTGTGAGTGAGTATATGTTTAATGTCAGTATTCTCATTTGTGGGAATGGTTGCCACACCACACATTTTACAGGTGCCAGTTACAGGGCATGTGGCTGAAGGATATACCTTGCACCCAGTACTTCCACACTACTTCTACATATGTATGACGACTAATACTTTTTGTCTGTGTATATGTGTATATACTTATATATATCTCATATATATATATATATATATATATATATATATATATATATATATATATTTGTCAATGTATAGATGTGTGTGCATATCTGCGCCATTGTAATGTGTACTCCTTCTACGGTAAAATGACTTTTCTGCATGATATGTTACAGATATTGCCCTGACATTTTTCAGGTGAATTGGCTTTATGTTAAAGCATTGTAGCTGTGTTGTGCAGGGTCCTGAAGTCGAGAACTGCATGTTTTGGATATTGGATTGCACAGCATATCTGTTAGGGCTGTGGAGGGGGGGTAACATAGCACTAATTACCAGGTATCACTCATTTGAGCCCCCATTAACAGTGCATATGGTCTGTTATGTTGTAGTAAGTGGTTCAGGATTTTGTTTCCATGTGGAAATGCTATACACATTTCTATCTGTGTATACATATATATATATATATATATATATATATATATATATATATATATATATATATATATATATATATATATACATATGAACATACTTATCTATCTATATACAATTGACGTTATATGATTATTTGTGAATCATAGATATATATACATATAGCTGTTTATCTGTCTACATTTATAGATACATATTTGTCCATATTTCCATGCATGTTTGGCTCATAATTTTGGCCTGTATCTCATTCTCTTGGCAATTGTCATGGATGATCTCAGGAATGAAGTCAGTAACTAATGACTACACCTTTGTGTTTGAGACTTCATCTCCTTCAGAATATGTGTTTTAATACATATAACTGTCTAACTAGCAACATTTTAAGTGTATAAGAGCAATATTTGACATATGTCCCTATTTGTACCTACATTTTGACACACTTTGTCTAGAATTCCTGCATTAAGAGGTTGTGTGGTAATGATATTATTACATTTCCTGTACTGTTAAATGATTGTGCTGGATGATATGTTTGTAAAAACATCAGGGCTATGTGTGTCCACCATGGCTTAGTGGTAAATCACTTTGTGTATGGTATGCAGGGTCCTTGGTTTGATCCTTGCAAAGGTTGTTTATTTTGTTTCTGGGCAGAACAAGGGACGTTGGCTACAGAGTGATTAAGGCACTTTTAAGCAGTTGTAAGTGGGTGTGCGCGACGGTAAGTACTGCTAACTTCCGGTCACAATTTCTTATACTCAGCTTCTAAATTGCTTAACCTGTGTAGGCAGTGCTTACCCCCACACAAACAGGCTTAAACCCGCTTACTGCTGCTTAAAAGTGCTTACTCCTGCTTACCCCTGTGCTAATTTCTTTAAAAGAAAAGAAAAAGGGGTTCAAAGGAAAGTGGTGAAAAAGGGGCACAAAGAGGGGAAGACAGTAGGGAAAATAGCCAGGGATGTGCAGGAAGGGTATAAGGAAGGTCCATAGCTGCCCATTTCTTCTACAGCAACAGCTGTGCATATACACTGCATTTGGAGGTAGATTTGGACACGCAAACCCCTGGGAGGGGGTGAGGCCAATGATAATTCATTATGATGCCAATTAGACCAGATTACATGTGTCCAGTGGACACGTGTGCGAAATGGACAGCTATGTATGGGGCGAAATTTTTTTATGGGTACAGATTGCCCTTTGTTTTCTTTCAGGTGAGAGTGGGATGTTGGGGATGGGTAGTAGATATATTTGAGGAGGTAGGTTGGGTAGGTTAACAGATAAGATATACAAGGTGCATACAAGGGCGGTATATAACACATGTGGGGGGTAAACACCTTGGATGGGGAGGGGTGTTTGGAAGTCGCAAGCCCATGAGCTCCCAAATGGAAACAGTGGGACTGAGGTCCCCACCCATGGGCAGTCACCATTGCACCTTCACAGCTCCAAGGGTGGCTGTGCTGGGGGCTGGGTACGAGGGGCAGGCTCACCCTCTAATTGTGCCACGCGGCCCTCAAGCTGGCATAGCCGGTCTCAAAACTCCCAGTCGAGCTCCCTACCCACCACGGCCTGGACCTGCCGGCAGGTGACGAGTACCTCTCTGCCTCCATTCCCGGGGGGGGGGGGCCCGAGCCCCATCATCTGTGGCGGTTCCACCCGAAGGTGGTGCAGGGCCAACAGAGGAGGAGGTCCCAGGCTGAGCCCCAGATGTGCTGGTGCCCGGTGCCATGGCCAGCTGAGGTGGGACAGATGGGTCCGCTGGGACCGGCCTTTCCATACAAGCTATGATGTTGCAGTTTTAAGAATGATATGGGTTAGTAATAGTCAACAGCACTCAGGTTTAGTTATAACAGCATGCGTAGGTATTCCAATTAACCCAAGACACCAGATTTACAACAGTTGCAGAGCAAGCAGAACACATGCATATATGGGACAACAGTGGCCATTATAACAGCATGCAGATTTCATTGATGGAAGCAGGCCACCAGTATGGGGGTATTTTAACATAGCACATGCATAAAACCAAATGTGAATATTTGTAAACCAATATGACATATGTCCTAACAAAAGTATAGAGTGTACACGTACCCATTGAGGTGTGTAATTGGGTTATTGTTGCACATATGGTGGGGGTGAGAGAGAGAGGTCAATTAACAAATAATATATCCCTGTAGTTTTCACAACTTTCTTAGAAACTGCAGTGATCTGTCCCTTGCATATATTATTACACTACCCAATGGCCTTACATTTTACAGTGGTATGTTTGTAGATTAGTATATACGTGGACTGTGACAAGTATAGTCTACACCTCTTACCTGTTATAGCTGTTGAGAAAATCATTGTTAGTACCTGAAAAATGTACACATACTCCCAGATGCCATGCTTGTAGACAAGTATATGAGTGAACTGTAAACACCAGAAAAGCCAAAAAACACAAACTGGATAAAAAAGCTAGGAAATCACTCCACTGGTCACCCACAAGTAAAAAAATAAAGTCTGTTTTATTAAGCGCTTTTCATCTCTCCTTATAGGGAGACTTCTTCAGATAACAGACATGTATAAATGCAAAGTTTAAATTCAAAAGTCATCAATCATGTGACACTTAACACACACTTCCATTTAAAAACACACATCCCTATAACATCCACATATTATTAACTATAACATTTATTTCAATATTTTACAAGTAATGCCTTAAATATAGTCTTACTAAAATATTTACCCTAAAATTCATAATCAACATTATTTATTTCATGTATATTTTTATTTTTAAAATCTTCATTCTGATGAAAATTAAAATATTAAAATACTAAAATAATGTATCCTGACCCATTCTGTCCACATGACAGCACCTTACAACCAGAGGATATGGACTCACTTATACCTTTCATGAGTCTACCTCTCTAGATTTTTCAATTTAAGAATACATAGGATAGAATACACTTCATTCAATCCTGGAAAATGGCAGGTATCTGCACAAAGCTGCCACCTCAATTCATGTTCTCCAACATTAATGAATCAGGATCACCTCTTCCATTTGAATTCACACAGTCAATAGACCTAAATTTGAATGTATGATTTGGAAATGCTTCAACATGTCTAGCGAGGGCACTTTCTGTTTTCGTTTTGGAAATATAATATAAATGCTCATATACTCTTTCCCTTAATTTGTGGTCCGGTTTTCCAATATAGAAAGCCGGATAGTGTTGGCACTGAGCCATGTAAACTACTGCTCCACTCTGACAGTTGAACTTATGTTCGGTCACATATTTCTGTTCCCTCAACATGAAGCGTTGGCCAACCTGCATGTGTTTGCAAAAGTTACACATATTATATTTACCCATACCTATTCATGTGCTTACACCTTTTGCCTTGTATTGTAATATATTTTTCAGGTTTTGCCCTCATTGGAACACTATTCTTGATAGTTCTGTATTCTCTCGTCCTTGGTACCATACTCATGTCCCCCACATTGTTACCTCCTATCGTACCCTTAATGCTCAAAATTGGTTTGTAAAAACCACCGGCTCTCTTATCCTGGACTTCTCTAATCAATTCGTTGATTAGTTGCTCTGGATAACATCTTACTCTAAACATGTTCCTCAGGTTATTGCATTCCAACACAAATTCATCATCGCTGGTCACCATCTGGGCAGCTCTTACTATTTTTCCCTTGACTACTGAACGTTTTTGATGTAATGGATGGCAACTAGTAAAGTGAAGGAATGTGTTGGAATATGTTTCCTTCCGGAACATTTGTGCACAATAACTGTTGGTAATGATGTCTTTCCTGAGGTTTACATCCAAATAGGCTATTGATTCAGTGCTGAAGCTTTATACTCCCTTATTAACAAAAAATGGCCATTAATTTTGAATGACAATGTTCTCAGGCATAAATTCTGTGAAGCACCAAAAATAGTGTTCCAACGAGGGCAAAACCTGAAAAATATATTACAATAAAAGGCAAAAGGTGTAAGTACACGAACAGGTATGGGTAAATGTAATATGTGTAACTTCTGCAAACACATGCAGGTTGGCCAACGCTTCATGTTGAGGGAACAGAAATATGTGACCAAACATAAGTTCAACTGTCAGAGTAGAGCAGTAGTTTACATGGCTCAGTGCCAACACTGTCCAGCTTTCTATATTGGAAAAACAGACTGCAAATTAAGGGAAAAAGTGTATGAGCATTTATATTATATTTCCAAATGAAAAAAGAAAGTGCCCTAGCTAGACATGTTGAAGCATTTCCAAATCATACATTCAAATTTAGGGCTATTGACTGTGTGAATTCATATGGAAGAACTGGCTCCGATTCATTAATGTTGGAGAAACTTGAATTGAGGTGGCAGCTTTGTGCAGACACCTGCCATTTTCCAGGATTGAATGAAGTGTATTCTATCCTGTGTATTCTTAAATTGAATAATCTAGAGAGGTAGACTCATGAAATGTGTGAGTCCATACCCTTTAGTTGTAAGGTACTGTCATGTGGGCAGAGTGGGTAAGGATAAATTATTTTAATATTTTAATTTTCATCAGAATGAAGACATTAAAAATAAAAATATACATGAAATAAATAATGTTGATTATGAATTTTAGGCTAAATATTTTAGTGAGATCATATTTAAGGCATTAGTTGTAAAATATTGAAATAAATGTTATAGTTAATAATATGTGGATGTTATAGGGAAGGGTGTCTTTAAAAGGAGGCGTGTGTTAAGTGTCACATGCTTGATGACTTTTTTATTTAAACTTTGCATTTGTACATGTCTGTTATCTGAAGAAGTCTCCCTATAAGGAGAGACGAAAAGCGCTTAATAAAACAGACTTTATTTTTTACTTGTGCGTGACCAGTGGAGTGATTTCCTAGCTTTTTAATCCAATATGAGTAAACTGTGTGGTAACTACAGTCTACACCTCTTATCTGTTATACCTGTGGGGTAAATCTTTGTTAACACTACTTGACAAATTCTACACATACTCCCAGATGCCATGCTTGTAGACAAGTATATGAATGAACTGTGTTGTACCTACAGTCTACACCTCTTACCTGTTATAGCTGTGGAGAAATCTTTGTTAACACTACCTGACAAATACTACACATACTCCCAGATTCCATGTTGATATTATACACATACATAACAGTCCATTATTGCACACACTCTGGTCAAGGCTTGACAGGATGCAGGTGTTACTGTGCCATATTTTGGAATAGCTGTCATACACTTTGGGTGAGATGCTACAATGACAGTTTTGTTTCCATATACATTCACTTTTTATGTTCAGGTCTGACTATCCATTATATGTTAGTATAAGCTGCCTACATTTCTTGGATCATCACACTGACTTGTCAGGGGAACAGGTTACCAGACAACAGATTTTGACCCATTTATCTGGACATGCTGAACAGATCAGAACAGTGGAGGGGTATGACTATGCCTACAGCTTACTACCTGAACATTCTGCCACAGTCTGTACAGTTGATGGTTATGATTATGCTTACAGTTTACTATCTAAACATTCTAGCAAAGTTTGTACAGTCGTTGGGTCTAATTATGCATACAGCTTTCTAGCTGAACATTCTCACAGACTCTGTACAGTTGTGGGGTAGATTATGCATACAACTTACTACCACTCCTGGGATTCAAACTCCTGCTGTGTGTAGCCAGAATATTACAGTTGATATCACATTATACTGTGCTATCACAGAATTAGTGTAAAGCACTCCAATGGTTTCTGTCTAAGTTTCCCTCAGTTGTTCTATATGACTGACCTCTTGGGATTTCCACCATTGTTATACTGAACTTCCTACACATTTTAACTGTGTTCAACAGTGTGGGTAACACTGCTTAATACAACAGTACTATTTATAAAATGCAACACTACAACATATGAAACATATGAAAGCAGAATGTACACAAGCTCTCCTGGGGTTATAGTTTTATTCACAAGATATTACACCTTTATGTCAACGCAACCTATATGACAGTCTCCTGCCATATTGTCTGGTTTATTCAGTACATCCCATACACAATACATTTTTATACTGGTACAACACTTTCCAGACCTGTTATATTTATTTGTTATGACAGTACATTAAGAATATTACTAACCTACATCGCAGCACAGCCTTTGCAGCCTAGCAGCATGGGCTTGCAGGTTCGCAGCCCACTCATCTGCAGCTGTCCTAGATATACAGTGATATTTAGCCATTACCTAGCCATAGTACACACAATTTAGGCAATCATTATCTACATAGTAGAATGGGTACTTACTCAGTGCTAGGGCATCAGCCATCTGCCTTGCTTCTTGGATCCACTAGTCCAAAAAATCACTTCTCTGCCGCTTCAGGTCAGCATGGTGATGCCTGACCTGCTCACCAGTCCGGGGGATACCAGTGGCACTGGTGAGGTCATGGGCAAGACTGTCCCAGACCTCCACTTTATACTGAGAGCCCTGGTACTGCAGTAGTCTCTCCTCATGGTGTTTTGCCAGGAGCCATACCATGAATCTGGACTAGTGGGTGCCTCAGCGCTGCGCTCTAAATTGAGTGCCTTCCCCAGCTCCAGCCATTCTGCCTACAGTAGGGAGCTGCAACCAAGTATGGGAATTATTGGTGCCTGTGGGGTTTAAATACACCCGGTTTTCCCCACTTTACCATGATTGGACAGTTTGAAAAGGCTAAGCTATGGGCACACCTGCTTACCTAATGTTGGCATTGCTTAAAGGGGCATACCACTGGGAAGATTGAGTTAGCCAGCCTACACATTGCTTACACCACATAGTCTGACCTGTGCAGTGCTTAGCGTTGCTTAATATCTATTTAGCATTATATTTTCCTTTTGACAATGATGTATTATTTGTTACATGTTATATCTATGTCTGGTATCTGTGATTCCAGTGTACGTACACTGTATGGCATCCTGGGGACTTCAACACTTTATTACGATAACGCCTCACATCTGGACTTACTGCAGTATACCAGTTCACATATTTCTGTTATGTAGCAGGTTATACAACATCACACTGTACATTGATTCATTTCACATGTTCAGTTTGATTTCCCTATGGTGTGGATTTGTTTGTTGATACCTTAGTCTTATGTATGGCTTAATGGTTAACTACTGTGACTGTAGTGTATGGGGTCCTGAGTTCGAGCCTTGCAGAGGCTGTTTATTTTGTTGCTGGGCAGAACATAGGCCATTGGATATAGAGTGATTAAGGCACTTTAAAGCAGTTGTAAGCGGGTCTGCGTGGGTTTGCATGACGGCAAGCACTACTAACTTCTGGTTACACTTTCTCATACTCAGCTTCATCTGTGTAGGCAGTGCTTACCCCTGTGCAGATGCACTTAAACACTCTTACTAGTGCTTACATATGCTTACTACTGTGTATTTGTGCTACAACCTGCTTACTAGTGCCTTATTCATTATGACACTCATACCTCACATGTTTATTTCCTGCAGTACTCTAGTTCATAAATATGTGTTATTTAGTGGGTTTTGCAACCAAAAAATTGGTTATAACATGCTTTGCCATGTAAAATAGACTATGCTACAGTGGGACTCGAATCGGGAATGCATACTCATTAGGTGGATGCTCTGCCCACTACACTACTGCTATGCTGCTTCATTTGCATATATCTTCCTTGTTATCCTTTTCAGCCTTTTAAGCTGCTTTAACCATAGCAAAATGATGGGCACACCTATGCACCTATGGTTAGCTTTAATCGGATTTAAAAAAAAAATTAAAGGGTTTCTTCACTTTATTGTTATGTACTGTTGGTGTTGTACACATGGGGGACTGTTGGTGGGGATATGCAACACCTATGAGTGATCTCACTCGTTTCTTAACACTTTCTGCCTGAGGTGTGTTCCTCGGCCTGGACTATCTTAAGCCCTCCGGTTCACCCTCCCAGCACCGCGCGTGAGTTCACTTCTTTCTTACAAGTTATGTCAGTTTCTCTTCCACTCCCCCCACACTTGCGAGCACAAGGCAGTCTAATTTGAACCGATCCATTCAACCCAGACACGCCTCGATTCATAATTCCATAATTTCATACCCATGGTTACTCCCCCCCACCGAGCTCCACATACACAGCAATCATCCATTCTCTGGTTGCTAGCCCAGCCATACCACACCTCCATCATTGCCCTCTCTCCACGTCTCTGTACTCATCCAGTATACTGTCTCGATCCAAGCTTCTTCAGGCTCTTCATCCATTTAGTCCACGTACGTACGAGACTTGCCTTGTTCATCTTTCAAGACAAGTGTAAACATCGGATTGACTCACAATTTTTGGTTTGCCCCACCATGGATGAATCTGTTTTTGTGTCAAGATTAGACTTAGCTGGTCTACACTGTTTCTCCCACTGGTAGTATCCTGCCAGGGGTTTGAGAAGCAGTGGTTTGCTCATGCACCTGCCCAGCCTCATCTCCCGGTTCCGTGGAACTGATGTCCCAGGTTTTGACATTCTGAGCATGAAACACGCCCACACGCCCCCTCGACATGCACCGTTTTTTATTATTTTCTTAAGTTTTTTACAAGACTACTGTTCTCACATTATGATTGGACAGGAACTGTATTGTTACTTTACATAAACTGCTCAAAATACTGTATTTGAGCAATGTACAAATGGTTGCCCGTATTAACGTAACATGTCTGTCTGTAGGGGTCTTGATATTACATAAGACAACAGCGCTAAATAATACAGGGGTTGCTGGTGTCCTCCTTTTCATTAATTTTTAATGCCTTGTTGTCACGAAGTTCGTTCTTGATATATATATATATATATATATATATATATATATATACATATGTGTGTGTGTGTGTGTGTGTGTGTGTGTGTGTGTGTGTACACACACACACACACATACATCTACATAATTAAATACATTTACTATACTGTTGAATGACTGTGCTGGATGATGCTGTACTGGTCAGGGTTTGCAACTTGGGAGTGCTGTTTATTTTGTTGCTGGGCAGGACAAGAACTGTTGGCTACAGAGTGACTAAGGCACTTTTAAGCAACTGTAAGCGGTTTTGCGCTGGTTTGCATGAGGGTAAGCAATGCTAACCTCCGGTTACAGAGAGTTAACTTCAATCTTGCTTAACCTGTGTGCGCATTGCTTTCCCTCATGCAAATGGGCTTAAACCTGCTTACTAGTGCTTAAATATGCTTACTACCTCTTACTACCACTTACTAGTGCTACATTTTAGACCGTAATAGTGTAATGGTTCTTGGGGAGGTGGAAGATTTGGAAAATGTATGGAGTTATCATTCATTGCACAATTTACCTTCCATTTGTATTTGTGATACTGTATGGGGCACATGTGATTATCTGTGGACTTTGCAACATTATGACACTGACACCTCACATCTGCATTAAATGCAGTATTTCAGTTCACAAATGTATGTTATTTATTAGGTTATTCCACAAAAAAATATTTATCATAGAGTGATTTGAAGGGAAAATGGAATGGACTGTAGTGAGACTCGAACCAGGAATTACTGCTTCCAAGGTGAATGTTCTGCCCAGTAGATTATTGCTGTACTGCTTCAGTTGCCTATATTTTGCTTTGTATCCTCTTTCTGCTTTTTAAGCTGCATTAACCATAACTAAGCAATGTGCACACCCGCATACCTATGGTTAGCTGCACTCAGATTTTTAATAAAAAAATAAGAGGGTTTCTTCATTTAATTTATATGTACTGTTGCTGTTGTACACTTGGGGGACTTTTGATGGGGATATGCGGACACCTATGAGCGATCTCACTCATTTCTTAACACTTTCTGCTGTTCTACATTGCAGGGGCATGTTTCTTCTGAGAGGTTTGCTGTCAGACACACCCCCTACATTCGTACACACTCCATGTAAGCCTGGGAGCTCGGGCAGTGTGCCTTCATTAATATGCATGGTGCGCTGCTGTCCTGCTCCTACATGAGTGCTTCCGTGTTGGACTAAGTTAGTCCTGCATGGAATATTAGTGAATCCGGGTATATGTCTGTGCAGATGTGCTAGATAGAGGTCAAGAATTGAGATAGGGTCATCTGCATTGATTTCAGATTACCATGGATACCTTACAATACCTTCCTTCTAGCAAGATCGGTCCAGTAGTCGTGCCAATATGATAACCTACGTAAACTAGAAGTATGAATACATTGCTACTCATTTTCTACTATTCATCAAATCGCATCACATCAGATCTGGAGGTCATGCAGAATGAAAAGCTGTATTTTTTTATGACGGATAATGATGCTTTCAGTATTCAGCTTTATGCTATGTGCAAATCATAACACATGCCATTTACTGACAAAAGGCAATGTATAGTGTACATTGGCTTGATGGGTGTGCAAAGAACTTATTCTTTTAAACAGTCTAGAATAGAACATCAACAACACCAAAAGAAAAAATAATCAACATTGGGGCCAATAAAAATAGTGAAAAGAAAATGCATTATTGTGACTGTATCTTATAAAGTCTAAATACTTCAGTGGTTAAGAAAGAGAAGGTTGTAAGGGCAGGAAAACAAAAGAATGTTGAAGCTTGATACAAAAAAAAAATCTAGTCTTTACATTTAAAGAATTTCAAAAGCTTTGTGGAACCTTTCCTATTCATTCGATGTTTGTTGCAAGGAACTGATGAAAATGAGGCAAATGGAAGCAAGATAAAACTGTAGGCCCAAAACTAAGAATCTGGTGGCTGCAATAGGAGTGGCATCTGTTGTTTGGAGCTCATGAAATATATTTACCTGATGCCAGGACCAATGCCGTCTGTTAGGAAATGGTGGTGATGGACACAAGCAGAAGAATGGAGAAAGCAAATCGCACACAATAGTATTCAGACATCAAGATATACTCATCCCGGCCATTTAAGATACAGAAAAATGTATTGTCTATTGGTACCAGTCTTCAAGTTTGGAGCTTCTGAATTATGGCTGTTGAAATACAATAACTGGAGAAAGTACTTTACCCATGTGAAGGGCCTATTACTCTCATAAAACCTCTGCAGGTGGATTGAAGAGTCCGAACAGTTTAGCATTATACCATCTATCTACATTTCCTGCCATGATGATT
>NC_056728.1:1782367149-1782472149 GCF_019279795.1 Protopterus annectens | reverse complement strand
GAGATGAGATGCATGGTAAAGAGAGAGGTGGCGAAGGCTAAGGATAAGGCATATGAAGAGTTGTATGAAAGGTTGGACACTAAGGAGGGAGAAAAGGACCTGTATTGATTGGCTGGACAGAGGGACCGAGCTAGTAAAGATGTGCAGCAGGTAAAGGTGAAGTATAATGAGGGAAGCATACTCACTAGTGAGGAGAATGTGTTGAACAGATGGAAGGAGTACTTTGAGGGGCTGATGAATGAAGAGAATGCGAGAGAGAGAGAGAGAAGGCTGTATGATGTGGGGATGGTGAATCAGGAAGTGCAATGGATTAGCAAGGAGGAAGTAAGGATAGCTACGAAGAGGATGAAGAATGGAAAGGCTGTTGGTCCAGATGACATACCTGTGGAAGCTTGGAGGTGTTTAGGAGAAATGGCAGTGGAAATTTTAACCAGATTGTTTAATGAAATCTTAGAAAGTGAGAGGATGCCTGAGGAGTGGAGAAAAAGTGTTTTGGTACCGATTTTTAAGAATAAGGGTGATGTGCAGAGCTGTAGTAACTACAGAGGGATAAAACTGATCAGTCACAGCATGAAAATATGGGAAAGAGTAGTGGAAGCTAGGTTAAGAAGGGAGGTGAAGATTAGTGATCAGCAGTATGGTTTCTTCCAGGAAAGAGCACTACAGATGCGATGTTTGCTCTGAGAGTGTTGATGGAGAAGTACAGAAGAGGTCAGAAGGAGTTGCATTGTGTCTTTGTGGACTTAGAGAAAGCATATGACAGGGTGCCTAGAGAGGAATTGTGGTATTCTATGAGGAAGTCAGGAGTGGCAGAGAAGTATGTAAGAGTGATGCAGGATATGTACAAGGGTAGTGTGACAGTGGTGAGATCTGCAGTGGAAGTGACAGATGCTTTTAAGGTGGAGGTGGGATTACATCAAGGATCAGCTCTGAGCCTTTTCTTATTTGCACTGGTGATGGACAGGTTGACAGACGAGATCAGACAAGAGTCCTCGTGGACTACGCTGTTTGCAGATGACATTGTGATATGTAGTGAGAGTAGGGAACAGGTTGAGGAGACCCTGGAGAGGTGGAGATATGCTCTAGAGAGGAGAGGAATGAAGGTCGGCCGGACTAAGATGGACTATATGTGTGTGAATGAAAGGGAGGATAGAGGAATAGTGAGGACGCAGGGAGTAGAGTTGGCAAAGGTAGATGAGTTTAAATACTTGGGATCAACAGTTCAGAGTAATAGCAAGTGTGGAAGAGAGGTGAAGAAAAGAGTACAGGCAGGATGGAGTGGGTGGATAAGAGTATCAGGAGTGATTTGTGACAGACGAGTACCAGTAAGAGTGAAAGGGAAGGTCTACAAAAGGGTAGTGAGACCAGCTAGGTTATATGGCTTGGAGACAGTGGCATTGACAAAACGACATGAGTCAGAGCTGGATGTGGCAGAGTTAAAGATGTTAAGATTTGCACTGAGTGTGAGGAGGGTAGACAGGATTAGGAATAAGTATATTAGAGGGTCAGCCCAGGCTGGACAGTTTGGAGACAAAGCCAGAGAGGCGAGATTGCATTGGTTTGGACATGTGCTGAGGAGGGATGCAGAGTATATTGGGAAAAAGATGCTAAGGATGAAGCTGCCAGGTAAGAGGAAAAGAGGAAGGCCTCAGATAAGGTTTATGGATGTGATTAGAGAGGACATGCAGGTGGTTGGTGTGACAGAGCAAGATGCAGAGGACAGGAAGAAATGGAAACAGGTGATCCGCTGTGGCGACCCCTAATCGGGAAAACCCGAAAAAAGAAGAAGAAGAAGAAGAAGAAGAAGAAGAAAACTCATTTCATTGAATCTCATTTCACCAACAGCTTACAATGCTAAATTTCAAAAGACTAAATGGGAAACCATAGATAAACACACTTACTGCACTAATGACTCCCTCTTTCCACAACTTAAAAACGACTTACTTATACTCTTAACAGAAACTAAACAATATAAAACCAAACTAAGTTGGGGGGGGGCTGTGCCCCACACCCCTCCCCCAACATGGGGGGCTGTGCTCCCCACAACTCCAGGATCACACTATAGTGGGGGAAAGGGGCATAACCCTTTTACTTGCCTCACAGTACTCTGCACGCTGCCACTACTGCTGGGAATGCACAAAACATATGCCATATTACTTCCGATACTTCCCATAGAAATGTAAAGATACATACCCACATTTATAAACACTACAACACCTCTTTCTACATTCATATCATTATTCTGACACTCAACACTGTAAGTTACAGAAATTCTTTACATCACAAACAAGTTAAAGTCAAATAGAAACCCACATCACGTCTATAGCTTACAATTCAGTGAAATGAGATTCAGTCAAATGAATTTTCAGTATTTTGAAAATTAGGTGATTTGGTCTCAGTGAAATAAGATTTCAGTGATCTGAAGTAGACCCATATATATATATATATATAAATATATATATATATATATATATATATATATATATATATATATACATATACATATATATATATATATATATATATATATATATATATATATATGGATTTGTATCACTTCACTGAAAGACCATTCCACTGACACTCATTTCACTGAGACCAAATCACCTAAAGTTAATTTCATTGAAAGTTTATTTCACCTAAAACTCATTTCACTGACAAGTTGTACTTTAAGGCAAGTCAAAGGTATATGTCCTTTTCCCCACTGTAGTGCAATCCTGGTGTTAGTATATATAGTTGGGTGGGTGGAGGGCATAACCCCCCACTTAATTTGGCTTTCTGTTGTCTGGTTTTGTTTTGCATTATTTGGTAAAACCCAACCAGGTGGGGGGCTATGCCACCCACACCCCCTCTGTGCCCTCCAATAATATATACTAAGGTCAGGATTGCACTGCAGTGGGAAAAGGACATATACCTTTGACTTGCCTTAGAGTACTACTTGTCAGTGAAATGAGTTTTAGGCAAAATGAGTTTTAGGCAAAATGAACTTTAGGTGATTTGGTCTCAGTGAAATGGCTGTCACTGAAATCCATATATATATATATATATGTATACATATATATATATATATATATATATATATATATATATATATATATATATATATATATATATATATGTGTGTGTGTGTGTGTGTGTGTGTGTGTGTGTATATATATATATATATATATATATATATATTCAACTACTCTGCAATCTTAACAGGAACGCTAAACAGAAAATTCACTCTGGAACTTTACTTCAAACCTATTCAGTCTTGACCATTGAAACTGCAATTTAGTTTTTAAAGTGCATGCAAATATTATGATTAGTAATAGGAGATCATGCTTTGAAAAAATTTGGTGGTGGTGTCTCTTTTAACAGCTGACAAGTAAAGCAACATTGCAGCCAATGCATTTAATTTTGTTAGTCATCAATTTATCTTGTAATGACCTTGCTGTAGGTCACTCAAGCTGTTATAAATGAGAACTCGAGTGGTATAAGTATACTCTCTTGTGTTCTTCTTCTTTTATGTAGAAAACAGACATGGCACACAATTACAGGATAGAAAGCTTGGCAGTTACTGACTGCAGTCAAGCATTTCACTAATACATGTCTGATATTAAACATGCTACAGTAACATCCAAAGTAAGTTTGTAATCACTAATAACTCCACGGGTTACTGCACATCCTAAAGATAAATGGCATATCATTATGCAGCTCCATATACCCAGTAATGATACATTCAGCTGAAACAATGAAATCTGTTTCTACAAACTGATGCAAAGATATTATTAAAATAAGCAAAGAAGATATCATCAAAACCAAAAAGGAACAACTGACCTGAATACATGCATTGAATTAGCTAACGTTATAAGGTTACTTGTATTTATTTAGAATGACATACCATAAAAGGTAAAATGTTATATTTATTAAAATAATAAATTGCAGCATACTTGTCCTGTTAGACTTAATAAAAGGAGTTAAAGTTGTGATCAGGTTGTCCCTGAAACTTTGGTCAATGAAAATGTATTATATTCTTGCTAGAAATTTCATGCTGTATAAAAATGTTGGCAAACTGCAGTCACAGTTAAAAAATGAGTGGGTGAAGTACATTAATCCCATATATTTTCTTAGACGTCCACTCTAAGGTCATATGAGGGATATGTCGAAATACAGAGGTTTAAGTCTGATGAATCATCCCTTAACATACTACCACTGCAGTAGCAATATGAATATGTGATGGGTGGAGGTATGCAATTCTTCAATAGGTTCATATGTTCTTACACAGCTATTGATCTTTGAAGAACTTAAACAGCCTAGTCTTACACTTCCTTATGTTTTAGCTCTTATATCATGGGAATGAATAACCCAGAGGTGGGGAGAACAAAGATATGCTGGGACATTTACTTGTTACCCCCTAACCATGAGGGACATGGGTGCTAAACCAGGGATGAATTAGCAGTTTCCTATCCAGTCATCCAAATTACATTGAATGGAGTTAAATAAGTACTTTGTTTAATGTGCAGTGAATATGGTTCCACAGAAACAATATTGTCTGTGAAACACACGTGTCTGGCCAACATGTCCTATTTATGTTGCAAAGAAAATTGAGATCCATTGAGCAGCTGCTTATGGTCCCACTGGACTTCTGAATGCAATAGTTCTGACAGTATAGGGTATGCTGAGGCTCTATACACGAGACAGAGGTTGCCTCATAGCTGTCTGTATGGTACCATTTAGAGGACAAGGCTTTGAGATGGTCTGCATGAATTTTATTATTTAAACCATTGATTTTTTTAGTGAGAAATCGTTGTGTTCATTCCGTTTTCAACAAGTGTTTGGACAGGTACATACCAAAAGATGCATTATATTCAGTGATTGAGTAATGGAACAAGTGGAATGATTATATCTCTGGAATAAAACACCATACTTTTTGATATAAACTGTGTGATGAAAAAGGTCTTCCTTACAAGACTGGATGGCATGGTGATCAATGAAAAGTTCGTTGTTGATATACATTGCAAGATCCCTGACTATGGGATCAACTTTCAGCTATGTGTTGCTAATGTGATAGTTAAAAGGGAAGATATGCTTGCTGAAGGGTACTGTTATGCATTCCTTGGCATTTCAATTTATTTCGTGGTTTTGGCACCAACTATTTGTTTGGGAAAGGCTGACTTGGAGGAGCTTGTTTTCCATAGGGAGGTTTATCATGGCTACATGTTTACAGTGAACTACTAACTTGGACAGCCATAAATCCTTAACACTTGCTTTGTAATCTGAGAAGTAAATGCCAAAGATGAGAGGGCTGGGGACCAAAAGGTCAGCTGGAGGAGGTAGAATCACCCACCATAATGTCTTGGGGTAGATTTGTGAATCCGTTTGCCAGTTGATTTATACAGTGATTTGCACTCAGATAAGAGGGTGTATCTATGATACTTGAGTAAGGGATGGTGTTGAATGCCATTTCAAGGTCTAGATATGTGCTGTGTATTGATTTGCCCTCATCCATTGCTTTAGTAACCTTCTCAAAGTAGTCATCCAGGTTAAGTAGGCAGGATCTGTCCTTGATGAAACAAAACAAGCTTTGGTTGAGATCTTGTAGGCTGTCTATGCCCTTATTAATTAATTCTACAATTATCCTTTCCATAGCCTTACATATGAGGCTGGAGAGAATTATTGTTCTATACTAACCTGGGTCCATTAACACCACACTTTTGTGCAAGGGAATGATTGGTGCTGTCCTCTGTTCATCTTGAATGAAGCCAGTTTGGAGGCCGATTTTGAATAGCCTCTGTAAGGGGCCTGACAAGTCCAGATTTGTGCTAAACAGTAGCAGCCCACTATGTTATTTGGTCTCATGGAAGTACTGATTTTGGCATTAGATAGTGCCTTGAGGACTTGTTCTTGGGCGATTTGGGGAGGTATAAATGTGTGCATGTGATCTAGGAATATAACAGGGGAGAAGGGGGTGACGTTGCACTTAAATTTATCTGCTTGTAGATTTGCTATTTTCTCTCCATCTGAGTATGTGAAATAATTTGCTATAAGCTCTGGGCATTGTTTCTGAGGTTTCTGACATAGTTAAAGAAGATTTTGTGGTTATCCTTAGCCAAAGTAGCTAGCCTGTTTGTTTTTGAGTTCCACCACAGAAGTTTGTTTTTAAATGTGGCACTGTAATTACTTCTAAGGAGAATAGATGTGTCTATTTAGTTATTTATATGTGCATATAATTTGAAGGCAAATATGGTCATCAGGTTGGAAGGAGATTTTGAGTTTAGTCAGGTAACCACTCAGTTTTAATACATTAGATTTGGCATAATTTCTCAACATCAAGGTATTGAAGGATATTTCTTGCTTTAGTCTGTGGAGAGGGCTACATTAAGTATGTAATCATACAAATATGGTTATATAAGCCTTCAGTTTTTATATCACAAACACCTATATCTCTCAACTGTCCAGATTTTCACATAAAATCCTAACTTTTGCTTCATATTTTTTTCTGTTCTTCATAAAATGTGTGTTTTTCTAAGAAATTATCAAGAACTGAAGTCACTAAATAATGGCATACTGTTGGGTTTCAAACTTTATATCCTTCAAAAATGCATGCTAACAAAACATATGCTATTGCAGCAATGCTTTATATTTATAAGAGCAGTATTTAAAAATTATCCCTAATTTTGGCACTTTGTCCCACATTTTCTTTGGCTTTGTCCAGATTTCTATGGTCAAGAGGTTAAAATGTATGCAAAGACCCAAGGATGCTAAGTCAGGCCCTAAGCTTCAGAAGCATAACATAACTGAGTTATTATTACCTGAGGATGGGACAGTCTTCCAGTGGTTGGTATTGCTACTTCAGTGAACTTGGTTCTCCTGTTTGATTCTCCACAAGGAGGCCTTCTGTGTGGAGTCTGCCTGTGTTCACTTGGGTTTTTGGTAGGTGGTCCTATTTTGCTGACATCCCAAGGACATGTTGTAATTGAAATAACTGCTACCCAATTTGTCCATAGGTGGGTGGGCTGAGCATGTCATATATAAATGAGTGTGTGTGTGTGTGTGTGTTGTGTGTGTTTTGTGTGTGTGTGTGTGTGTGTGTGTGTGTGTGTGTGTGTGTGTGTGTGTGTGTGTGTGTGCGCGCGTGCACATCTTGTATCCCATGATGCCTGGTGCCCTGTTCAAAATTATTTCCATTATCTTACACCAACTAAATGCTGGGATAGAACCTGGCTCCTCCTCAACCACAAATTGGTGAAAGCAAGTAATGAAATAAAGAGCAAGCATTTATAAGTAGTAAAATAAAACTACAAAACTTGTAAAAAGTTGAATTCCTATAAGTAAGTCTTGAGTGTTTAATCATTGTACAGTTAAACAGGGTACTCTGAATAAACTATCACTAGGGAACAGGTCTTTAATGCTCTCTGTAAGACCAAGAACACTGTGTCAATGGGCCCAGACTATATCCCAGGATGCCTTCTAAATAGCATGAAACATGACCTATCAAGGCCTCTGGAATTACTATTTAACTTTGGCCTCCAAATAGGCTACATGCCTCATGAATGAAGAAAGGCAACAGTCATCCCTTTGCAGAAAGGTGGGCCATTTACTTACCCTGGAAACTACAGAACCATAAGTCTCACTAGTCTTATATGTAAAGCCATGGAAAGAATTATCATGGAGATGATCAACAGAGACATAGTAATCCTCAAGACACTGGATCCAACCCAGTTTGGTTTCGTAAAGGGCAGATCATGCCTACTCAGCTTGTTGGACTTCTTTGAGAAGGTCACCAAAGCAATGGATAAGGGCACAATCGTTCACACTACCTACCTTGACCTAGCCAAGACATTTGACACAATACTTCTAATCGGGCATTGTTGACAGACTCAAGAGTTTAGGTACAAACCCATATGTCACCCAGTGGATAGCCAACTTGCTCACAGACAGGACCCAGGAAGTTAGAATTGGGGGAGTCCACCTCTACAAAGATGCCAGTCACAAGTGGAGTCCCTCAGGGATCTGTTGTTGGACCGCTCCTTTATAGCATTTACTTCTCAGAAGCCAAGGCCAATTTCAGTGGTCTCTGGCTGACTAAATTTGCAGATGATTGCAAATTAGGAGCTGCCATTGAATCTCACACTGACACAAATGGTTTCCAGGAGGGGCTGGCACAGACAAAAACTGGTGTCAGAGTCATGGACTAAAACTAAATGCCAAGAAATGCATAATAGTAACCTTTGGGAGGTCATCCAGCCCTGATAAGTATCATATTGACAACACACACCTTAGAGTTGACCCAGTGGTCAGGGACATAGAGACACACATAGATAGTAATCTAGCCTTTTATCATCATGTGTCAACAGTGGTGAGGAATCATTCTATGTTGCCCAACTTATAAGCAAAGGTAATGCATCTAAGTCCAAAGAAGTCATTGTTCCACTGTATTCGGCATTCATCAGACCTATCTTTGAGTACAATGCCCCCTTTGGTATGTACCTAACCAGGCATATCCAACACCTGGAACATCCACAGAGGTTCCTCTGTAAATGAATACAGGGATAAGTAAATGTCTGATACAGACCACCTCAACATCTTATGCCTGTATTCTGTCTCCTACAGGCTTTGGAGAAGAGATCTGTCCCTGACATACAGAGCATTGTCAGACCCCACTCTGATGGACCTCCTGCATATCCACAAAACAAACAATACCGGAATTAGCTATTGTAAAGACTTAAACCTTGCCTGTGATATAAATAGGACTTGCTGGAGAGATAGGTATGTATCCCAGAGACTACCCGGTCTATGGAACAGGCTCCCCATCCATGTGAAGCAGAGTTCCTCCCTAATCCAATTCAAGTGCAACTTGGACAATTGGATGGGAAACCAGAGATTCATCCCTGGTTTGGCACCTATGTCTCAGATGCAAACAGATAAGCTGTAAATGGTTAATCTGCCAGGTCCATGCTTACACTTATCAAGGGTATCAGAACTCGTCAGAGATTTGGGATGCATGGCTAGGCTTAAAAAGGCCCTTGTGGTCATTAGCCTAGTAAACACCTATGAACCTATGAACCTAAAACTAGTCCTCTTTTTTAATAATGGGTTTAGGGCATACAAGCAGAGGTCAGATGTGCAAATGACATTTCTTCAAAGAAAGCACTTTTCACTGTATACAGCAAAAGTCTTCTCACCCATATAGGTACAGTGAACTGTACTAACTTTCCACAATAATATCCTGAGATTCATTCGTTTCTATTTGTATACTTTCTGACTCTGAGCATTGAGTGATCCTAGTCACATGTCAGAGACATACATATCTAGTGAGCACAAGATAAAACAGACTAAAAATAATGAAGAACTATGCCATCTGGACCTATTGATGAGCAGTTTAGAAGTACACTTAGATACTGTGACTTTCTTCATTTGAAGGACATACCTTGTGAGTCTGTGTGCTCTCCTCAGTAATGGACATGGCATAGGAGAACAATAACAATGCTTTTTATCAAACGGCTGACAGTTTTGTTGTACTTTTCTTCTTTTAATAAATTGTCTGCTTTGATTATGCCCCCAAACCAAGAGGAAAATTAACTTTCCATTGTATGGAGCCTTGCAATTATGCTCTGAATCTGAGAAAAAGACAGCTTTGTTAAACACCTTTCTAATGCAGTACAGCATAAACAACGGCTGCTAATGAGCAGAGATGGGAAGCTAAAACAGCCTTGAGGGTTGTTAAGTACTACAGACTTCTTATTTTGTATATAGCAGTGGGAATTGTATCAGGCTTTTTTTCAAAATCAAAGATATATTTTGCTTCTGGACAGCATTTATGAGGCAGCACTGTGTGTTTCAGATTTCAAAGCTGTCAAGCACTTTGCATACATACAATTTTTTGTTTCCTGAAACTAGTAACAGTATGGGACAGCTAAATCTCCACATACTACAAAGAATTAGTGTTGTGTCTCTTGAGTCATAACTCACTTATCACGTTTGCAAAATGGATGTCAAGATTCACATCTTGAGTTTTGTTTCACACCAATTTCAAGATGAAATTCTTGACATCCATGTTTCAAACAAGATGGATATGATTACAGACTTGACAATAATCTGCAAAGTTATTTATAAGATCCTAGACAGAAAGGTTTCTCATAACTAAATTCTTACATGTGAAACTTGCTGTTCAAAATAATGGTGCCTCATGCTGCTATACACATGATGGTCAAAAGCAATGTGCACTGCTAATCAATCAACATCTTTTAAAGCCAATATATACACTTTTTATGTCTTCATTTGGTAGCACATGGGGCAGCTAAACATTCCCATATATTGCAAAGAATTATACTTACTGGAAAAATGGATTCAAAATATTTCTCTCTCAAAGATAACTCTTGAAGGAAAATTCTTGACTCCATTTCTCAAACACATGACTTGGAAATTATCACAGATGGGCATGGTAGGTGCCTTGCTCAAATTCCCACATTGAGCTAGCAGAGATGTGGCAATCAATTTTAGGATTACTATTTGATATTTATGGCAGTCTACAGCCTTATGTTTCTATGCAGCACTTCCAGGCATCTTACATATTCCTGCGGCATGATTATAGAATAGCATCATGCTCAGTGAACTTTAGCTGATGCTGTTTACATCTTTTCCTCTTTAGCCTTCCATTTCCCATATGTCAGCCATCATTTCCAGCTGCCTTTGCTGTGTTGCTCCTTTAATTGCTGCATATGATGAGGGCAGCAGTCCACATAGCACACTTTTCTACTTTGGCTGGTTTATCTTTCAGGATGGTGCTTGTGTGCATATGTTTGTGAGTAACTGCTGTACTTCTGTATGATGAAGTACCTGTAGCATTAGAATTTTGCAGATGCAAAGTAACTGAGGCATTACAGAACACTGCAATATGATGCAGTACAGTATTGCTTCTGGCTCAAGGCCCTTGCAGGCTGGGAATTTTATTGCACGCTTCCACAAGTGGTTTATTTTGGTATTTATGCCATGCATCTGAGCAGGTTTCTGCTTGTTTGTGCATCACATAGCACCGCAGACTATAGCATAATTGTGTGCCAAATTTGGACAGTTAAATTCAACAATTTTTCCCTTAAAAACCAGGCAGAAATATCCATTAACCGAGCTCTTGTGTGATTGTTTCCAAAAAGCCACCCCTATTGACAATAATGTTTAACCTAGCATTATGGACAGTTGGACTACCCTTGTTTCTCCTGCCAGCCTTGTTGACTTGGCTCTCTTGAGGCATTGTAACAATTGCCTCATGTACACAAACACCCTTCTACTAATAACACAGTCTAGTACAGAGTGCGAGAGAAGTATTTACTCCAAGACTCTAGAATCCACGCTCTCTCTCACTCAAAACAGTAACACAGAGAAGGTTGTCAACTCACCCACCATTACATATTCACATAGTACCACTACTCATACACATAGTACACATCAAACATGCAAATTCACATATGCAGCGGTTCTCTCAAAAAACTTATCAACACACCAGAGACCTCCAAAACACGTGTGCTACAGCTAACACAGTCTCCACAGCTCCCATGACACATAGAAACACCAGTGTCTCACTCACTAAGCCCGTAAGGCTTAACACTCAAAAAACAAGTTTTCTTGTCATTGGAGACTAAATAGTGAGACATACTGCAACTGTTGGACCCTCATTAGTTAAAACAGACCACAAATCAGTCACCTTTGAACTGACACTAACATCAGAACAAATGGTGAAATCAGACTAAAAAACTTCACCAAGGCAAACTATACCTTCCTATGTCAAACATTGACTGGAAGCACTACTCAAGCCCCAGCACCTTAGCCCAAAGATTCCTGGAAATTATAAACTCAAATGCTATGGAACAACTAGTCACCACTCCCACAAGAGGGGACAACATACTAGACCTGATCATTACCAACATGGGGACTCTATGCTCCACACCAGAAGTATATCCCTCATTGGTAAGATCAGACCATAAATTAATTTCACTGGATGTCCACATCCCGACCCCACCCCCATCCCAGAAAACCACAGTGAAAAACTTCTCAAAAGCGGACTTCTCACTTCTCAAAACTGAAGTGGAATCCTTCAAGGCCCCAGGGCCAGTGGAAACTACAGCCCAAACTGCAGAATCCTATATAAATGCATTCTACGGACATCTCCAGGAATGCATGGATCATGCTATCCCAAACAAAACCAAGACCCAATCATCCAAAGGCAGGTGTCCAGTCTGGTGGACCCCTGCCATAAATAAACTGTACAACAGAAGGAGGAAGCTACTACATGATAGAGCAAAATCCCTAATAGGGAAGGCATCTCTGATCAGTACTAGCAAAAATTACAATCCCTCATAAAATCCTCCAAGGCCAGCTTCGAGAGAAAAATTGCACAGGACACCAAAGACAGTCATAAGGCTTTTTTCAGTTATGTTAGAAACCTGGGATGCAACTCCCAGACTTGTTCTGAGTTGATTCTAAATGACAAAAAATACACTGAACCCACAGACATCGCCAATATCCTGGCAGACAGGTTCAGTGCAAACTTCTCCACCCCCAAAAGAGCAAATATCTATCCCGGCAGAGGGCTGCCTCCCAAACATCTCAGATGCTCAGGTGAAGGCTGCCCTCTCCAAAGCAAAAAACACTGCTTCTATGGGACCAGATGGCGTCCCAGGTTGCATCCTACATGAACTACAAGAGGAACTAATCCCTCAAATAAAACAGCTATACAATCTCAGCCTCACTACAGGATATGTGCCCACAGAATGGCGTACAGCAACAGTGGTCCCACTCCACAAAGGTGGAGCATCTATGGACCCTGGAAACTATCGCCCCATAAGCCTGACTAGCTTAGTCTGCAAGGCTATGGAGAGGATCATCATGGAGCTCATAAACAAAGACATTGGGGACCTACAGACACTAGATCCTACCCAGTTCAGCTTTGTCAAGGGCAGATCCTGCCTTTTGAACCTGGTTGACTTCTTTGAAACAGTCACCAAAGCCATAGATGAAGGGAAGGTAGTCCACACAGCCTATCTGGACCTTGCAAAGGCATTTGACACAATACCCCACTCGGGCATCATAGATAAGCTATCCAGCTTAAATATAAACCCCTATGTCACAAGATGGGTCGCAAACTGGCTCAAAGACAGAACCCACAGAGTGAGAGTTGCTGGAGCCATGTCAGACTCAAAACCGGTCACAAGTGACATCCCACAGGGTTCTGTCCTGGGACCACTCTTGTTCGGTATATACTTTTCCGAGGTACAGGCAAACGTGGGAGGACTATGGCTCACAAAGTTCGCAGACGACTGCAAACTGGGCGCCATAATCAACTCTCCAGCTGACACAAACATCCTTCAAAAAGGTCTCACAGAGACAGATAACTGGTACCAGCGCCATGGTTTAAAGCTAAATGCCAAAAAATGTATAGTCATACCCTTTGGCAAAAACAATGTGCCCACAAATTACCACATAGGCGGAAACCCATTAAGTACAGAGAAAGTTATTAGGGACCTGGGGACCCAAGTTGATAGCAATCTCTCCTTTGAAAACCACATTGCCAAAGTGGTTAGAAAGACCTTCTACATAGCCCACCTCATCACGAAGGGTTTCACATCTAGATCAAGAGAGGTAATTGTGCCCCTTTTTTCATCCCTCATCAGGCCCATCATAGAATACAATGCCCCTTTTGGGATGTACCTTACTCGACACCTGCAGCAATTAGAAAGACCCCAAAAGTATCTCACCAAGAGGATCAAGGGTCTCAAACAGATGCCATATACTGCTCGGTTAAAAAAACTCCAGCTCTACTCATTTGCATACCGCCTACTTCGAGGCGATCTATGCCTGACATACAAAGCTATGTCAAATCCAGACTTAATGGACATGCTCCACCTCAGTAAATCTAAATCGCTTAGAGCCACACGCTCGAGGGACTTGAACCTCAGCACAGAAATAAATAGAACTTGCTGGAGGGACAGGTTCATAACCCAGAGGCTCCCTTCGCTCTGGAATAGAATTCCAGTTCATGTGAGGCAGAGCACCTCACTGAATCTCTTCAAGAAGAATCTCGATAAGTGGATGGGGGATCGTAGGTTTGTCCCAGGGATTACTCCCATGTCACAATTAGACAGAGGCACAGTAAACTAAACCTTAAAAAAGGGCACAGTATACTCAAATCAAGGGGTGGCGTAAGCCATACAGAATCGGGCTAGGCTTATAATTGCCCCAGGACAGATAGCTTAGTATGAACCTATGAACCTATGAACCTATGTGAAGTTATAAATGCATTCCATGCCCCACCCCAAGCTGAAAGTAGTAACTATGCTGCTTACATTAAAGCCCTGTATAGTCACTTGCATAAGTGTATAAACTCAGCTGTACCAGTTAGAATCAAAGCCAGAGCCCCAAGGAAAATCATACTGCCATAGTGAACTTCCAGCATCAACAACCTCTCCAATAAACACAAAAAGGTGCTGTCCGAGAAAGCAAAGACATGGACCAAACAATGAAAAAGCACCCTTAACAGGCAAATAAGACAACTTGTCAAATCTTCCAAGAGCTCCTTTGAGCGAAACCTGGCATGTACTGCCAAGGATAACCATAAAGCCTTTTACAGCTATGTACATAACCTAAATGGTAGGACCCAAGCATGTGCAGAACTGGTGGCCAATGGTATCACACACACTGACCCCACAGAAATAGAGAACCTGCTAGTGGATAGGTTTGGTGAAAATTTCACTCCCTTACCCCCTGCTAACTTACAGCAAACCCTCCCCCAAACCCCCCACCTTAAATATCTTAAGAGCAGGTCCTTAAAACCCTGTCCAAGGCAAAGAATACAGACTCTAAGGGACTAGATGACATCCCAGTCTGTGTTCTAAGCAGACTAAAACATGAACTAGCATCACCACTAAGTACCCTTTTCAATCATAGCCTATCCACAGGGTTTGTTCCTGTGGAATGGAGAACAGCTACAGTTATTCCCCTCCACAAAGGTGGCCTAGCAATAGACCCGGGCAATTACAGACCCATAAGCCTGACCAGCCTCATCTGTAAGGCAACTAAACGTATCATTATGGACCTCATAAATAAAGAGATAGGTGACCTCCAAACTCTGGACACTACCCAATTCGTCTTTGTGAATGGCAGATCCTGCCTGTTAAATCTGATGGATTTCTTTGAAAGTGTGGCCAAGGCTATTGATGAGGTCAAATCTGTGGACACAGAATACCTCGACTTGGCAAAGGCTTTCCACACAATCCCACATTCAGGCATGACAGGTAAACTTAGCAAAGTGAATGTAAATCCTTCTTTGTAAGATGGGTTGCCAACTGGCTCACAAACCGGACATACACTATCAAAGTGGGTGACTCCACATCAACTAGCAGACCTGATACCAGAGGGGTATCATAGGGGTCAGTGCTGGCCCCACCTACTGTTTGGTATGTACTTCTCATAAGTTCAGGTCAAAAATAAAGGGTTGTGGCTGACCAAATTTACAGATGACTCTAATCATTGAATCCCCAAATTATGTGAGTATAGTACAGGATGGTCTCACACAGGCCAACAACTGGTGTATTAGTCATGGTCTCCAACTGAATGCAAATAAATGCATCATCATTCCTTTCTGCACAAACAATCTCCTCTCACACTATCAAATCAACAACAATACCCTAAGTACCCATGAAATGGTAAGGGACCCAGGATCACAGGTTGACAGCGACCTTAACTTCGACCACCACGTGTCTACAATTATAGGAAAAGCTTTTCACATAGCTCACCTTATTAGTAAAAGCATTGCCTTGAGAGAAAAAGATGTTATAACCCCCTATACTCTGCACTTATCCTGCCCATAATTGAGTATAACGCCCCATTCTGTATGTACCATACTAAGCACCTGCAACAATTAGAGAGACCTCAAAGGTTTCTAACAAAGAAGATCAAGGGCCTCCAGCATGTCCCTTACATGGACTGACTACAGTCCCTGTCACTATACTCTGTATAGTATAGACTTCTTAGGGAAAACGTATGCATGGCCTACACAGCAAACCAAAACCCAAACCTAATTAACTTACTGCATATCTGTAAAACAAATGGGTCTAAGGCTACCCATTCCAGTGACTTAAATATAGCCTGCAACTTAAATAGGGCATGCTGGAGGGATAGATTTATCTCCCAGTGACTGCCACATCTTTGTAACAGGCTACCAATTTATGTGAAACAGAGCACCTTTATGACACTGTTCAAAAGGAACCTGGATGAGTGGATGGGGCACCATGAATTATTACTGAGATAGCACCCACAACCCCCCTGGACATGGGCAGTTATCACTAAATGCAATCTTGGGTAAAGTACCTCTACGGTATTACATTGGGTTGAGAAGGTTAGGCTTAAAATGACCTCCAGGTCAATAGGCTAGTAATCTCCTGTGATCCTATGATCAATGGCTTTCTTAAATTTCTCTAGATTTTCAAAGTTATTAACATTAGCAGATATTTTATTCAGTGTACCTGCTACTTTTTCATGAATCAGTTTATAGTTTGTTACTCTCCCAGAATGTTCTAAACAATTTACCATTCTTGATATCACCTCTTTTTTCAATCCAAGGCCCTCTTATAGGAATGGGTCTTCAGTTGCTTTGTAGACCTGAATTTAAGTTTCCATGCTTTTGTCTATAGATCATTGACAATGATCGCAGATTGATCATCCTGTACTAATATATCATAGAGTCATAGGCTCATATGTCATTTCTAGGCTATCTATCCTTTTGGGACATTTAAGCCTGGAAAATTTCTCTTTTGGTGCTTTAATTATTTATTTATTTTACATTTGTTGACCAGGTCTGTCCGACTGAGCTAAGTAGCCCTTTTTCAGCAGAGGCCCGGGGAGGAAAACTCCACATGTTCTACAGATTAACATTTACAAAAATAAGTAAACGATCAACAACTGGTTTACAGAAAATATTCAAAGCAACATATACATGAAAAACAAGGATTTACTACACTAAACTAATCATTATGTCTGTCAGATTTAGAATCCTTCATCATTCAGAAGGACTAACAATAGTTTTGTCACCAGATGTAAAGTCTTACATTATGCAGATAAGAATATATGTAATGTGCCTAGGATAGAGAAGTTAATGTGAGGCAAGGTCTAGAAAGTTAAAGAAAGTTACATATGTTGGGAGCAGATAGAGGTGTGCAGTTAGGGTCTATTATTAACCTATAATTAACCTATCCCATTTAGTATTACAATGACTTTATCCATCCCATGATCAGTAATTATATATTACCCCTAGTGAGAATGAATAAAGACCATGAAGAAATGCACCAGGCTCCTGAGATTTGTCTTGTAGAGGTTCTAAGCAGCAACCGTGGATTTATAATGCCACATATGTTTTTACTACATATTTTGGATTAGTCATTGATTGTGTTACAGTTTTTTTAGGTTCTTCAACTTATCCATCCAGTTATTTTCTTGCTTGCATTTAGTGGATCTACCTCATATAATTGAGGGTAAACAACTCCACCCAAGAAATGGATTAAGAGTTGTTAATATGCACTTTTTTGCATGGTTCACTCTCCACTGGCCCTCCCCCAGGTGGTGAGAATTCCCACAATTATCACAACACCTAAGGCTATTCTCCAAAATTAGTTGTTTTCAAGATTATGTGAATGTAACTTATAATACATGTTCTTCAGGAACAGAGGTCTACAACTGTAATGATTGTCAATATTATATAAGTGGAATTTATAGTCCTCTCCATAAAATTACCAATTTTTGGATGGTTTAAGATGGATATTGTTAAAAGTGCAGTTGAAATAACAGCCAATCATGTTCAGTTGACAGGTTTGCATGACACATATGTCACAATCACCACCTGCAAGACTTAAACCCATACCATCAATGTCATCTCTGAGCGGTATATTTACTGGGTGCAACATGGAAAGATGTATCACACAAGCATCTAGTAGAACACTTTAAAGGGAAGTCTGCACTGTCAAATCCTAGTTCTGTATGGCCTTCCACATGTGTGGGACCTCACTGTGCCAAATTCTGATACACCTGACAAAAGAGTCCCTGGCTGACATAGGTATCAACAAAAAAATCACCACAAAATCTGACAGTGGTAACTCAAACCAAAAACTAGATTTAACTGTAAAGCTAAGGGGGAGATTTATATTAATATATGTTCTAGATGTACTATTTTTATATAGGTATGACAACTAGGGCACTTTATGAAAAAATTAGAGAACATTTATACAATATATAAAAAAGATACAAAAAAATGCACTTTTTACACATACCTTAGAGTGTGAAAAATATATCAGCTTCCTTTTTTCTGTCATAGAACAAGGATGTGTTGATTTTAGGGGAGGTGATTTTAAGAACTATTTGGAACACAACAGAAAGAAGCCTTATGGCAATTATAAATAGGTGCAGATAGATCTCCTGGGGTCAATAATATGATAAACATTAATAGACACTGTTTTTTTTAAAAAAACAGGAGGTTTTATATATCTAAGAATTAGTTTTAATTTTTGTAGTGTATATATATATATATATATATATATATATATATATATATATATATATATATACAGAATCCGAACACATGCTCAACTAGCATATGTCCGAATCACAAAACATCGAACTCACATACACGAAAGCGCTTAACAACTACAAGCACTTCCGTGTATGTGTGCCTGTTTCGTAGATCGGACTACAGTGTGGGTAAGGGAAAATTCCCTTTTCCCCACTGTAGTGCGATCTCAGAGAGCGAATAATAAAGTAGGGTGGGGTGTGGGGGGGGGCAGCCCCCCACATTGGGGGTGCAGGGGGGCAAAGCCCCCCTGCAGGAACGTAGATTTTTTTTTTGAACTACACATACACGGAAGCACTTTTCGATGTTAAGCGCTTTTGTGTATGTGTGTTCAGTGTCTTGTGATTCAGACATATGCTAGTTGAGCATGTGTCCTAGACCCATATACACACACACACACACATACTAATGCAAGTAGTCATATATTTGTATTTTTATGTATTAAGTTAAGAAGTGTGTTAATTAATTTTATTATTTGATTGGTTGATTGGTTTTGTAAATTGGAAGCAGTTTTTGAATAATTTTATTCTGAAGAAGTCAAGTGATGAAAGTGGTGAATAAAGGTTTTTGTATGCTAAATTCTTGTGGTTTAATTGGTGTCTGGCTGAATACGTGGTTTACATAGATATGAGCCATATGGATGAGAACACACACAAGCACCACACGAGTGGATTCGCTACACACAGCTGGATATTGCATGGATCTGACACATGTAATATCAATGAATATTGACTGAAACATCTGCAAGTGATGCGTGAATTAAGAAGTGATCCATTATAATGAATGGTCTACCAGTATGTAAGACTGATGGCACTGCATCAACTATGCCCATGTTTACAGGAAATACAGCTGTGCAACAACTAGTATCAATGAGTAAGTAAGCTGTCACTGTACTAGTGTACACATAACAAACAATACATGGAGCACCATCTATAAGTACATGTCAGATTTCAAGGCACGTGTCACATGATCACTGCCCTCCTAACATTGTCAGTCAAAATTTTACACTGCCATGAAATCCTGACTTACATCTATATGTGATCACACAAATTGTCAAGTGGTAATACTGATGTGAGGTACTGGTAGTCTGTGACACAGTACAGTCACACTATAGTGTAACTAGGCTACAATTGCACTTCACAGGTTTATACATTCATAGGAGAGTACTAGGTTAACAGGCCAAAAGGCCATACAAGCCTAGCCAGATTTATCCCAAGTTAAACAATTTTCAATAGCTAGGTAAACAATGTTCACAGAGGTATAGGCCTATGCTACGGTATGTCATAACGGCTGCCTCAGTCCATGAGGGACAGGGGTGCCACCACCGGAGTAAATTTATGATTGCACATTCATTGATCTAGGTTGCACTTGAAGAGGGTCATGGAAGAGCTTTGTTTTACATGATTGGGAATCTTGTTCCAAAGAATGTGTAGTCTATGAAAAACATAGCTATCTCTCCAAAATAATTTATTTATGTCAGAGTCAAGTTAAGGTCCTTGGAATGAGTTACCCTCTTGCAGTTTGATTTACGAAGTATAACTTTTCCATCAGGGCCTGATTGGACATTATCCTATAGGCCAGACACAGATCATCTCTTAATAGTCTGGAGGAGACAGAATACATGGATAGGGCTTTCAATCTTGCATTTTATAACCTGTATCTTCCTGGTGAGAAAACACTGTTCACTCCAGCTATTGCAGATATCTGGTGAAGTACAAGTAAAATGGTGCATTGTACTTAATTACTGATGTGATGAGGGCCGAGTACAATGGAATTCTAATGTCCTTTGATATGGATGCCATTCCCTTGAGTTTTGCAACAAAGTATCACTTTCTCACCACTGTGGACACAGGGTGGTCAAAGTTCAGATTAGTATCAACCTGTGTACCTGGATCACATACCACTGGGTCTATTTTTAGGGGGTGCTGTCTATGTTGTAATTAGGTGGTCTATTTGCTTTCCAAAAGGGAATAATTATGAATTTTGTTTTGCATTTAGTTTCTCTCCATTGCTCTGGCAACAATCATTTGTATGCTTTAATCCTTTCTGCAGTATATCAGTATTGTTCATGGATTCCATAACTGTCCCCGAATTGCAATCAGCTGCAGACTTGGTCAGATAAAGACTGTCTACATTTGCATTGGCTTCTGAGAAATAAATACCAAACAAGAAAGGGCCTAGTACAGAAACCTGTGGTATGTCCCTGCTGACTGGCCTCTTGATACTTTGACAGTATGTATCCTGTTGGTAAGCCATTAGGCTACCTACCTGGTGACAAAAGGGTTTATGCTCATTTGAGAAAGTTTCTCTCTCTAATACTTGGATGGGGAATTGTGTCAGATGTGTTGACCAGGTCATGTTAGGTGGGATGCTTAGTCTTTACCTCATCCACTGCCTTGGTCACCTCCTCAAAGAAGTCAACCAGATTTAACAGACATGATTTCTACCATTAACAAATGTTAACTGTGTTGGTTCCAGAGTCAGTAGATTACCTATATCCCTTTTGCTAAGGTCCATGATGGTTATTTCCATGGCCTTACTGATGAGGCTATTCAGGCTTATGTGTCTATAATTCCCTGTGTATGTTGATGGTTCCCCCCTTGTGCAGAGGGATGAGTGCTGCTGTCCACCATTCCGCTGAAACATAGGCTCTCTAGAAGGCTTTGGTTATGTAGGGATCCCAATGGGTATGCTAGGTCAAGTTTGAAGATATTTAGAAGGAAACCTGAGATTTTGTCAGGGCCCATTAATGACATGTTTTTATCCTTAGAGAGGGCAGAGATGAGCTGTTCTCTTGAGATAATAGGCTGAGGAATGGGGGCAGGTATACTTTGGATGATGACCAGTGGGGACAAGGGTTTAATATTTGATCCAAATCTGTTAGCTAGAAGGTTGTCTATTTCCTGTGGTTGAGTATGGGTGATGCCATCCACAACCAGCTCTGCATATAGTTGGATATTCACCTTAACATTTCAGATGTAGTAACAAAATGCATTGTGACATCACTTGCAAATGCAACTTTGGGTGTGAATCACATGCAACACAGTGGACCTGTTAACATGGTTATACAAATCAACCTACTTCATGTTATTATAGCAGTTGTACATCATATGCCTATATGTTTATCAGTGGAAATGTGTGGGTGAGGGCCCTGATACCATATATGAACACATCGCAACTGAAGTGGATGCAGATCATGCAGGACAGTTAATGACACAAATGTTGACATTCCCATAATGTTTCTGTGAACACCTGAATAATTCTTGTAAATAGCAACAAAATTGCGCATACAATGAATTCCCCAATGCTCAAGTGAATCTGAACATGTAATATGTTTCTGTATATAACAGCATTACAACATGTAAATGAATCCAGACATATATGCCCATGTAATCAGTATGGCATAATATTGATATATGCCAGAAAACATTCCCAAATGCTAGGTGTACACATGTTCACCTGTGACATACTGCAGCTTTCACTGTGATGGTTGAATGAGAGCTGTGTAGGATGTTGGTATACTCCACTACAAGAACACATGGCTTAGTAAGTCAGCAATATACATGGCAACATCCCTTGTCCACAGTCCTCAGGTGGCATATTATTGCAGTTGTTATTGAAGGAACATGTAACCAAATGTCAACAGCAGCCATCAGTACAGTAGCTCAAATCCCAAATTGAAGTACACTGTTGTAGGACTACAGTAGATCAACACCATAACATACTACATGCGGATGACAACAACATTGATATGCACAATCTTTAGAGGGTCATAATAAATTATTAGGCTGACAGTGAAGAGCACATACAATTTTATGTATTATTACACCATTTAAAGCAAAATTGCTATATCTACATGATGGAAGATAGAAGGTTCATGTGTATGTGTGTGCATGTGTTTGATTTAATTACAGACTGCCTCTGTCCATATGTGACATGTGCACCACCCCATGACACAATTAGCAATCACACATCCAGTGGTCTGCAGAGGGCTCACACAGGGTAATGAAGGAGATCTACTTCACAATGTGTGTGTGTGTGTGCATCTTTAAGATGATGGCACAGTCAGTGTTCCTCAGAAAAGATGTTATGTGAACAGAGAGAATGGGATGTTGGATTCATAGGGCTATGTAAAATGTCCTCTTGAGTAGGAGTCAAATGAAAAGAGATTCAAAATATCCTTTGTAATATACCATCAACCACCTAAACATACACGTAGATTGAAGTCAGATTCAAACACAACACTTGTTGAGATATACAAGCTATATTCCATACAACATAAGACTAGCACTACCACAGATGTCTGCCTTTAACAGTGTCAGAGTGCACTTAATAGGGGATGAGATCACCAGTGGATGGTGAGAAGATGTTATGATGATTGTGTGAAATAGATGTGGACTCACTGTGTAAAATTGTCTCCAGACTGATAGTTGGATGAAAACACACACACACACACACACACACACACACACACACACACACACACACACACACACACACACACACACACACACACACACACACACACACACACACACACACACACACACACACACACACTTACATTGACTGCTGCAAGATTAGAACACCTATTTAGTTACAAAAACTACAGAACACAGTATTTAATATTAGTGTTACAGTGAAAGTCTGATTTTATCAGTGTCAGAGTACACTTTATAGAGGATGACATCAGCAGTGCAGGGTGACAAGAAGATGTTGGGAGAATTGTGTGACATAGCTGTGGACTCACTGTGTAAGATTATCTCTAGACTGATAGTTAAATGAACATGCGCACACACACACACACACACACACACACACACACACACACACACACACACACACACACACACACACTCAAGTTGACTGCTGTGATATTAGAACCCCTACCTATCTAGTTGCACATGCTGCTACAGAACACAGTACTTGATGGTAGTGCCATAGCACAAACCTGATTGTAACACTGTCAGAGAGCACTTTGTAGAGGGATGACATCATTAGGGTATAGTGAGAAGATGATGTTGGGAGGGCAATATGAAATTGCTGGAGATTCATGTGCCAGTGTTAAAAAGCATTTTCTGAATGATACATGAGTGAGGGTAGCAGGACCTGGAGTAAAGCTCTTCTGGATAAGTATACATACACACACACACACACACACACACACACACACACACACACACACACACACACACACACACACACACACACACACATTTGACTGTTGTGAGATTTGAACCCCTACCAAATTAGTTAGATAAGCTAGAAAACACAGTACTTAACATTAGCACCACTGCATGAGTTTGATTTCAATATTGTCAGAGTGCACTTTATGGAGAATGACATCATTAGTGTATGTTGAGAAGATGATGTTGGAGGGCTATATGAAATTGCTGTGTAGTTGTGTACCATCCTTTTCTGAATTACAATTGAGTGAGAGCAGCAAAACCTCTAGTCAAGTTCTTCTGACTATGCATGCGCAAGTTGACAGTTGTGAGATTTGATCCCGTATCTAATTAGTTATGCAAGCTGGAGAACACTGTACTTAACACTAGTGCCATGGCACACATCTTCTTTTATATTGTCAGAGTGCACTTTATAGAGGATTACATCATTAGTGTATAGTAAGAAAATGATGTTGGGAGGGTTGTATGAAATTGCTGTAGAGCCATGGACCAGTATAAAAATATTTTCTGAATTATGCTTGGATGAGGGGAAGAGAACATGGAATCAGTCTCTTCTAACTATGCAAACACATACACACATAAGTTGACTGTTGTGAGATTTGATCACCTACTTAACTAGTTATAAAATTTAGAGAATGCAGTACTTAATGTTTGTGCCACAACACAAGTCTGACTTCAACATTGTCAGTGGATTACATCATCAGTGTATGTTGAGAAAGTGATGTTGGGAAGGCTGAATGAAATTGCTATGGAGATATGTAGCACTGTAAAAGTTTTTTTTTCTGAATGATACTTGAGTGACAGCAAAAGGGCCTAGAGTCAAGTTTGTTTGACTAAGTGCACACACACACACACACACACACACACACACACACACACACACACACACACACACACACACACACACACACACACACACACACACACACTTTTGAAACACCAATGCTGGATGCAGGTATGTGTCATCATATTCAGATGAAGTGATGTCCACATTAAGAGAATGTACTGACAGTATCAATGGGATATGATCATGGATGGACCAATGTACAGTTTCAGTATAAAGCCATATCAAATGTAACAATGCAGGTATGCTCTGTATTTCTGTAGACTGCTTGACAATGGCCAAAGTACTGATATATCATTTGCAAGTGCATTATTGCAGGGCACAAATAAATATAAAGTATGAGTTCATTCAATCACACATGTCTCTGCCCTTCTCTTGAGTTTATGAATGCCTTTCTGCATTATGGAAAGGTAACAGCTCAGTAACCAAAGTAAGACATGCTAAATTACATAGCGCATCACTGAGAAACTAATTTATGTGGATGATGGTAAAGTGTTAGTACATGCATGATTTGCATTTTATGAATTCAACTTGGATTTGTGAAGTAGCTTGTAAGATATGTTGTTGAGGAAATAGCTGGCAGCTAATATGATAGCCATGCTGTAATCTATCTTTGAAATGTTGGGGCCAAAGTTTTATTACATGAATAACTGTTGCCATTGTCATAGGTTCATAGGTTCATAGGTATGTACTAGGCTATTAGCCCAAGGGCCTATATAAGCCTAGCCAAAAAGATACCCTGGCTTTCGCCACCCAAGAAAATTATTTTCCTGTGCCCCTGTCGAGCAGAGCCACAGAATTGATCCCTGGGCTGAATTTCTTATTTCCCATCCAATCATCAAGATTTTTCTTGAAGAGTGCTAATGAGGAGTTTAGTTTGATAAAGATAGGTAGTTTGTTCCAGAGTATGGGAAGTCTCTGGGACAGGAATCTATCCCTCCAGCATGTTCTGTTTATTGTGGTGACAAGGTTTAGGTTCCCAGGGCATGTAGCTTGGAGGGATTGGGATTTCTTTAAGTGGAACATGTCCAACAGCTCTGGGTTTGACATAGCTTTGTATGTTAGGCAGAGATTGCTTCTGAGTAGGCGATATGCGATGGAGTAAAGCTGGAGTTTTTTGAGACGGTCTGCGTAGGGCATTTGCTTGAGGCTGGTAATCCTCTTTGTGAGGTATTTCTGCAGTCTTTCCAGTCATCTTCAAACTTTGTTAGCCAAAGACCTTCTGTGTTAGCCTGTACTTCAGAGAAGTAGATACCAAACAGGAGAGGACCCAGGACTGAACCCTGTGGTACTCCACTTGTCACTGGTCTGAAGTCAGATTTGGAGTCTGTTACTTTCACAGTGTGGGTTCTGTCCATGAGCCAGTTGACAACCCATCTTGTGACATAGGGATTTATACCTAGTTTAGTGAGTATCATTGAAAAACTCATCAGCTTAAATGTCAACCCATACATCACAAGATGGCAAACAAACTGAGGAGTGACAGAACCCACAGGGTCCAGGGCTGCTGGCATTGCCAGACTCAAAGCCTGTCACAAGTGGTGTCCCTGTGTGTGGCTCAGTCTCCCTGGGCCTTTGTTTTGCATTTGTTTTTCAAGTTCACAGGAGACACAAGGGGAAGTTATGGGAATGAAGTTTGCAGATGACTGCAAACTGGGCCATAGTCTGACACATATCGACAAGACACATCTCACAGAAGAAGGGATAACTGGTGCCAAACACAGAACGCCAGTTAAACGCCCAAAATTCAAAAGTAAAAAATAAAAAAAAAATACATACACCTTAAAAAACAAAAATAAACATACATCCACCTAGCAAAAAGCAATCCACTGAAGAAGTTATCAGAAGAAGTAGTGTGGGGGGACCTGTAGTAGTAGCTATAGTAGTCTGTCATCTTACAGCCAAGTAAAGAAAGTAGTCTTGCCCACCTTATCATGAAGGGATTCTCATCTAGATCAAGGGAGGTCATAGTCTCCCCTTTACTCATCACATCAGACCAATGATTGATTGAGTACAATGCCCCCATGTAATATCTGACCAACACTTGCAGCAGCTGGAGAGCAGGCAAAAAAAGTCAAAAGGAAAAAGGAAAAGGTCTCAAAAATCTGTCCTATATGCTGCTGAACTGAAAGAACTCCAGCTCTTCTCGCCGCTTGCTCAGAACTCCCACTTGCCTTACATAACATACAAGGCCAAGGATTTGATGAAAGATTTTCACCCTCAAAAATCAAATCAAAATCAGAGCCACAAGAAGCGGGGAAAGCGGAGACTTAAACCTTTAAGGTAATATTAATAGGGTGATAGGGAGGGATAGATTCATCAATGCTGTGGAACAAAATCCCGGTACATGAGCAGAGCACACCTGGCTGGCCCTGTCAAGAGAAATCTTGACCAATGGATGGAGATGGATGATCAGGATATACCAGGGATTACCTCAGTGTCACTGCTCGACAGAAAAATAAAAAATGGGTGGGGTATAGTATAGGGGCGGCCTAAGCCAGCCCACAAAGGGGAGAAGCGCTGCTTGTAAATGCCCTCAAGCAGATAGCTAGTATGAACCTATGAACCTATTATCTATAATTCCAGAGTGGGGGATGGTGTCAAAAACCTTGGCGAGATCTAGATAAGCTGTGTGAACCACCTTACCCTCATCTATGGCTTTGGTGACTGCTTCAAGGAAGTCAATCAGGTTTAGGAGACATGATCTGCCTTTTACAAACCTGAACTGGGTAGAGTCCAGAGTTTGGAGATCACCAATGTACTTGTCTTTGCCATTTCTGTAACATTAAGTACTGAGCAAATACAGGTCTCTACTTAAGGAAGATATTGAAAATGTTAATGTAGTATGCCTTCCTTCATGCAAACAGGCTAAGTGGTGATGCGTAGCCATCAGCACGTTGGACAATATTGAGAGTGGAAAATGGACCTACTGCCTATCTTTCTCTGTGGCACAGAGTGTAAGAGCAGTGAGAGCCTGGTTAGAGAATAGGTGAGCCAGGATTCAAACCCATGCTATTCCCTTTTTTACAAATGGTTTCAGGGTGGCATTACCTAAGTGAATGTGATCAAAACTGCAAATGTAACTATCAATGATCAGAGTGAAGTATGTGTCTTCCCCAAATTGTATCCGTAATGCCTACCTCAAAACAGTTGTACAACTAATAGCTCTTTTGTGGTACTCACTGCAAATGACAAGTTAACTGTGGATACATGTTTCTAGAAATGACAAGGGGTGAAGCATTTTTCATATGGTTATTATGACTCAGCAGATACGCTAACTATTTGTATAGGGTTGAATATCCTAAAAAGTGAGTACAATATGCTTCTTCACAGTAAGGACAGTTTCCACATCATATTACATGAACATTTCATCCATCAGAACCTGAACATGACAAAAAGGGAACCCTACAACAGATTTTGAAACCTGGCACACTACAGGAGCACTGATAAACTACTGAATTAAGGTAATATCTTTATATTATCCATCAGCAGAGTCATGTAAGCATGCAGAAACCATAAGATGACCTATATATAAATCAGCCTAATAGATACACACATGTAAAGAGGGGTAGAGGTGAAGGGATGCATACAAGGAGAGATAGAAATACACATAACAATGTTTGTTTTGATGAAACATTCATGGTCATGTTTTTAGTCTGTTCTCATTATTTAGCTGCTATGCTATGTAGCAAGGGACAACAGGTTTCTGACAAGCAGAACAAGGTTAGATAATATAGCAATAACCCACGCCTGGGTGTGGGTAATGTGGGATTTAACCACGGTTGGCGTTGCTTTTTTTAAACCTGTGTCGCTATGTTAAACTCTTTTAACATAGCGAGACAGTGTTTTATACTAACGGAAAAAATCCGGGCGACCGGACCTTTTTCCGTTAGTATATTGAGGGATTTACAACGGGCACGCTGGTTGGGCTGGCCAATCAGCGTGCACGTTTTAGAGGAAGAATTGTATAATATGTAATAGCTATGGGGATGGATGTCACTTACAAATACTCTTCTATGGCCAGTATTCAATATATGTCCATGAGAACACATAACTGTGGCAAATGTCAAGATGCGAGTGATTAAATATATAATGCACATATTACATCACACTAATAAGTGGTGTGAGATGCATCTAGAATCAAACATTTAGGCAAAAAAATCTTCATTCCAGTGATTTATGTCAACATTCCACACAGCAAGTTGCATTTTGTTATATTCATCAGTCTAAAGAACTGTCAAAGTAACTCTTTCAAGGTAGTTCTTTTACTCTGCTTTAATTCTGTATTCCTATTGCGCAGCAAGTTTAAGCAGCATTGCATGGTGATGACTGGACTAGTGCGGTCGATTGCTCAAATTTACCAGGTTTTGTCATAGGATGTATAGAGCCATTCACAGATGCTTGTCATTGGTTTGCAATGCAAAACTCAGAGCAAATGCAGAAGACAAAAAGTAAAGGCTTTTTAATGGGCCATTAACGGCCGTGTATGTGGTGTGTGATTCTATTTTTTGACCAGATTACAAGTGTAAAAATGGGTTTGATAGGAAAGTGGTGAAATGGGGGGGGGGGCAAGCACATGGAAGAACAAAGGGGGAGCAATAAAAGAATAACCATAGATATCCACTTCTTCAACACCGTAATGTGAACATGTAAACAAAATTTGATGAATTTGGACTGTCATCACAAGAAAATAATGTATAACCAATTACATCAAATCAAGTGTGTCAAGAAGACACATATGTGAAGTGGAGAGCTATGTATGGGACATTTTTTTGTGGTACAAGTGTCCATGTTCTCTCTCTCTTTTTTTTTTTTTTTTGATTTCAAGAAAAGAGGAATGTTGGGGAAGGGACACAGGAATGTGAGGTACAGGTAGGGAGGGTAAGTGAGGAAGCAGGTGCAGACAAATAGGAAAAACAAGACAGATTCAGAGATGGTGAATGACACAAAAGCTTAGGGGACACCATGATTGGAGATAGGTAGGGGACATCAGAGGAACATGCCCGTCAAGTGTGGGAACAGTGATAATCTAGTCCTCACCCTCAGAAATGTCATCACCATCCCTTTCCTCAGTTACCTGTGAGATTGCTTGATGTCGGAGTCTCTCTTCTATTTTAATGAGAAACCTATTCAGCTGGGTGGTGCAGGTACTAAGGCCAGTTTCTATGGCATCACTCCAGTATCTCCTAGTAGTTGAGGTAATCATCATCTCCACCAATACTTCTGAAAGGTACCAATGCACCAGCAGCCATGACAATGCTACCTAATGTGAATGGGCCTAGTAGTGCAGGGGATGTGGAGGCAGTAGCGTCAGGTTGCATCCCAAAGGTGCTGGATACTGGTGTGGCAGCATTTGGAGAGATGGCAGGCTGAGCTGCAGTGGTTGGCCTACCTCCCTATGCTGAAAATCATTTGTTTTACTGGGAGAAAGGTATGAGATGAGAATGGTGTATTTCCAGTTAACACACCAAAAAAGAGAGAGAGAAAGATAAGGGGTGGGTGAAGCAAAAAACAAAAAGAAATTATTACAACCATTATATGTCACATTCACACTTTATTACAATAAATCTACTTTTATTATTATATTAGCTATAAAGCTTTCACAATCACAAGAATGACTGTGAATTGTTACAAGTAATCCTTTGAATATACACATATTCCATGCATGCTTTTAAAGATATTACAGATTTACTTAACAACATGGCATTAAAGCCAGTATTGCTGCAATTGAACTTTAAAAATTATACTTGTTGAATGTGAATGTTTAGGTTACATGTGGGACTTGAACCTACCTAATGTGAATACTTGCCTAATACAATTACCAAGAACTACAGTAGAAAACATGCATGCTTGCTGTTACAGATATGATCTACATGTTTAAGTTGCTACTGATCTATATACTCACAATATATTTAATACAACCATGATCAGCTGTGCTGCATACATACACCTTGCCTCTCTGTGTCCCTCCAATCTCTCAGCATGTGCCCTCCCCCCCAAGTCACTGAGATTTTCTGTGCAGCTGTAGAATAAAAAAAGAAAGAAAAAAATGACATGAAAGCATTATGCATATCAATCGGGCCTATCTACACCAGTCCATATCATTTTATATTGGTTTATCTATATTCTTACACAACTATGGAATGTTAGAAGTTTTAAACTCATCTAGACACTGGTCGGGTTGTGCCTGCTTGCATCATTTCAGGTCACTGTAATGGTACTTACACTTCTCCCCAGAGTGTAGTATGCTGGTTGCACTGGAGACAGCCTTAGCTAGGCTGTTCCAAGGCTCAGCCTTATACTGAGATCTGGTATAATGCGCCTGCATCAGCCTACAGCTGTAGCAGTTCACGAGAAATACAACAAATATTTTTGACTCCTATATACTCCAACGCTGTGCCCTGAATTTGGCACCATCCTTCCCATCTACTGCCATGCTGCACAGGTCCTCCAACAGCAGTAGAAGTGTTTTCCTGCCAGTTTTTGACATTGCGTTTTACAACCGGTGTGCAAACATGCACAACCATGCCAACCGCATTTGCACAATGGTAATTGAGTAGAAACACTGCCAAACAAAGAGGAAGGGAGTTTATGAAACAGTAAGGATAATGTGACATTTGGCATTGATTTATGGCATATGTGCTGCTATATATGGTCTCACTTCCAATGGTCAATACCAAAATGCTAAATAACTTGGCTTTTAAGCCATGACTTTGCATGGATGAATAGGATGACATGAAACATATTTTTGTGTGGACTTGCACACTATTAAAAGTAATTTGTACAATCTGGGATATAAACCTACATAAAAAGAGAGTGCATACATTTCCACACAGATGGGTATTCCTCATTGTCACAGAAAAAGTGTTTGCCAATCATTGTCATCATAGATACACAGATCCTGGATTATGCATTCTTGGGTGTGATGCAGGACTAATATCTGATGATATACTGGAAATGGATAGACTTGCATTACTTTAGTAATAGACTTGAGATTTGTGGTGCATGCCTCACAATACATTCTGCAGTTATACTTGGGTTGTGAGAGGAGTGTAGATAATAGTCAACATACCACTGTGTCCATCAGAGATATCCAACTGGATTTTATTGCATAATCACCATTGTCATGAAAAAACAGTTACAGACATAATACCTACGATACCTAAAAAAGTATGTGCATGCTCGATCAACCTGCTATGCATAGCTATTTGTATGTAGTGTTACCTTTATAATGACAATTTTGAGGAAAAATTATACTGGGAGACCCTTACTAAAAATGGGGAGTGTGCAGGAGTAGAACCCTAGATAACCTGTATTCTGACTATGAACTCATTGAGCTTACACCTGGTGAAACAGGGAAAGTTAGGCAGCAGGAGTATTTTCCACAGTTAGTACTGTCCAGATTACTCACACCTGCACGTCTTGGCTGAGCCTGTTTGTGCAAAGGAAGGTGAACTAAATTTATTTTTACATTTTTTCCTTAAGTAGTGAACCATGTTTGCACACAGGTAGCAATGCACAAATTGTGAAGGCAATAGCAAGCATACATTAAGAATAACTGCTGTGGGACTCAAACACTGCTTTACCTATCATCTCTTTTTTTAGCTCAACATATTTACCCCTTGTGCCAAAGAGACAGTTGAAAAACAGGTGGAATTTATGCAGTCATTACCATCCATATTCCTCACCTCCATGCAATGCTGCTAAGCATGTTTGCGCTTCATAAGGCAACTGACATTAAATTTTCACTTTTTAGGCAGTTAACCATGTATCCCCTAAGCCTCACACTGAGCAAATGGTAAAAAAAAAAAAAAAAAAAAAAAAAACACGGAAAAGATAAATTAGACAGCTCTAGATTTGAGCCATCAGACTATTAAGTAATAGCCCTTAGCTGGGTATGGGTAATGCTGGATTTACCCACGCCCAGCCATGGGTTGTTGCTATTATACGGTGGTGTTAGTTTTGTGTTGTGTTATGTTTGTGTTGTTGTTATTTAGGTTTTTGTTTGCATTAGTCTGCATTCTTCCACTTTTTATGAGACAAAATAGTCCAATGCTTTTTATTATTTGTTTGCTTATTTATTTATTTAATGCTGTTTGGTTTTTTGAACACTGTGTGGGTTTCACTTAACAAACAAATAAAAATGATTAATACACTTTACAGTCTTCATTTACTTCATAAAATGTGTAAATATTCAATCCCTGTTATTATCTTAAATTTCTATGTCAGTAGTACTGATATTTAAAATATCCCTGATTTGTTACTGTAACTTCAAGGGCAGAAATAAGAGACAGTTTCACAGATTGATGTCAGTTAATAGCAAGCTGGAGTAAGGGAGAGGTTGTAATCAGCTCTTGCAAGTCACGCACTTAACTTTATGCAAAAAAAAAACAGTACAGTGCAACCACTTCCGCTGCTGATTTGCAGTATAGTATTTCGCCTAGGCATTGTAATTAAATAATACTAAAACAGTATAGTATTTACTGCTAAACTTTTCCTCTTTGATTTAACTGACAAGTAATGAAGTACATGCTATCTGTCTGTGCTTTCCTTCATTTTTAATGCAGCCTCCCATACTTATACCAGCATAATTGTACTGATGTGTGAGTTAAGGTTATAATTGCATGTTTCCCATCATGTTCCTCATACTTTCCTACAACGTCTCAACTGTTAATGAATTCCATATAAGTTGCCGCAGCTTAATACATTAGCGGCCAGAAAACCAAAACTAACCAAGAAAACTAATAATCCAAAAAAAGGGCAGTACGGCGCACAGGTGAAAACCAAAAGACACACTTTATTTAGTGCTTTCACGGCTGTTAACCAGTGACTTCTTCAGAATAAAATACACTCCATACAAAATGGTTTAAATAAAAAAGCCTCATGTCATGTGACTTCACTAATAGAATAACTAGTTAATTGATAAAAACTTTTAAAACAGCAGTAACTTAAAAATGAGGGACAGCAAACTGTATATTCCTAAACTTAACCTAAGTATCCACATTTTAAAATCACATTATTGCAATATAAATCAATACAGAAAAATGAAATAAAAAATTACATAATATTATTAATGCATATATACACCTAATCAATTTTAAAATTCCAAAAATGAAATTGTAATCTGAAGTGAATGACATGTAAAAAAACTAGACGTACTCCAAGTACTGATAACTACATTATGCCATATATTACCCTTTACGTATGAAGCTCTGCTTTCAATTTTAAACAACTGGTAATAGACTGTTTCATTGAACCCTGGGTGGTGGGTGGCATTGCATCTAAGTTGCCACATTAATTCCCTATATTTGAGGTATATCCCTATTGGGTCCCCTCTCCCCTTATTACAAACTTGTTCTAGGGCACTAAATTTAAAATGGTGATCAGGATACTCCATAATATGTTTATATAGTGCGTTTTTGACATTGTTTTTTCTTATGTCATACAGATGTTGATAAATACGTTTATTAAAGCTATTAATAGTTTTCCCTATATAAAAATTTTGACACTGTTGACAAACAGCTACATAAATTAAAGATTTGCTGGTACAATAACATTTTTGCTTCAAGAATATCCTACCATACCCTTGTATATAAATAGACTCATTCTCTAAAATATAAGGGCATTACGTGCAATGGCAACATTTCCTCATCCTGCCTTTCATCTCTCTAGATGTGTTTGCTTCAAGAAGATTTTTGAAAGACATGTCCCTTTTATACACAGCTAATAACTTGTCTCCTAATTTGCTTTTATAATGCTGGTCAGTATCAAACAGAACCCAATTGTGATTAATAATCTCTTTTATTCTCCCATAAAGTGGATTAAAAGTTAATACCATGGCATTCTGGTAGGATTTTCCTATGTTGACTTCAAAAATTCTCTCCATTACATTACTTCCTTCATTAACTACCTTCCCCAATAATGGGAAGAAGTGCCCTTCACATCTCTTTTTAATAACTTCATGAAATATTGGTTTTATGAACTGTGTTGGATAACCACGTTTTTGTAACATATCTTTTAATATATTCATTTATTTCGAAAACAGTTCATTGTCAATAACCATCCTCCCCAACCGAAGCTCCTTGCCCCTTCACCAAAGATCACTTTTGGTGTACTGGGTGCCCACCATTAAAATGTAAGAGTGTATTTGAGGGGTCTATAGTAGAACATCGAAGTGTTAAAACATTGAATGTTCTAATATCGACCCCTATTCAGCGAACGCTTAAAATAGTGAAGCTGCAGAACACCGAATATTTTCCTAGGGAAAGTATTCGGTGGGCCATTTCTGTGGCTTCACTATTTCCTCGACTGTGGTGCGAAGGTGATGGACCGGGTTAAGGTAAGTGTGTGATAGTTAGGGACCTTAAGGATAGGAAGAGAGTAAGGTGAGTGTGCATTAGTTAGGGATATTAAGGTTAGGGAGCAGGTAAGGTGAGTGTACATTAGTTAGCGACCTTAGGGTTAGGGAACAGGTAAGGTGAGTGTGCGTTAGTTAGGGACCTTAGGGTTAGGGCTGGGTTAAGGTAAGTGGATAGCTAGTAGTCTATGTATGGTTTATTGTAGGGTTTTGTGAAGTGTGTATGTATGGATTATGTATTTTGGTGTGCTTGTGCTGTGTATGTGTGTTTTCTCGTAACAGCAAATTTTTTCCCTTGGAAAAAATTCACTGTTCTGAGCGTTCAAGTATATCACATTTCAAGATTCCAAGGTCGAGCTTATGGTGTTCTGTATTTTGGAATTTTGATAATGTGATATAGACCTATTTCAGTAGGTCAGCTTTCTATATAACGTAGAGGTAAAAATATGTTTTACCTTATCTTTGCCAATAGTGATGTCTAAAAGATGAATCTTGTCATCATTTTTTCCATTGTAAATTGTAAAAACTGTGTACTTGAATTCAAAAAAATCAAAAAATTATTGTAATGCTTCGTATGAACCTTCTCATAGAATGAGTATATCATCCAGGTACTGCTCATAGAATTTGCAATGTCTAAATAATTCAGACCTAAACACTATGGACAATTCCTATTCTGCAAGTACAATATTAGCAAATAAAGGGGCACATGACACCCCCATAGCCACCCCTGTTTTTTGTTTAAATAATTGGCCTTCAAAGAGAATAAAGTTATTTTTAAGTATAAGGTCCATCACAGTTTTGTACATCGATATCCTAGAGTGTCCAATGTTGGAATGTTTACATAAAAAATCATAAAACATCATGATGTCATCATTGTGAGGAATGACCTTAAAGAGTCTTTAACATCAACTGTGGCCAAGATTAATTGGTCTGTATATAAATCATTATGTATTTTTGTAAGACAATCCCAAGAATCTTGTAGAATATGGGGACAATTTTTTGTAACCTCGTTAAGATTTAGGTCAATAAACATGGCCATAGAGAATGTCTTAGATGCCTTTGCATCCAAGATAGGTCTTGGGGGGGGGGGGTTCGGTGATAGAATTGTGGATCTTAGGTATACCAAATATTGTGGGGGTACGTGGATTGTCCTGTTGCATATAACTTAACTCAGCCAAAGTAATTTGATTGTCAAGTAAAAGATCAGTGAGTGTAATATCTATATAGCTATATGCAATATTAAGTTGGTTAATAGATACTTCCTCTTAGGTGTCACTATGCAAATGTGTTAACATATTTTTTATGTATACCTCTTGATCCATTGCAACCAAATCTCCCCCCTTATCAGGTTTCATAAGTCTAATACTTTTGTCACCCATAATACTAAATAATAAATCTTGTTCATCTTCTGTTAGGTTACTGAGATACAAATTGTTATGTCTTAAATAAACCTGTCTAATTTGTGCGGTACAAAGACTCTCAAATATAGGATGCAGGGATGGGTTAAGCATGCTGGCTTTTCTACATATCTCTGTCAGTCCAAACTGTATGTCTGTGTCAAAATAAAGCCTAAGATTTAATTTCCTGACAAATAACTTAAACTCAAGTAAAGACTTCTCTATCCTTGGTTTTCTTACTGGGACAAAATTAAATCCTTTTTGAAATAATTTGGCCCACTGTTGTGTAATGACAACTGTACTCAAAGTGTAGAACCCTATTTAAATCACATTCTATATTGGTATTATCATAGCTATCTACCACCTCATTGCTGCCTTCCTCACCTCCCCCACTGTGGTTTCCCCCCTGTGTGTACGAATCCTGATAATTCAAATTGTCCGTTCTCTGTGTATTGTATTGCCCCCCCCCATTGCCTTTGGTTCAATTAGTATTCAGACCTCCTCAAGGGTTCCCCTAAATGGACTCCCTGCTCATTATTGATGGTATCATCCATACTGTCATGATCTCCATTATCTTCAATAGTAACATTATACACAACATCTTCCTGATTTGGAACCCTATTCAATTTAGTAAGGGGGTATGCAGTGCATCTGTCATAATCATTGCTGTCCCTGTTAAGTTTCTTAACTTTCTTATTTTTAATTGTCAGGATAACTTTGTCTATATTCACAAAAATCACTCTGTACTCATTAATTTTAGAATTGAAGCATAAATCTTTATTATTTCTATCATTTAATACATCTACTTAAGTTTTAAGTACATTTATCTTGCTTTCATTGTCTCTTACCAAGAGTTCAAGCAATTCACAACCATGTCGGTTGAACATGGTAATCATTTCTTTATGCAAGTCCAATCCGTTAACAAGGCCAGTGGGAAATTTCCATGTCCATTGGCCCTTCGGTACCTGTTCCCTTCACAGGCATTCTTTTAGATAACTATTTTCTGTTTGTAGCTTCCGTAACTTCAAAACCTCTTGTTTAACATTTTTAACCTGCTCATCTAGTGTTCCGTAGTTAACTCGGTTGTTTGAATGAACAAAAACATCTGCTGTGCCCTCCTGTAGCCATTCAGAGAAGGAAAATAGCATGTAGCTATCCCCATGCTGACTATTATTAGTGCTGATATTGCTGTGACTGCCTCTTCCTGCTGCTGAACCAATAGGTGGTCCCATTTGAGTTGTCGCTATGGTGACCAGGCTTCCCTGCCCGGGAGGAATCGTATAGGACTGTGAGTCCATAGAACTTGAAATGGCTGCTGTATTGTCAATGTTTAAGGTCCCAAATGTAGTTGGACTAGAAATCAGTGCTTTGCCAGTCCCAAAATGTTGTTTAATCAGCATTTTGATAAGTGCTGTGAGGTTCCCAATCGAAGTTGCCAACTCTTGTAAGGAACTGCCAGTGTTGGCTTCCACCCTTGCCTCTTGCTCTAAATCCATGATACTGAAAACCAGAATGAACCAAGAAAACTAATAACCCAAAAAAGAGACGTATGGCACACAGGTGAAAACCAAAAGACATGCTTTATTTAACGTTATTTAGCATACATGGAAAAATGTAGTTATCAATACCTCTTGGGGTATGTCTAGTTTTTTACATGTCATTCACTTCAGATTACAATTTCATTTTTGGAATTTCCAAATTGATTAGGTGTATATATGTATTAATAATATTATGTAATTTTTTTTTCATTTTTCTGTATTGATTTATATTGCAATAATGTGATTTTAAAATCTGGATACTTAGGTTAAGTTTATGAATATACAGTTTGCTGTCCTTCATTTTTGAGTTACTGCTGTTTTAAAAGTTTTTATCAGTTAGCTAGTTATTCTATTAGTGAAGTCACATGACATGAGGTTTTTTCATTTAAACCATTTTGTATGTAGTGTATTTTATTTGGAAGAAGTCACTGGTTAACAGCCGATGAAAGCACAAAATAAAGTGTGTCTTTTGGTTTTCACCTGAGTGCCATACTGCTCTTTTTGGAACATTAGCGGCTAGTCTTTTTACTTCTTTATGTTGGATTTACAATGTGCACGCTGGTTGGATTAGCCAGTCAGCATGCGCGTTTCTTGGCTTTGCCAAGTTTCCATTGTATAATTGCACTTACATCACACAGTTGTATTGGGTTATCTCTCTCTTTGCCACAGGCACTAAAGTGCGCTAGCCGATTTACAGCATTTATAGCATTTACTGTCTGTTTTTTTCCTTGTCTCTGTAATAAAACAAAAAAAAAATCTCTTGTTTTCCTGCCTTACTGAACTAGAGTAGTCCAGTTTCAGAGTTGCTGATCCCTGGGCTTTGTTTTTAGTTCCTGTTACTGATTCATTGCCTTATTAGGGAGGAGGGAAGTTTCTTTGCTTACCAGTGGGAGTGGGAAGCACTGAGCGGCCTTTCTGTCCGATTTGGTGAAGTTTCAGCCAGAAACTAGTAGTCCATTGGTTGTTTTGGGCCAATTCCTAGCTCCTTTCAGCCCCTGCTATAAAACACGCTAAACACGCGTTTTCCAGCTTGTACCAACTCAGCACAGATCCTCGTGGTGGCCTGCAGGAGTGATCCAAGCAGCAGAGAGCTAAAAGAGTGACTTTCTACCAGATATAAGTATTTTTGTGGCTTTCCCACTGTTATTTAAGCTAGCAACTGCATTTCGCCTGTTTTATTGCTACTTTAAGTGATTTCTGCATTTTACACTGTTTATTGCACTTTAAGTTACTAATTGTTGCAAATTGTTTCTGTAGGCTACACACTAAAGTCGCTAGCCGATTTACAGCAATTACTGTCTGTTTTTTCCTTGTCTCTGTAATAAAACAAAAAATCTCTTGTTTTCCCGCTTACTGAACTAGAGTAGTCCAGTTTCAGAGTTGCTGATCCCTGGGCTTTGTTTTTAGTTCCTGTTACTGATCCATTGCCTTATTAGGAAGGAGGAAGTTTCTTTGCTTACCAGTGGGAGTGGGAAGCACTGAGCGGCCTTTTGTCTGATTTGGTGAAGTTTCAGCCAGAAACTAGTAGTCCATTGGTCGTTCTGGGCCAATTCCTAGCTCCCTTCAGCCCCTGCTATAAAACACGCTAAACGCGTGTAAGCGTGATTTAGGAGTTACCACTGTTGCACACAAGAGCAGCGGTTAAACAAGGTTAAACTATTTGGGCCATGTAAATTCCACTCTTCCAATTTTCCCTTAAAACTACCTTCCTCGAGCTGTACTGCTGATCTAACCAGCATATCCTATAACTGAAAAGTTCATCTCTACTTGATTCCCAAGTAGACTATTCTCTATCTGTAAAGCCTAGCACTTACTCCTACAGTACTTGCACCTTGATAAAGCACTCTTATTATAGATAGTACCCCACCAGCCTAAAACCCACTTCCCGAGTCCTTTGAAAGTCTCTTTATCTACTACTTCTAGTATGTCGAGGATCAGTTGCTAGTGTCCTCTCCAGCTCAACTGGTGAACCTGGGAATATTGAGGCAATGTTACAACTGCCTCATGTACACAGACAATCCTCTCCTTCTCCCACAAAACACAAATACATGCGAGAGATGCAACTATACGGCCAAACTGGAGGCTGAGCTCTCTCAACATAGGACTGGCAAGACCAGACAGGAGGAGAAGGTAACCACACACAATACATACCCAGTCACACATGGTACCATCACAACTTCAAATCATACACATACTCACACAAAGACATACTCGAGGCTCTGATCAAAATTTACCAAAACAGCAGAGGCCACCAAAGCAGACACCCAAACAACTACCACCTCACGACCCAACACATGCAACACATAGACCACACAGTCAGAGTGTCAAACAGTCACAGCCCTTAAGGCCAAACAAAATGCCAGACACACTTGTCATTGGTGATTCCATAGTCAGACACACTGGCGTCCGCTCACCAGACTGAGTAAAGAGAAGGTCACAGTAAGCTGCCTGTCAGGCGCTAGAATCCGCCACATAACGCAAGCACTCAGGTCTCTCAACAGCAGGTACAAGTACGACTCAGTCATTGTCCACGCTGGTGTCAACGACCTGAGGCGTGCCTCCTTGGACTACATGAAAAGGGACATCGAGGAGCTCTCTGATTATGTAGCCCAGGCAGGTATGACCCTGACCTTGAGCAGTATCCTACCTTCACCTAGAATGATGCCACAATACAGTGATAAGATGATCAGCTTTAATAATTGGCTTAAATTCTGGTGTCATTCAAAGGGGATCAATGTCTGTCTGCCTGGGATGACATGCTGGACAAGCCACGCTGCTTAGGGACGGCTTGCACCTGTCACCCTGGGCTTCCGGATATTGGCAAAGGCTCTTGCCACCCCATAGTGCCTTTTTAGGCAAGGCTCAAATTCTAAACCTACCACCCTAGAACACCAAAAGGAAAAAACTAAGGGTAATGCTGCTCAATGCCAGAAGTCTCAATCTCAAGATGCACGCTCGAGGCCCTTCTCAATATGGAGAACATCGATGTCTGTGCTGTGACAGAAACCTGGTTCAAGGCTCCTGAGAGCACCCCAGCACTAACAGGTTTCACCTCATATCATGCGTTCCGGCCCCAAAATCCGGACAACACCAAGAAAGGAGGGGTGTCCATATTCATAAAGGACACCCACACCTCAAGGTTGGTGGCAACGCATGATGCATCGGAGACCATCCAGGTGCAATTAACCATAGGCAAGACTGCTCTGCAATTTGTAGCATGTTACAGGCCACCCTCTCAAACTCAGGAACCTCACATGGCCTTCCTGAAAACATTGGAGGGATAAATGTATCTCCAAACACCATCATACTAGGTGACTTTAACTACCCTAATATAGACTGGGAACACTACTCAAGCCCGAACACTCTAACCCAAAGATTCCTGGAGTTCATAAACTCAAATGCCATGGAACAACTAGTCACCATCCCCACAAGAGGAGAAAACATACTTGATCTCATCATCACGAACATGGGATCAAAATGTTCAACACCGAAGTATACCCCTCACTGGTGAGATCAGATCATAAACTAATCTCGCTGGAGGTCCTCATCCCGCCCCACCTGAAACAAAAAGACCACAGTGAAAAACTTCTCAAAAGCCGATTTCACACTTCTAAAAACTAGTGTGGTCTCCTTTAAGGCCCCTGAGCCAGTGGTAAACATTACTCAAACCGCTGAATCACTTACAAATGCCTTCTACCAGCACCTACAGGACTGCATGGATCAGGCAATCCCAAACAAAACTAAGACTCTCTGTACCAAAGGCAAGCGTCCAGTCTGGTGGACCCCAGCCATAAACAAGCTCTACAACAAAAGGAGGAAGCTACTACAAGATAGAGCAAAATCCTTGAAAGGTAAGACACCTTTGATCATTATAAGTAAAAACTAAGAGCTCTCATAAAATCATCCAAGGCAAATTTTGAGAGAAAAATCGCCAAGGACTCTAAAGAGAATCATAAGGCCTTCTTTAGCTATGTTAGAAACCTAGGAGGAAACTCCCAGATATGCTCAGAATTAGTTCAAAATGATGTGAAAATTACTGAACCTACACACATTGCCAACATACTGGCTGACAGGTTCAGTGCAAACTTCTCCCCTCCCCAAAGGAGAGATATCTATTCCAGAGGATTGTAGCCCCCAAACATCTCCAACGCCCAGGTGAGAACTGCCCTCACTAAGGCAAAAACACAGCATCCATGGGACCGGATGGTGTCCCCGGCTGTGTGCTTCATGAACTCAATGAGGAATTAAACCCACAGTTAGGACAGCTGTTTAATCTTAGCCTCACCTCAGGATACGTACCCAAGGAGTGGCGCACGGCGACTGTGGTCCCACTTCATAAGGGCGGTGCCTCCACAGACCCTGGAAATTACCGCCCCATTAGCTTGACAAGCCTTATCTGCAAAGCCATGGAGAGGATCATAATGGAACTCATAAATAAAGACATAGGGAACTTGCAGACTTTGGATCCAACTCAGTTTGGCTTTGTCAAAGGCAGATCCTGCCTCTTAAACTTGGTTGACTTTTTCGAGACAGTCACCAAGGCCATTGATGAGGGAAAGGCAGTCCATACAGCCTACCTCGACCTGGCAAAGGCCTTGACACAATACCCCACTCAGGTATCATCGAAAAACTCATCAGCTTGAATGTAAACCCATACATCACAAGATGGGTTGCAAACTGGCTAAGTGACAGAACCCACAGGGTCAGAGTTGCTGGAGCCATGTCAGACTCAAAGCCTGTCACAAGTGGTGTCCCACAGGGCTCAGTCCTGGGTCCACTCTTGTTCGGCATCTACTTTTCTGAAGTACAAGCAAACACAGGAGGGTTATGGCTGACAAAGTTTGCAGATGACTGCAAACTGGGCCATAGTCGAAAACACATCTGACACAGATATCCTCCAGAAGGGCCTCACAGAAATGGATAACTGGTGCCAGAGCCATGGCCTGAAGTTAAACGCCAAAAATGCATAGTCATACCCTTTGGGAAAAACAAGGCTACCCCTAGCTACCATATAGGTGGCAATCCACTGAGCACAGAAAAGTCATCAGAGATCTGGGGACCCAGGTTGACAGTAGCCTTCGTTTGACACTCATGTTGCTAAAGTAGTTAGGAAAACCTTCTATATCACCCACCTGATCATGAAGGGATTCACATCTAGATCAAGGGAGGTCATCGTCCCCTGTACTCATCACTTATTAGACCTATGATTGAGTACAATGCCCGTTCGAATGTATCTGACCAGACACCTGCTGCAGCTTGAAAGGCCCCAAAAGTTCCTCACCAAAAGGATAAAGGGTCTCAAAATATGTCTTATGCTGCCCGACTGAAAGAACTCCAGCTCTATTCAGTCTCATACCGCTTGCTCAGAGGTGACCTGTGCCTGACATATAAGGCCATGTCAAACCCAGATTTGATGAATATGCTTCACCTCAAAAATCTAGATCCCTCAGAACCACAAGGGCGGAGACTTAAACCTTGACACGGTTATAAATAGAACGTGCTGGAGGGACAGATTCATCACCCAGAGACTCCTATGCTGTGGAACAAAATCCCGGTACATGTGAGGCAGAGCACCTCTCTGGTCTTGTTCAAGAGGAATCTTGACCAATGGATGGGAGATTGCAGATATACCCCAGGGATTACTTCAGCGTCACTGCTTGACAGAGGCACAGCAAAATGATAGGCATAGTTTTTATTCAAACTAAAGGGGTGGCGAAAGCCACATAACTATGGGCTAGGCTTATAAATGCCCTTGGGCAGATAGCCTAGTATGAACCTATGAACCTATGAACCTATGAACAACTCTGCAACACCAGCCAATTCATGTGCATACAAGAAATTCACATTTCATATCCAGTATAACATTGGACATTCTCAGTTAGTTGCACATGTATGGTTAGCATATTTAGTGCTGTGAGTGATCACACAGATATGTATGAATCTGTTTGCAGAAATGCAGCTCTGTCTTCTCTTTGTATTCTAGTCATTCTTGCATTATCTCTGCTTTACTGTCAGACATGTCAGACAGTCTGTAGTACATTTCTATCATTTTGCTTTCAAGGTGCAATAAAAATGCATAACAGTGAACAGCAGTTTTCCTCAAAGGCAGGAGATTTGTGCTATTATGGGCAAAAAAATAAGTGTGCTGTTTTGCTTTATTTAAAAGCTTACAGAAGTTGGTTGCACACTTTGTAAGTGTATCCTCACTGACACCCACTGCACAGAAGTATATCTGAATTGCTGTTGTGTTTTCCTTCAGTCAAAGTAATCATTCAGAGCTGCAAGCCATTAGTAGCTAACAATGGTGTACAGGCTACACTATGTTTACATTTGCTACACAAAGTCAAAAGTTTGATATTCAGTGATTCTAATGAGTTCACACCTGATTTGCATCTTCACAGTACTAATAGGACTGAATCTACACTATAGAAGGGTAACCGTGCGGGTAGGGATCTTGAAGGTGAGGAAACTGGTGTATTCATACAAAGCAACAGATTGGCATTTCTTTAAAGGAGATTTCTCTGCAGGGAATCCTTTATTTTGCAAAGATATACTTCTATTATTTGACTACATTTTAAATTTTGTAAACTTTTAGAAATGTATTATACAGCCAGTAGAAAAATAAAGTTGATCTCTATGCACTTCTTATACTGTACTGTAGGCATTTACATTTCTGAGATAGTTTATACTTTCAGCTCAATTTGTAGCACAGCTGTGTTCTTACCATTTGCTTTTACAGTCTCACATTGAGATTGGGCAGAAATGTATTGTACATGTCTCTGACACTGGTGTTATGGTTCACAGATGGCACAGGGCAACCTCCACAGGAGTGCTGGGCACATAGAAAAGTGACTGACATTCATAATTTGCAGTTTTACTATTTAGCATTGATAAGTGTCATCCAATAATCAGTGTTAGAACTTTTCAGTCTTCACTTTATGAATGTTGACAGAATGGGTGCTTCTACAGACCCTTACATTTTTGTTGGAGTGTGTGGAGTGCAACCTACCATTCTGTTGCCCTAAATGAACCTGTTTTTCAAGTGCTTTTCTGTTGAAATTGTTTAGGCAGCCTGAAAAGTTTGTGGCAAACATATATACATTAATTATGTGGTATTTCTTGTTTTGCACAAACCTTTGTTTGTCTGGGTGGAAGGTGGGGCAGACACCTACCATTCTGTTGTCCGAAATGACAAGTGTTTTTCAAGTGCTTTATGTCGACAAAGGCTGTACAGACTGATTATTTTCATGAAAAAAAAAATACATTACTTGTGTGATATTAATGTGTTTTATCTTTCTCTCTTCTATGTCACATAGGATTATGGCACCAAAGTCACCAAATCCATGAAAACCTGCTTTTAGGCACTGAGGTACCATAGAACCATCCTACTTGAGAGAGACTGGGGGGATATGGTAGCCAGAAAGGAGATTTTAAACCAGTTATTCACCAATGTAAATGCAGTTGATGGCCACTGACATGATTTCATCAGCAGGGAGGAGGGCGGTTGCAGTTGGTCAAGAACAGGTAGCTATGGGGGGGGGGGTTATTCTACTGAGCCACCATTGACATCTAATGAGAAGTTCCTGTTCACTGTCAGAGATACTCACAACTCAGGGGATCCTGAGCACAATGTTCTTGATGACAGTGCTGATGTGGCTGGGAAGCCAAGGGTGTCCCAGGAGCAGATCCTAGGTAAGTTTACATATAACAACATATTATATTGGCCTGTAGACTAAAATATAATCTGTCTGCTACTGCTTGTGATAACATGCAGCCAGATTCAATAAAGCCTACATGGTCTGTTTGCACCATGTGCATATCGCACTGTTTTGGATTCAGTAAGCAGTTCTACATGATGTGTAGAGCCGTGCACAGCCATGCAAACAAGGTAAACACTGTGGCATGCAAATTACAGCATAAGCAGCTGAATTGCATGCTAATCAACCAATCAAAGATGGATGAGCTATTCAACAAGCTATAAATCAACAGTGTAGACTCAGCGCTGTTTTTTTTTCCTGCAAAACCTAAAACCTATTGGAATACAGCCATAAAAAGGAGTCTACACAGAAAAAATATTAGGGGCTGCTGTTGATTTAATTCATGTGTATGTGCTACAGGGTGGATAGAGACACACTACAGGAACTCTGCAATCTCTGTCATCCTCAACTGAGAGCCAGGGAAAACTGAGGGGAACCCATCCAAGTGGAGACAAAGGTTATGTATAGCACTTAGAATTTTAGCTATGGGTACCTTTCAGAGTTGGGAGTGTCACAGACATCAGCATCCAGGATCCTCCATCAATTCTTGAATGCTATGTTCCAACATGCTAGTGACAACATAAATTTTCCCTGTAGTCTTGAGAATAGGGCCAGAAATATGCAATTCTACCCTGTAGCACACTATCCTGAAGTACTGGGTATCTCAAATTGCACACATGTAGAAATTAAGGCACTATCCATGGACCAGGGAAGGTTCTACATTAATAGAAAGAGCTTTCACACTATTAACTGCCAAGTTGTCTGTAATGCCAAGGGAATCATCTTGAATGTGTGTGCTGGTACCCCTGGAAATTATCATGACTCACATATCTGGCATACCTCCCAACTGTATCAGATGTTCACTAGGGAGGATATCCCACAGGGTCATTTACAGAGGGATGCAGGTTATGCACTGGAGCCAAGGCTAATGATACCATTAGAAATGCACATGCACCTGCTGAAGAACACTATAATGAGGCACATACTCAAACCAGAAATATCATAGAGCTTATGTTTGGGTTGCTGAAGTAGCAGTTCCAGTGCCTAAATACATCTGGGGGAGCCCTGCAGTGCAATCCATGAACATATACTGAAATATTCACAGTATGTGCCGTGCTACACAACATCATCCTAAGAAAACATTTTCAGCAGGATCAACAAGGGGGAGGAGCACACACCTCACCACCAATGCCAAGGTCACCACAGCCCCATGCACGTGAGGAGTTAGAGGGGGAAGCAGCAGCTGCTGTGGGTGTAGGCAGATGTAGACATGCTCAATATGCCCTTGCATTGGCTAAAAGACAATTCATAGCACACTGACTGACCACTTAAGGGCCTAAAACCTTCCTCCTACTCGCATACATATAGTAACATTAATGCCAAGCAACTTTCACAACCTTTGCCTACCCGTGTATTGGCTGTGTACTGCTTGCATCAGACAGAGTCTTCTCTGAACTAAAACTGTTGCAACTGCTGGATTTACAAGGTAAGTGTTGAACCTGCAGTGTATTGTGTAATAATATGAATGACTGGCACATCCTTGCATTTTTGTTACTTGGTATTGTAAGCAAGTAAAAGGTGGGAGATTTGTACAGAAATCACCTTAACATGTGATAGAGACTTATTTGGTTTATATGTTCCCATTAAGTAGTAGGCCTCAGACATCAAAGAGTCACACAGTCATACATCTCAAAAGTATTGATGATCACTGCATTCCCTCAGTTTAGCACCATACATTTGTACTGCAAAATCACTAAAGAAAGAAGTTAGAAAGTAATGATACACTTTGAAGATTCAAACTTCACAACCCTCACAAGATTCTTCACAATAATGATGGAAAATTTTGATGCCATCAACTGTCTAACTTTCTAAGACCAATATTAGTCAAAGGTACAATTACCAGTTCAACATTACAAACGCAGATTTACTAAGCACCATCTCAGCAATGCATCCTGGGCATCAGACACAAATTGTACGTATCTCTGAATCCAAAAGATACAAAACAGTGATATGGCACATTTATCATCACTTGCACATGCTGTTGGGGGGACAGGAAGCCTAGGATGACACAAAAGGTCGGTGAGTGTGTGTGAGTAAGAAAGAGAAGCAGGCAGACATTTAGATAAAGCAACAAATGATTGGTGAGACAAAATGAGTTTTGAGCTTCATAGCTGAACCTTGTAACTGTTGTGTGTGTGTCTGTAGGGGTCCTCCAGGTCAGACTGAAGTATGAGTGTCTGCATGAACACAGCCAATCTCTGTGCTATCTCTATGTCTTGGTATGTCAGACAGGTGTGAGCTGTGCGCAGTGGAGGTGGAAGTTCATAGTTGTCTTCCCCGACCATGAGAACAGGCTCTGCCAGGACTTGCACTGGCACATCCACATCAATGGTAAGATGTACAGCTACTGCCTGAATGTGACTGATATCTTCTGGATGAGCTCTACTCATGAGTACACTTATGACCACAGTCCCATGGCCTGAGATGTCTGGGTGTGGACAGCTCACCCACTAATTGAGCAGTGGAAGTACTGCCACTGTGGGAGAGTGATCAGGCATGGCCACTTTGGCTAACAGCAGATGATGTGGCTGACCTGTGCCCATGATGATACTGCCACCCCAGAAGATGTTCCATAATAGACAATAGCTCAATCCAAATGTCATTCATCTGATCCATTGAATCAGCATCACAGGAAAGGCAGTCGCGCATGTCAGCATGTGCCACATCTACAACCCTAAGCATTTCTCTGAATGCATATGGGAACATGCCTGTGTCTCCATGTTGGCCCTAAACATACATTGAGTGTCACGGGAAGAGACACCTTGATCAGGTGGAGGGTGGACAGCAGGCTTTCTCCGAGCACCTCTAACAAACCTCCTTTGCAGCACCTCACCCACACTTTGGCTACAGCCAGAGTCAACAGGCACTGAAGCTGCAGTAACCACACTTGCCTGATCGATTGTCTTGCCCTCCACCTGTCCAAAATCTGTAGGCTAACTAGAATGGGTAGGCATAGGCCTACTAGCTATGTCCAATGGAATTTCAGGGGATGGCTGTATGTCAACCTCAGTGTCAGATTCAACCTCTGCACCCCCTGAATGAGCATCTGTTTGGCCACCATCATCATCAGAGTGTTCTGATACTCTGACATCAGATGATAGAAGTCCCACACTTCCACTGTCAGGATCACCTGTGATAATAAGAAACAAACACAGGAACAATTAATACCTACAGTACTATACTCCAATATATGCTAACAAAATAGCAGTGTTGCCACTATTAGACAGTATAACAATACACACAACAGTCCTGACATCAAAATCACACTAAATATTTCTTTGAATTGTTCATCAGTATTGACATAAAAATGTTTGGCTTGCCATGTGCAGATGATGTAAGAAGTTAAGCAAAAGGTAAGGGCAACATCATCACAATTAACAGTAACACAGTGGGTAATACTTTCCCCTTTATATGTCTACTAACTGTACTTTCAACAAGAACTTGGATGACAACTCCAACCTAAGCTCATGTATAATCAGTCATAAAGTGTTGTTAACTGTGGCAATCTTCAATCCCCCCTAAAAAAAAAATTGTGAAACCGAACTAACATATTGATTTAAATTGTTTTGCTATACAACAGTACTTAAAATTTGAGATACAAAAGCCTAGCTGGAAGCTCCTCCTGGGACAGGCTTGCTGTCCATGAAACAGTAGCACTAATGTCAACTACATGTTATTCTGCACTTTTGTGGAAGCTGTCTGGATGCCCGACACTGGACAGGAACTCTTTATTTGCTGTTAGCGGTAGCCCTGTAGCAGCCCCCCAGTACCCATCTGATCATGACGCACTGCAGCTTTTCTCCTCCATGCAGAAAAGATCATGTCAGTGGCCTTATGGTGCACCTGGTCATATCTTCTGCTTTGGCTGTACACAGAATTAACATCTGTGAGGATCTGCTGCCAAATCTGCATTCTGCCTGACATATCTCCATGTCCCTTCTCAAGCAGGAAGGCACTATGTCACCTAAAAGCTTCAACAATGACTTGATTTTCAGGGTCAGCGAAGGGTGGTTTTCAAGGATTGAGATGCCTGGAAGGCATAGTTTTAGGTGTCCCAAAAGACACCAGAAGGATAATAAACATAAGTACCATAAAACTACAAAATAACTGCTCCCAGGTAAAACTGAAAAGGTAGGATTTCAGTATTACTGTTAGGAGAAACATACAACAGTCTAGAGATTTGAAACATGAACAAGAGGCTGGATGCAAACAAAGAGAGTAACAATTGAAACCTATCCATGTTTGTGCCATAACAGAAATGTAGCTTTGCTTCCCCAACCCCAAAAGAACAGGCAAATGACACATTATGCTAACAAACCATCTATGAAATGCAAAAGTGCTATCAAATGAACTATTCCTGAAACATGAATACAGATTTAACACAGAAAATTACATGTTAAGGTATTGCCAATCATATATACCTGTGAAATGCCCTGACAACCATGCCCATGCCATCAGTACACTTCTAAGTAATGCCTTGTTAATGCCTTTGTTAATATATATATATATATATATATATATATATATATATATATATATATATATATATATATATATATAAAACAGATTTTTCTTAATTACATTTCAGCATATGCAGTATATAGCTGACAAAATGCAAGTATACCTTCTCAAGTTTAGTAAATCTTTGTGCAGATATATCACAAAGTAATAGCCTCTTTTCTGTGTTCTCCACAAATAAATCTCCTCACCTTCAGTTTCCCTAGGTACATGGTTGCCTTTTTATGGTGTATATTCAGGGTTGTCAGCATGGTAAAGATGCAAATGAAGTGTGAACTCATTAAAATTGCTGAATCCCAAATACTTGGCTCCATGCAGAACATGTAAACATAGCGCAGGCCCTCCCTCAGTGTTTGTTTTTAATGGATTGCAACTGTGATTGAGTACTGGTAGGGAAAAGGAAAACACAACAGCAATGCAGACTGCCCTACATCAACTGGGTGTGTCAGGTTAGACTTGCAAAGTGATATACATAATTTTGTCAAGGTTGGAAATGTAAGTCAGCAGCACACACAATTCATAGGTTCTGTTCATTAACATCCAACCTCCCCTTCATTTGTTGGAAAGTGGATATATTATTGCCATTAAATATTCTCATACATTTTAAGGACAATGATATAGAATGGCGGTAGCGTTGTTGCCTCACAGCAAGAGGTTCTCACGTTCGATTCTTGGCTGGAGTGCGGGGAGTGCCTTCTGTGTGGAGTCTGCATGTCCTCCCCGCAGTTGGGTGGGCCTTCAAAAGACATGCATAAATGGGCGTGCCTTCGTTGAAAGTTGAACGTCGAGCTGGCACCTCGGCGTTCGTCAAAATCTACTACCAATCATTAGCGGACCAGAGTTCCGCTGTGGCAATCCCTAACCAGGAAAATCCAAAAGACAACAACAACATATAGAATGGCTTACAGACTGCATGTCTCAGAGATTACTTGTCAGATGAGAAACAAACGACAAACAAAATACAGAGAGGTAAGAAAGAGCTGCATATTTGCAAGCAATACTCATAACCGGTTGTTTGATCACTTAGTGCACTACATTCCAAAATAATAAATGTACAAATAACAGTTACATAGTTTCATATCACTGTACTTGATGTTACAGTTGGTTGTATGCAGAATGATTTCAGTTCCCTGCTGCAAAGCTGTCTTTGTGACAGAGGGATAAAGCACCGGTACTTTGCTCTGAAGGTTCATTGTAGTGAGAGTTCAAATCCAGACCTATGTAGAAATATTTCATGTGCACTAGCATTTTGTTGTGTTTATTTCATAGATTGCTTTGCCTCATTTGAACTACTTTTCCTTTTTATTTATGTTTCAGTTCAATGCTGCAAAGCTGTTTGCGTGGCAAAGAGGGAAAAGGCACCCTTACTGTGTTCTGAAGGTTCATTGGAGTAAGAATTTATATCCAGACCTATGTAGAAATATGTCATGTGAACTAACAGTTTGTAGTGTGTATGTCATAGATTGATTTTCCTTATTTCAACTACTATTCCCACTTTTTTTTCTTCTTCTTTTTTGGGGGAGGCGGCATTGTTTGCCTGATGCACAGCTTAGTGCAAACACAGTAAACTGAGAAAATGAATGACAGGTTTGGCAGTGCTTATCTTGTTTGCATGAAGTGTGGCAGTGTGCAAACTGGACTAGTTGTCCACCCAGGAACCAGACAGAACACCTACAAACAATGCATCTGTATAAGGGCAAAGGTCAAAAACAATAGATTGTTGCAATTTCTGTATTTCATCATGCAACTGCACTTAGCAGTGTTGTTTGGTAGTTAGCAAGGTTCCCCAGCAGCTGCAGTCATTGAACACCTGTAGACAGGACTCAGGCAGCCAATAGGTGAAACTGGATACATTCAATTAATTCTGCTGGGTACCATGCAAACGCAATAAGTGTCATTGTCTGGCAGTAAACACAGAGATTTTAAGAATGAATAGGAAATTAGGCAATGCTATGCAACTAGTCCTGTGGCAGCAGGTGTAAGTGTAGGGCTGGAGTACAGATGGTCCTGTGGTTTAGTTCAGGGTGTGCAACCTTTTTATCCTGTTGTGACAGTGCAGTTTATAGCAAGGAACTGAAAAATAGACACGTTTTGTTTCAACATTTTTGTGGCAACAGGTGAAAGTGTAGGACAGCCATACACATGGTCCCAAGTTCTAATACAGGATATTCCATGCACTTTTACTGCTGTTCCACTTCCCTTTATATTCACTTTCAAATATAACAATTTCGACAGTAGAGCTGATATGAATTATGTGTATGAGGGATGAGACACCATTGTTGTGTTTTCAGATGTATGACTAAAGGCACACTGTCTACTGTATTTCTGTAAGTATAATTCTGCTATCTAGACTTGCATGGCCTTCACAGTTGCCTATATCATATACACAACTGGATCTATATCAAATAACCTTGTCAGGTCACACGCATACATGTGCAACAGCTCAAACTGCCACCTGTATTTATGCATGATTCTTGACTATTTCTGAGCAGCACCTCTTCTCTAGCAGAGATGGAAAATCAGTGCTGTGGAAGAACATGTTTTGCCTGTTATGCTAGGTTTGAATACCACATTGTAAAAATCTATTTTCTCAGTGTATAAAGGCAAAAACAAATGTGTCAGGTTATTAGATTTATGCCCCAGTGCATGTCTGCAAACCTAACTCACGTAACAGTTGCCTTCCAATTTTCAATATATATTTCCAGGCTACATCAGTAGACACCCTTCAAGCTAAGGCCAAATGTCAGATTAACCTTCCAGTTTCAATTATTTAATTCTTCCCTGGCTGGAACTGCTGTGCTCTGCTTAACATTGCCTAACTATGGTTGGCATCATTTCTTGGGTTTGTGCACTACCAGTAAAGGCGATATCTGGAATTGGTGGGAAAGCATCAGTATCCATTGCTCTTGTTCAGCTGATAGACATGGCTGGTGTTGGAGAGGAAGGCACCAAGTTTAAGGCATAGAGGTGAGGTGTCCAAGAGTCCTGGATACCACAGCCAAAGGCTTCTGCAGGAGAACTATTCTGGCTCCCAGTAGTAGTCTGAGGCATGGAATAGTTTGACCCAGGCTGTATCCAGTACCACTAGTATCCCATGCATTGGAGAGCAATGTAGGCATCATTTGAGTGATCTATGCAGAAGAAAAAGAGATACGCTCAACCATTGGTTGGCTGAGTTTGAGACTGTGGACATCCCACATATGTATAAGTAAAGTATGACAATAAGAGAGTGCTTGTATGAACTAGAAAGCTAAATATTGGCAAGACTGGTATGCATAATGCTCTTATGTTCTTTTCTGTTCTTTCCCCAACACCCATTAAACACAAGTTCAATCAACAGGCTCATGCTGCTCAGTTGGAGAGACTGACAGATGCAAGTCTATGTAAGCAGCAGAAGAGAAGTGTTATTGCACCTTTAAAAGTTAAAGATACTGTTTTGGTCTTTTATACAGTTGTATCAAATTGAGCATGCATATCTCAACTGTAAAAGCAAGTATGCATGCATTAGTTTTTATCACAAACCAGTTGTAAGATTTCGATATTACACTGTAGTCAGAGGTTGTGGGTTCAAATGCAATGATTCCCAACTATACAATACTGTTATTTCTTCAATAATATTTATATTACACTAAAAACACTATACCAGTGGCACAAATGCCCTGCTTTAAATTGTAGTCTGTATAATTGGAACACACATATGTGCAATATATGCACATTTCAATGATTATTTTCAGCAATCTGTAGTATAATATGTATCTGTTAGGATGTATATCAAAATGTAATACTTCATATAAAAGAATTGTATAATTGTGTTAATGCATTGCATGTTGTATATGATGGTACTAATTGTCTCTTTTTTGCCTCACCCCAACACTTACCTCTCTTTTTTTATTTTCTGGTATGTGTCATCAAAATCTCTCCATGTCATCCATGTGTACCACATCACTGAATGCTACACAGCACAGAGAGGTAGGCCAGCCCCACTAGATCAGCCTGTCCCTGCTCCACCAACTCCAGCACCGATGACCAGCATGTCTGGGAGCCAATCTAACAGCACTGCCTCTGCTGGCCCTGTACTACCTGCACCCTCATATAGTACTGCCCCAGAAGCTGATGCAATGGTACCTTCTGTGAGCAGTGGTGGAGGTGGTGATTTCATCGTCCACAGGGAGATGCCAGGAATGGTGTGTAGGGTCATGCACTGCACCTTTGGTATACACCTACGATGGATAGAGAGGCTGCTCTCCCTCATGATCCATAGGAGGAGAAAGCATCAAGCATTCCAGCCGTCAGTGGAGTAATGGTACAGTGATGACAATACTGTGGGTGAGGAATCAATTCTCACTGTTTCCAAGCTTGATGCCCATGAGCTTGCACTGTCCCCTCCCTCACCCCAATCATGGTGTCTCCCAAATTTTGTATCTATCACTGTCCCTATCACTTGTCTTGGTTGTCTTGTTTGTTTGCATTTGCATCCTCACCTACCCAACTTACCTGACCTAGATATACCTACATCCCTTACCCAGCAGTCCTCTCTTACAATGGGCATCTGTCCCACAAAAAAAAAAAAATGTTCCATACATAGCTCTCCATTTCGCACACATGTCTTCTTGACACACTTGATTCAGTACAATTGTCTATACAACATGATTACATTATGTCACCCCCTCGCTCAAGGTGACAGTCCAAATTCAGCTAATATTCTACACATATGATTAGTTTTTACTGTTGAAGAAATAGATAGCTATGGTTCTTTCCTACCTCCCTCCTGCACATTCCTGTATTGCTTTCCCTTTGTTCTTCCCCCATTTGCTCCCCATTTCACCACTTTCCTATCTAACCCATTTTAATACCTATAATCTGATCAAAAAATAGAATCACACACAACACACATAAGTAGCAGAAAAAATAATGGACCACTTTACCTTTTTGGCTTCTGTGTTTGTGTGGAGTTTTGCATTGCACAGCAATGCCAAGCGACATTCAGCAGTGGTACAATGCTGCTGTTATTTCTGTGCGATCTAGCTTAACCCTGCTGTGCTATGCAACATACAGGAAGACATTTGCTATAAAGAATCAACATCACTGCATTATCACTAATTATTTAAAAGTATTTAAAAGTCTTACATACACCTGGATTCAAACTCAATATCACCTGGGCTCAAAAAGAAATTTGCCGATGCATTTACACTTGCTGCCACAGAGTTACTTAAGCAGCAGGTGTGTTTCATAGACTCAGTAGTAACTCTCAGACTTTAGCAATGTGACTCACATTTGTGCACTGCTTAACTATGCACAAACAGTGAAAGTAATGGAAATGTGTGTCTTGCATGCACAAACACTTTGACAGCTTTTGGGTAAACTAGCTACTTGGCAAGTTATGGAGAAATAAATATTATTATGTATTACTGCTGTTTACTGTCTATTTCCTGTCATTGGCATGAAATTACATGTAGAAACATAACAAATTGAAGGCTCTATCTAACAATATGTCACATATTTACAATACAGCCATGTGTTGCCCTCCACCAAGCACTGCAGCCCTGAGGTCTCAGTACTTTTTTCACACATATATCACCTACACTACAGAAATTAATTTCAAATGATGTGTGATATGCAATGCACATCAATCTGTTAACATGCAGAACTAGAACTATTAACCAAAAGCCTAAAAAGCCTTATCTGCAAGGCTATGGAAGGGATCAGCAAGGACATTATCCACAGAGACATAGGTGACATTCAATACACTTAACCTGTGCATTTTGGTTTTGTTAAAGGTAGATGTTGCTTATTAAATATAGTTGACTTCTTTGACAATGACCCCAAAGACCTGGATAATGGGTAACAGGATACATCACTATGTTGATTTATCCAAGGCATTTGATACCATCCCCCATTCAGGTATCATAGAGAAACTCTGCCATCTGAGGATTAACCCATACATTACTAGATGGATAGCCATCAGGCTCACTGACAGAATGCACACTGTCAAAGTTGTGGACTGCACCTCCACCACTAGGCCACTTACCAGTGGAAAACCACTAGCATCTGTGCTGGGCCCTCAACTGTTTGGAAACTATTTCTCTGAAGTCCAGGCAAAGACAGATAGCCTGTAGCGTACCAAGTTTGCAGATGACTGTCAAGTGGACAAAGTCATATAGAATTTCCTGGGTCTATATTATAAGCTCAAAGCATCATCTATTCGAACAACTAAACGCCAACATGGAAAGATCAAAAGCTGAAAACCATAAATGCCCACTTCTACAAATTTTTTCACTGTGAAAAAATTTGCTTGGCCTTTACTGGGAATTGCCCTTTTCTCTAATGTAGAGCAATCTCAGAGTTAGTATATTTAGTTAGGGGGTGTGTGAGCTCCCCACGTCGGGGGATGTGGGGGGCAAAGCCCCCACTTGATTGGAGTTTGAAATATTCTTTTTTCTGTGTTCCAGCCAAGCAAATTTTTTCCCTAGGAAATAATTTGTGGAAGTGGCCGTTCACAGTTTTCAACTTTCGCTCTTTCCGTGTCAACCTTAAGGTGTTCAAATAGATGATGCTTTGAACTTATAATATGTATCCAAATCTCCCAACTATGTTAACATACTATAGAAGGGGCTGACACAGACAAATATTTGGTGCCAAACTGATGGACTGAACCTTAAAGCAAAAAATGCCTGACATGACAAACATGGAAAGACTGAAAGACCTATCACTGTACTCAATATCATGCAGGCTGCTGAGAGATGACCTATGCCTGGCCTACAGAGCAGTCTCAGACTCTCCCCTACTGGAAATGCAAATCAAATGCGACAAGAATAACTTGCTCCAGGAATCTTAACCTAGCCTGTGATATAAACAGAATATGCTGTGAAGATAGATATATCTCACAACGATTGCCATTACTCTGTAATAGGCTCCCACTGCATGTGAAGCAGTGCTCATTAATGACCCTATTCAAGTGCAACCTTGACAACTGGATGGGGAATAGGTGCCATCCCAGGGATGAATTTGCAATGTCCATCATGGACAGGGCCAGTCAGTGCTTATCACAAAATTGCTCTGCTGACAATGACCTTCTAACTATGCTCATTAAGGGTACTTGTGTTTTTACATGGCTAGGCTTGTACATGCCTTAGGGCCATTAGGCTAGTAACCTCCTATGAACCTATGCAGGTCTCCCAACATCTTCTCACCAACATGCCCTGTTGATATCATCCACTATAAGTTGACCTGCTGTCTTGTATAAGTAACACTTGTGCCATGGTGCTTGTATAAAGTACTGAGTTCTGTAGTCTGTATATTTAGGTAGGGGTTCTGTTCTCACTGCAGGCAACTGTGTGTGTGTGTGTGTGTGTGTGTGTGTGTGTGTGTGTGTGTGTGTGTGTGTGTGTGTGTGTGTGTGTCTAGCCTAAAGAGCAGAAATGTGTTTCCTACAGTTACCACTCCAATCTCATGGAGTGACAGTGTTTTGATACTTGTACATGCCTACACATCCATTTCATGCAGGTGTACCAACATATGCCCTGCTGATGTTATCCACTATAAGTTGACCTGCAGTCTTGTAAAAGTCAAACCTGTGCTGTGACACTTGTGTAAGGTACTGAGTTCTGTAGTCTGTGTACTTGGGAGTTCTGTTCTCACTGCAGTCAGTTGTATTTGTGTGTGTGTGTCTAGCTCACAGAGCAGATATGTGTATCCTACAGTTACCACTCCAATCCCATGGATTGACAGTGTTCTGATACTTGCACATGCCTACACAACCATTTCATGCAGGTCTCCCAACATCTTCTCTCCAACATGCCCTGCTGACATCATCCACTACAAGTTGACCTGCAGTCTTTTAAAAGTCAGCCTTGTGTTTGTGTACTAATGTGGGGGGGTGTTCTCACTGCAGTCAAGTGTGTGTGTGTGTGTGTGTGTGTGTGTGTGTGTGTGTGTGTGTGTGTGTGTGTGTGTGTGTGTGTGTGTGTGTGTGTGTGTGTGTGCGTGTGCGTGTGCGTGTGTGTGCGTGTGTCTAGCTCAAAAAGCAGAAGTCTGTATCATATAGTTACCCCTCCAATTCCATGGATTAACAGTGCTATGATACTTGAAAATGCATACACATCCATTTCATGCAGGCTTCCCAAAATACCCCACTGATGTCATCCACTATAAGTTGACCTGCAGTCATGTAAAAGTCAGACCTGTGCTGTGGCACTTGCATAAAGTACCAAGTTCTGTAGTTTGTGTACTTGGGTAGGATTAATGTTTTCACTTCAGTCAACTGTGTGTGTGTGTGTGTGTGTGTGTGTGTGTGTGTGTGTGTGTGTGTGTGTGTGTGTGTGTGTGTGTGTGTGTGTGTCTAGCCCAAAGAGCAGAAGTGTGTATCCTACATTTACAGCCCCAATCCAAACATTGACAGTGTTTTGATGCTTGCACATGCCTACACATCCATTTCATGCAGGCCTCCCAGCATCTTCTCTCCAACATGCCATGCTGATGTCATCCACTATAAGTTGACCTTGTGCCATGGAGCTTGTGTTATATACTGAGTTCTGTAGCCTATGTACTTTGATAGGTAGGGTTTCTGTTCTCACTGCAGTCAACTGTGTGTGTGTGTGTGTGTGTGTGTGTGTGTGTGTGTGTGTCTAGCTCAAAAAGCAGAAGTGTGTGTCCTACAGTTACCACTCCAATCTCATGTATTGCAAATGTTTTGATTCTTGTACATGCCTACACATCCATTTCATGCAGGTCTTCCAACATCTCTCCAGCATGCCCTGCTAATGTCATCCACTGTAAGTTGACCTGCAGTCTTATAAAAGTCAACCTTGTGCTGTGGCACTTACATAAAGTACTGAGTTCTGTAGTCTGTGTACTTAGATAGGTAGGGGTTCTGTTCTCACTGCAGTCAATTGGAGAGGGGTGTGTCTGTGTTTATGGTCTTGCGTGACATTGCAGATATCCTTTTCCACCAGCATGTGGGACACTGTTATTACCATATTCTCCTCACCAGATGCTGATGATGTCATCAGCTATAAAGTGTTGTCTGAGAGACCCTAAGTCAGACTTGAGCTGTGGCATGTGAGTTAACTACAGACCTCTGTAGTCTCTGTATTTAGGTAGGGGGTTCTATTCTCACAGCAATAAACTTGGGGGGGGGGTGTCTTTGTGCTCTTGCTTGACATTACAGAGAGCCTTTTACACCACCATGTGGGACAATGTTATTATCACATTCTCCACACCAGACAGTGATGATGTCATCAGCTATAACTGATTTATGAATGTGCACTATTCCCAACAGGGCGGGGTCAGAGACTGGCCTGGAGGCTAGGCAGAAGTCACCTCATCCTATATGATCCAGATTAAAGCAACATGGCTTTCAGTTTTTCCACTTACGTCATGCCATGGTTTGTAGGCTAGGTGTTTTCTTGGTGAGAAACAACTGTGGTCTCTCCAGTTACTACACATGTCTTTTGAGGTACATGCGTAAGAGAACATTATACTCTATTAAGGTTCTGATGAGGTTCAAGTACAGTGCTGTAATATAATCATAAGATCTGAATACGATAGCGTGACTTACGATGTGCACAACATAGGCTTTCAATAACAGTGTGCACACTTGGTGGTTGAAGTTCAGATTGCTATCACATTGTGTTCCCAGTGCTTGCATCACTAGGTTTCAGCATAGCACGACTGTTGTCAATGCTGTAATTAGCAGGGAATTCAACTTTTCAAAGGACAACATAAAGACACATTTTTGGATTCATTTGTAGACTGTGTGTATTTGTTAGTAATCATTTGTCTGTGTTAGGCCCTCCTGTAGTATGTTATCATCATAGCTGGACACAGTGATTGCACCCAGTATGCAAGAATCAGCAACAGTGATAAGTAAAAGGCTATATAGTTTAGTCTGAATTGTCGAGAAATAGAGTCCAAACAGTAAAGGGCCACACACAGATCCCTAGGGTATGCCAATGGTGACAGCTCAACTGGTACAGGTTGATTCACCAACTTTCACAGTATGTGTTCTGTTGGTGAGTGAATTGGTTACCCATCTAGTGACATAAGAGGTAATCCCCAGCTGGGTGAATTTCTCATTGTTACCTGCATGGGGGATTGTGGCCAAATCATAGGCCAGATCAGGATAGCCAGTATGCACTGTCTTACATTCATCCAGACTTATAACACAGAATCAATGGGCTGTGACAACATCACAGATTGCTATCATATGACTCATCGCATACACCTTCCTGACATGGTTGAATATACACTTCAACACACCCTCTACACAAACTATGTTCCTGTAAAAGGGTGTACATCAACATGCATCCATGTGAGTTGTGGGAGGCAGCACCCGATGCATGCATGTATAGACACATCCTAACTCCTCATCTGTGAACTAGATGAACATGTCATCATAGACCTTTTACTGAATGGACACTAGTAATATCTTAGCTGTGTGCAACAGATCTGTGTGAGTTGTCAATGCTACATTGTGTCTGTTACATTAGCTAGATGTATTCAAAGAAGTAATCGAGGGTATGCATGACAACAGCATATCAACCTTTTGAACTTGACAAGTCCACAGCATTTGACACAAATCCATACTGAGGTATTCATTCAGCATTAGGGCTGTCTGCAAGGGCCTTTCCTGTCCATTATTTATGTCACAGACATCACAACTGACAAACATTTCCTGTGTCCAAACAGCTGTCATAGGGACTTCAGATTGTAGGCAATCATTGACTCCAACCGTGATATTAGTATAATACTGACAGTATCAACACACGGCAAAGGTTGCTGCCACAACCTTGACAACACCTGAAATGACACAAAAAGATGGGGAGATTTGTTACAACAGGAAAACAAACACACAACCCAAGTATAATGTAGACATCACATCCTATAATCAGACCAGGAGTTATGTGACCTGTGTCCTGGGGTAGATGGTATGCAGAATATACACCAGCATGTGGCCACAGTGCTGACTACTCCCTTGTATGTGACATAGTTACTGAGTATGTGAAGGACATCCACACCAGAGGCCATAATACCTCCATAGTTCATAGCCATCATCACACTAATAATTGACTACAATGCACCCTTCTTCATGTAGCTCACTACACATCTTCCAGTACTGTGTAACTTGAAGTGTACCACCTCTGCCCAGTAAAATGTCACACAAATTATTGGCCATACCTAGTTATTCTTTTTATGGCATAAATATTATTGTCTGATGGTGTGGAAATCCCATCAAGGTGTTACACCAGATGCATCCATGATACCTGTTCTGGTGATGAAAACCGTACATATATATACCATGCACACCAGTCAACTAGCCTGCATTGATCATAATGTTACATACAGGTATAGCAGTGTCTGCAGATGTTCAGTGTCAGGACAGTGTGTGCGATTACCCTCGTAGACTTCAGACATGTCATAATAGTTATACACATGTGTTTGTGCAGAACCCTCTCTCATCACTCTAAATCATGCATGTTAAGTCAGAGACATGAGATTACTGGCGGTATTATTCAGATATTGTCCATGATTCTGTGTGCTTCTTCTAATGTTGTTCATGAGCCTTTACCTGTGTCCCAATTGCTGGAGACCTCTGCTGAGATTACACTCATATTCAGGCAAATCAGTTTTCACAGCTTCACAAAATGCACACTACCCCAACTGTATATAACATCCCTGATAGATGTCCTCTGCACTGTTCATGTAAGGATGCTTATATAACACAGATGTCCTCCCCATTGTTATTTCACCTGGTGTGCCAGTCACATAACACATATTTTCACTGTGCAGTCCCTATTATACCACATTGATATGTGATTGGTGTTGCTGCTACAACCATCTTCCATTGACATGCCCTCACCTGTTGTGCATTAGGTTGTTTCACCTGTTCTCTTTCTCCATGTGTATTCCTACAATTCATCTGTATTTCCCCATTCAATACACACACTTCATCTGAGAGTTTATTTTACATGGCAGTCCATATACCCTTACAGATCATTTATACAACTTCAGTACAGAATGCCAGGAATGGGATACACTGTTCTGTGCTTTCTTTGCACCATATAGTGAACCATCATATCTCTCAACTGTCAAGATTTTCACATAATTTCCAGATTTTTGCATTTATATCTTTTTTGTGTGTTCCTTATCAAATTTGTGGTTTTCTGCCATATCAAAGGGATGATCTCAGGACTGATGTGACTCAATATTACATATATTTGAGTTTCAGACTTCCAATTCTTCAGAACACATATCTTAACACAAACACTGGTTATTCTAGCACATTTCTAAAGAGCAAATATGTCAGATATGTCCCTATTTCTGAATTATTGTCCCCCATTATGTTGGCCTTTATGTCCATATGCCTTGCATTAAGAGACTGACAGCTATCTATTAAGCCCAGGTGATAATTGTGGCATTCCATGCAAAACCGTGGACCTTCAGTGCTCTGATTTAAACAGGATTGCTATTTGTGTTTGCTTACATGGTTTTCTGGCCAGCAACACTGTTGCCATCACAAAACCTTGCTTATTTACATTTAAACATGGTGAGCAGCATGAATATGCTGCCCGTCATGCATCACAGTGCACACTTGTAAACTCCATGTAGGCTCCGCATGAAGCCTATATGGAGTTTGAGTCTCAGCAATGTTCTTTCTGTACCTATTGATACGTCATAGTTATACAAGAGAGTTGTTCAATAGTTGTTGGCATGGGTGGATGGTTCATTCAAGTTTCAGTTAGAGGTATTTCTTAAAAGTCATATGGTTGATTGTTTATCCACTGTCCCTGTATTATTCACATTGTGATGCATAATAGCCATCAGTTCATTGCTTATTTCTTTCAGGCCCATCTCTCCTGCAAAGTGTTGAGACGTATGCACAGGATAAACATTTATTCTTGTTCTTACTAAGCATTATTTAGATATGTATGATCTGTATGTGTGAGAAGGGTGTAATGAGTGTATGTATTGCTGTAGCATCTACAATTGTATGACCAGTGATACATTTTGCTCGCATATTTTGGGTTAATGTTTAGGGGAGTAGTAATTTCATTCCTGTAGTTGTGATTATTATCACAGCAGCTGATACTGACAGTGGAAGTTTAGGACTCATACCACCTGATGTTGGACTTGTCAGTAGGCTCTGATGATGATGATAGCAAAATGGAGGCACAGTCGAGGGGTATAGAGGCTGAATCTAACACTGAGGCTGTGACTCACACATTCCCTGGATTTCCTTCAGATAAGGTCAGTAAGACTACACATACCCATTCCATTGAGTACACAGTGGACAGGTTGATGATGGCACACTTGATCAGGGTAGTGTGGTTACTGTGGTTTCAATGCCGGTTGACTCTGAACTTAGGGGTGATTGAAGGAGGCCTGTTGTCCACCCTCCACCTGATGCTGGTGTGTTATTATGTGCCACTCAGCATATGTTTAGGGCCATCATGGAGGCATAGGCACATTCCACTATGCTCTCTGAGAACATGCATAGGGTTCTAGATGTGGCACAAGCTGACATATGTGACTGCTTCCATCATGTGGCTAATTCAATGGATTGGATGAATGCCATACTGGAATGGGCAGTGTCTGTGATGGAACATCTTCTGGGAGGGAGATAGTATCCACATGGCTGTAGGGCTGCAACATCATCTAGTGTTAACCAATGTCACCCACCCAAATCTTGCTCTCGTAGTGGCACTACTTCCATTGCTTTATCAATGGTTAAGGTGTCCACACCCAGACACGGTAGCTCACAGGGTCATAGACCTGGATGTAATCATAAGAAGAGCTCATCCAGCAGACATCGCTCACATTCAGGTAACACCACCACATCTGACCATGGCAATAGACATGCCAGTGCAACTCCTGGCAGAAATAGGTCTCCTGATCAGAGGCGACGACAATGAACTGATACCTCTTTCATGCATGGTTTACACTTGCTTGACATGCCATTAAGTATTGCTAGCACAGAACTTGGGCTATGGTCATGCAAACATTCACACACACATTTCGCATCAAGTGCCCATACAGACACCCACACATACCAGCACGCGGCATTAATGAGGGCTCCAGGTCATACTGTCTCTGATTTGATATTATTTGATATTATCTACATTTCTGCCTGTCTGTGTTTCTTACTCACACACACTCACTACTTTGGTGTAAGCCTTGACCTCTTGCTCCCCAGCCCCCATCCTGTGCAAATGATAACTGTGCCATCTCCTTGTTTCTATCTTTGGATTCAGGATTACATATGTATATGTCTGATGCAGTGGGTGGATAGCTAACTAAGTGCTTAGGATATGTATTGGTGATGTTATTTGAAATTTTGTTTCTGATTGAGTACAGCATTTTAGTATTCTTATTCCTACCTTGAAATCATTGATACAGCAGTCATGCTTATTGCTCCACTTGTGAGAATGTGAGGATAAGTAGAGTTTGGTCTGATTTTCTCTACTGGGTATTTCAGATGCATGAGTCATATTAGTTATAAACTGCTAAATATGTATTAAATAAGTCAATTATGTCTCATATTTATGTCACTGCTGGACAACATCATGCATAACAGTATGCAGGTACCTGCCATTCATTCATGTACTTACACATTTATTTTTCTTTTACAGGTTCAGCACTTATGTTGATAGTCCTGAAGTTACATCTGTTGTTGTTCTGGGCAGACTCTGTCTGCTAGCAGTACACAGCCATTAGATGGTTAAGTAAATGTTGGAGCATTGCCTGGAATCAATTTTACTGTATGTATGTACATAGGAAAAAAAGTGTACACCTTAGGTGGTCAGCATGTGCACTATCCATTGCCTGTTGGCCAGGGTGAGGGCATATTGTGCACACTTACATTTACCTACACACATAGCAGCTGGGGGTTCCCCCCCCTAACTCCTCCTCTGCATGTGGATGTAGTGACCTTGTCAGTGGTGGTGGAACATTTGCTCCTAGCCACTGGTGTTCCTGTTCCATCTGTTTTTGTGGGATGGTATTGTGTAGGATGGCACAGACAGTGATAATTGTAGCACAGGTAATGGAATCATACTGCAGATACTCCCTGATGTATCTAGGCACCAAAGCCATGTCTTCAGTGACCCTAACACATGCTCCATGATATCTCTTTTTTCAGCATGTGACCCATTATAGTGTTCCTCCATGGGTGTCTACGCATTTCTGATGGATGTCATCAGCCATGGTTCAAGTACATCCCTTGCATCCCACAATAAATGTCCCTGTGGAACATCACCCCTGGAAAATATCTGGTAGAGCTGTGAGTTGTGCAAGATATGTAATTTCTGGCAACTGCAGGGTTTGACAGCACATAGATACAGGATGAGTCCCTTCGCATTACATATGATCTGGCCGTTAATGGAGTGGAACCACTTTCTGTTAATGTAGACACTTCCCTGTTCCCCAGGTTGTGCTTTGATCACAATGTGCATGTGTGTGTGTGTGTGTGTGTGTGTGTGTGTGTGTGTGTGTGCGTGTGTGTGTGCCCAAGACCTCAGGAAAATGAGCTATAGGGAAGAACTCCTGCATAGTTCTAGCTCTGTCCTCAGGGATAGGAGGAAATATATTTTGTCACTGTCATGCTATAACATAGCATTCAGCAATTTGTGGGGAATCCTTGATGCTGATGCCTGTGACATGACCAGCGTGTCCCCTGTGCATTTCTGAAAGGTCCCTGTAGCTAATATTCTAAGTGCTACACATACCTTGGTCTCCACAGGTATTAGCTCCCCTCAGTTTGCCCTTGATCTAAGGTGAGAACAACAGAGGTTGCAGTGTATCTCTGTCCACCCTGTACCACTCTACAATGTCCACATCATGCATGCCACGAAAAGTAAAACAGGGTCTAGATACCCTTTTTTCTTGCCTGAGGTAGGTCAGCAGCAGCACCAGTACAGATTTCAGCCTGTTGCACATATACATGCAGAAGATCAGCAGCAGCCCCTGACATTCTTTCCCTCTAGTGTAGTTCCCATGGTTGTATTCCAATAGCTTTTGGAATGCAAGACAAAAGCTGCACTAAGCATATGTGACTGCTTTATTATAGCTTGTTGAGTAGCTCTACCATAAATTCAGCTGCTTATGCAGTAATAAGTATGCCATAATGTTTACTGTGTTTGTGCAGGACTACACATTGTGTAGAGCCACTTAATGAATACAAATAAGCACACTATCATGTATATTTTATGTGATAGCTAAAACTAGTTTACTAATTACCCATATGCCAAGGTCCTGCAAGAGAAGAGAGACAGAGAAGATTAGTTTCTTTACTGCTCACTTTATAATCATAATGTAAATGTGAGGAACAAAAACGTATATATTTAGTTGATAGTGATCATAATATTGTTTACCCTAGCTCATTTAGGTTCATAGGTTCATAGGTGTGTACTAGGCTAATGTCCCTGGAGCCTTAACAAACCTAGCTCATAGGATTACCCTGGCATCATGCCACCCGACCTTAGTTTCCAGTGCCTCTGTTGAGTAGAGCCACTGGAGTGATCCCTGGGGTAAATTTTCTATTTCCCATCCACTCATCAAGATTTCTCTTGAAGAGGGCCAGTGAGGTGCTCTGTTTGACATGTAAGGGAAGTCTATTCCATAGCATGGGCAGTCTCTGGGTTATGAACCTGTCCCTTTAGCATGTTCTGTTGATTGTGGTAATGAGGTTGAGGTCTCTGGAGCATGTGGTGTGGAGGGATTGGGATTTCTTTAGATGTAGCATTTCTAACAGAGGTGGGTCAGACATGGCTTTGCAAGTCAAGCAAAGATTGCCTCTAAGTAGGTGATATAAGACAGAGTATAGCTGGAGTTTTTTGAGTCTGTCCATATAGGACAAGTGTTTAAGGCCCAGGATCCTCTTTGTGAGGTACTTTTGTGGCCTGTCCAGTTGTTGCAGCTGTCTAGTGAGGTACATGCCAAATGGTGCATTGTACTCGATGACTGGCCTAATGAGGGAAGAGTAGAGGGAGACAATGACCTCTTTCTTCCTGGATGTGAAACCCTTAGTAATGAGATGTGGCACATAGAAGGACTTTCTGACTACAGTGACAATGTGGTGGTCAAAAGAGAGATTGCTGTCAGCCTTTGTTCCCAGATCTCTTATAATGCCTTCTGTGTTCAGTGGACTAACATTGATGTGGTAATTCATGAGAACTGTTTTTTTTCCAGAGGGGATGACGACACATTTTGTGGCATTGAGCTTAAGGCCATGGTTCTGACACCAGTCATTGGTCTCAGTGAGGCCTTCCTGGAGGATGTTAACATCACTTGGAAAGTTAATAATAACTCCCAACTTGCAATCTTCTGTGAACTTTGTCAGACAGAGTCCCTTCGTGTTGGCCTGGACTTCAGAGAAGTAGATACCAAACAGGAGAGGACCCAGGACCGAAACCTGTGGGACTCCACTCGTGACGTGTCACCAGTCTAACTTGGAGTCAGCTACTTTCACATTGTGGGTTCTATCTTTGAGCCAGTTTGCAACCCACCTAGTTATATAGGGGTTGATGCCTAGCTTAGTGAGTTTTTCTATGATTCCTGAGTGGGAGATGGTATCAAAGGCCTTGGCCAGATCAAGGTAGGCTGTATGAACTACCTTGCCTTCATCCACAGCTCTGGTGACTGACACAAAGAAGTCAACCAAGTTGAGCAGGCATGATCTACCCTTCACAAAACCAAACTGTGTGGGATCCAGAATTTGGAGATTCCCTATATCCTTGTTTATTAGGTCCATGATGATGCGTTACATAGCTTTGCATATCAGACTCATCAGACTAAGGGGGCGATAGTCCTCCTATGTGGAGAGGGATGACTGTAGCAGTCCACAATTCACTAGGGAGAAAGCCTGAGGTGAGGCTGTGATTGAACAGGGCACACAGGTGAGGTGCCAGTTCACTCTTTCTTTCATGTAGAACACAGCCAGGGATATTGTCAGGTCCCATAGAAGCTATATTCTTGGCCTTGAATAGTGCTGTTTTAACCTGTGCAGCAGTAATACTGGGTGCTGGCAATCTACTGATATTGTGATTGATTCTTTTGGGGGGTAAAGTTGGCACTGAATCTGTTGGCCAGCATACTGGCAATATCTGTTGGCTTGGTATAGGAAGTACCATTGTGCAGTAACTCAGAGCAAATCTGGGTATTGCCATGGAGATTCTTTACATAAGTATAGAAGGCCTTGTGGTTTTCTTTAGTATCTGCTGCAATTCTGTTTTCATAGCTAGATTTAGAGGATTTGATGTGGGATCTCAACTTTTTGTTGAGCCTTATAAGGGAGTCTTTCCAGTCTTGGGACTTTACCTTATTCCAGATCAGTTTCTTCCTTCTGTTGTAGAGTTTGTTTATGGCAGGGGACCATGAGATTGGCTTCCTTTTTTTCTGGGAGAGCATCTTGGTTCTATTGGGTATGGTGAGATCCATGCATTTCTGTACGTGTTTGTACAGTGCATTGGTGTATGATTTGGCGGACATGCAACTATTCTCCATTTGCATGGGTGCCATGAAGTTAGCCACTTCTGTTTTTAGGAGCCCAAAGTTAGCTTTGGAGAAGTTTTTCATGGTGGTTACCTTTGTGGGGGGGTGGGGTGGAATGTGGATTTCCAAGGTGATAAGTTTGTGGTCACATCTAACCAGGGAGGAGTTGACTATTGGTGTAGATCAACACCCATGTTAGTAATGACCAGGTCAAGGATGTTGCTACCTCTAGTGGAGGTAAGAACGAGCTGGTTCAGAGCATTGGAATTAATGAATTCCAGGAAGCGTTGGGCAAGTGTATTGATACATGAGATGTTTTCCCAGTTAATAGAGGGATAGTTGAAGTCACCCAGTATGAGAGTATTAGGTTGGACCTTAATATTCTCCAAGATGCTTAGGAAAGTGGAGAGTGAGTCTTGGGACATGCTTGGGGACCTATAGCAGGGTACCACCTGAATCACTGTCTTACCCAATGTTAGCTGCACCTGCAGTATCTCTGATATGTTATGTTGGGCTACCAGTCTAGAGGTGTGTGCATCCTTTATGAATATGGAAATACCACCGCCTTTGGAGCTTTGGTCCAAGTTCTGGGGTCGAAAGGTGTGGAATGAGTTATAGCCTGGTAGTGCAGGGGTGCTTTCTGCTGCCTTGAACCAGGTCTCATTACAGCACAAATGTCGATATTCTCCATTTTATGGAGTGCTTTGAGCAAGTGCATTTTGAGATTTAGACTTCTAGCATTGAGCAGCATGACTCTCAGATTGCATTTATTTGTAGCTGTTATGGTGGTAATTTGGTCTTTGGAACACCTCCTAAAATAAGGCATTATAGGGGTGGCAAGATCCTTGGCCAGTATCTGGAAGCCCAGGGGTGACAGATGCAGGCCATCTCTGGCACAGCATCAAGATCTGTCAATCATGCCATCCCAGACAGACAGATACTGGATCCCCTTATAATTAACCCAGAAACTTAGCCAATTGTTGAAATCAATAATTTTCTGCTTGTACACTGGTATCATTCTGGGTGATGGTAGGATGCTGCTCAGGGCAATGGTCATACCCGCCTGGGCTACATAATCTGAGAGCTCCTCCATGTCTCTTTTCATGTAGTCCAGGGAGGTATGTCTCAGATCATTCACACCCACATGTACAATGACAGAGTCATATATTGTAACTGTTGTTGAGGGACCTGACTGCATGCGTTATTTGGCAGATCAAGGCACTTGACAGGCAGCTTACTATTACTTTCTCCTTATTCAACCTAGTGAGTGGAACATCAGTGTGCCTCACTATTGAGTCACCTATGACTAGTGTGTTGGGCATACTGTTTTGCCTTAGGCACTTTGGTTGAGTGGCACACTGTTTAGGAGAGTTATGTGTCTCGTGATTAGTGTTGTGTTGTGGTGGTCGAGTGCATTTCTGCCTTGGAGATCTTTGCTGTTTGGGTAGATTTTTATTGAGAGCATCCATGGAGGTGGGTGTGTAATTTGTATTTTTATGTGAAGACAGTACTGGTGTGTGCTCTGGAGGGCTATGTGTTCCATGTGGTGTGGTGCAAGTGCTGACCTTCTCCTCTTCACCAGCTATTCTGGTCATGGCTCAAGATTGCGTGGTTACAATTTGGGTATATAAGTGCATCACTCACAAGTCTGAGTGTTGGAGGGTAAGAGGAGAGGGTTGTTGATGTACATGAGGCAGCTGCTACATTGCCTCAGGATGCCCAAGTTCACCAGGTTAATAGGAGAAAGCTCAGGGAATTGACCTTTAGACATGCCTGAAGGGGTGGGACTTAATAATAAGTACTGAAGCTGTTTCCTTGTAGAACATTTAGTGCTGGTAGCACTTTTGTGTGCTACAATAATTGCTACAAGAAGTCTGGCAAAGTGCTAGATTAATAAGCTAATAAAAATGCAGAAGAGGAGAGAACAAGCAGATCTAAGGGAAAAATTAAAGAGCAGACTTTGGCAACACTCAGAAGCTTACAAAAAGTCCTGAATAAGTGCAAACATGGGCTTTTAAACCAGAAAGTTGAAAGAGATGGAAAAACTGCCCAAACGGCCACTAAACTACAATTTCTGGGCCAGAAACCACTCTTCTTGTGGTAGACAGGCTACATAGTGCTTACCACTCCCACTGATAAGCTAGAAGGCTTCCCCTCCAGCACAGAAAGGCTTGGGGGCTCAGAAGCTTACATACAGTCCTGGATACAGCAAATCTATATCTGGACTAGACTAGTTACAGGAAAGGTGAGAAAAGTGCAAACGCGGGCTTTTAAACCAGAAAGTTGAAAGAGATGGAAATATTTATTTATTTATTTATTTATTGACGTTTGTTAACTGGGTTAGTCCAACTGGGCTTGTGGCCCATTTTCAGTGGAGACCTGAGGAGAAAAGCTCCAACAATACATTTCTATTACAGAGTAACATTAATACAAAAAATAATGTGGTGAGAAACAATTATACAGAGCAAAAGTTTTAACATTTGTTAGGTACATATAAAGAAGTTAAAGTTCCAAGTATGGATAAGGAGCCAAAAAAGACATTAAGAAACATAATTTTTCAGTGAGATAATGCATTGGGTAGAGCAGTAAACCAAAGTAAATATATAATTCTGCAGTTTGTGTGGAGTTATGTAAATACCTTATGAGAAGTGAAAGGGGGGACTGGGTGGGGTCCTTAATAAGGGAGAGTGTGGGGGGAGATTAAATGGGGTCATTACAAACTGCCCAAATGGCTGAATAAACTACCTAGTGCTTACCGCTCCCACTGACAACCTAGAAGGCTTCCCTCCAACACAGAAAGACTTGAGGGGGATCAGAAGCTTACAAACAGTCCTGGATACAGCAAATCTGTATCTGGACTAGACTAGTTACAGGAAAGGCAGGAAATAAGTGCAAATGTGGGCTTTTAAACCAGAACATTGAAAGAGTTGGAAAAAACTGCCCAAACGGCCAATAAACTACAATTTCTGGACCAGGGACCACTCCTCTTGTGGTAGATAGGCTACCTAGTGCTTACCACTCATTTTCACTAGAATTTACACAGTTCTTTAACATTATTTAAACTTCTCTTTGAGATCTGTATCTGTGGTATATTCAGCTAATTTTATATTTTCATATATAAGCAATAGAATGTGTCAAATGGGAATTTTCATACCAGAGGTATACAAACTGAATAGTTGAGTCCCCAAAATGGATTCCTTACATACCCCACTACTATATCTCAAGAAGATATCACTGCATTGGTAGTACTAAATCAGTTGCTTGTTTGTTTTCAAGGCAGACTGCAATCTAAATAACCAAAGACCTCAATATACCTACCTTACAATTCATGATTTACTCATTCAAATTATGCTGTAAAGTCAATGCACACAATGTCAATCGGTATATTAGTATCTACTGCTGTTACTATTTTACTGTAAAAAAATACATACTGTGACTGATCTATCCTTGGACTCATGTTTCAGAACATTATATAAGCTCACTGCCAACGATTCTTATTATTTTATGACTATAGACTTCATGACTTTCCTAGTATTAGTCAAAATGCTAAACGGCTGGTAACCATTGTTTTTTTCTCTAGGACTCTCTCCTTTAAATTTAGGCTTAACAGTTGCAAATTTGTGATTTCATTGTTTTTGAAACATATAAAAAAGCACAATTCAGCTGCTTTGCCTTGGCATGCCTTTATGTGTTTAAATCTTTGCTTGATGTTGTTCTGTCTAAAGGATTTCAAATAATCTAGCCTACTACGTATTCTTAGATTTCCTCATCTGCTAAGTTAAAATTGAATTCCTTTGTACCTTCTTTCATAGCAATTAAAGAAGTGCTTTTAAACTCGTGTGCATTGACTAAATGGTTAGTTAATGGCACAACAATGTAAATTCCTGCCTAATAAGTTACACTATTCTCTTTAAAGCAATCACACAATGAAGCCTAGTCTCTCAATTTTCTAATGCATTTCAACAAAGCTTTTGATTGTCCCTCATAGTTTTCCTGCATGTTCCATATTTTTATTGATAATGTTTTTGGAAAAGGTTCACTTCTTTTATCTAATCTGTGTACTTGAGCTTTTAATAACTTGGTATTTCATACTTTCCTTTTTTCTAGTAATTTACTTCCAGTTTCAATCAAAAAACAGGTCAATTAAGTAATATTGTCATCACAGCAGAGATGTTTCCTCCCAGTTTTCACCTGTTTTTTGTTAAATTAAAACTTAGAATGCATTCCATCAAAAAATATCAGTTTTTATGGGCATGCCTACTAGCAAATATCTTCTGAAGGAACTTCTTTTAAATATTTTCAGTTTTATTTTGTACATCAATGTGATGCACGCTTTATGTAAAGTCACTGTTGTTGTGAGCAGGTGGTAGAATGAGAAAATCACCTGCTACCACAGAATGGTCACCACTAGTAATATGTGGAAGCAACAGGCAGCTACCAACTTCAAAAAATGTTGGGTTGCATGTAATTTACAACATATTAGCACCTCATGTTGGTGTCTTAACTATTTGATTTAAACATTCATTAACAAAATGGTGTTAACTTTCTTTATTAAACTACCTGTGGAATCTAGTTTTCCCATTCTGTAAAAGCAAATTAAAATTCTGCATACCTATCGAGTACACAAATGCAATCAACTTCTCTAAAATGAAATTGTTTATACCAGATTTAGGTGTTCTGTATATAGCATTCACTGAAATATACAGTCTATTAATTTTAGACATCCTGCATGGTCAGCACATTGCACATCCCTATTCTGCTTCATGAGTCAAGCTCCGGAGGAGGAATGTTAGGGTCAAGTGAAAAATCCTCAAACCACACAAGATGGCTATCAGAATGGTGGCACCTCTTGTCTGAGCCACACTTCTGTGATGGGGATGGAATGGGGCAAATGATCAAAATGCAACAGAGTTTAAAAAAAACTTTAATTTTCATGTTAATCCACTGTCTTAAGTTCTCCCTGATTTCAAAATAAGTAAATAAATAAAAAATGGACATCTGTAATTTTGTGTTGCCTCACAATGATCATGATATCACCTCCAGCATTACTTGATTTCTGTCCGTGACAATTCAAAATGCTATAACTCTAAAAAATGAGCACAGTCTGATGGTCACCAGGTATATGTGACTGTTGATATGTCAGTTATTTCTAGTAACACAAGATCTTTTGAAGAAAGGCTCTGTTGTTCATGATCCAAATATGTGGTACTTAAATCTGATAAGCTGTCCCTGTTTGGGATAGATATACGTTTTACTGACCATCCTGAAAATGTTGATTTAATGTACCAGTTATTCTGAAAATATTATGTCCTTTTATTCTCCTTCCTGCCTTCTGTAGAAGTATTCCATCCTTTTCTATAAATGTGTGAGCATTGAGATAGACTTTTATGTGAAATAAAGCCAGAGCCACTAAATTGTTCTGCCCTCTTTCTGTAATTTGATGGCCAACAGCCCACCCATAAGGAAAAAGTCACTGAAAAATATGCTAATACCTAGCACTGACATCAGAGACAGTAGCTCCTTAATTTCCCTTTACACTGCAGTGAGGTCTGATGTCATTTTTTCCCCTTTTAATGACCAATTTCTCCTGTACCTGTGACACATCTCTTATCAAATCAGCTGGTAAACATGGCACAGTCAAGCTTAAGTTGGTGTTTCTGGACACATGAGAACCTATTCCATAGTAAGAGAACCACATATGTCAAGAGTTGCTTTAGCTTCCTCTTCTGGGTTCTCATCTGAAATATCTTTGTCATATGTAATCAGAAAATTATCTGAGAGATTTGTAAGTGACTCCGGAGAGTTAATGTGCAGGGGTAACTGCTAATGCCAAGACTGTTTCTTTCTTTTGGTAATACATCCTTGCATATTACTGACCTTCTTTAGATTGTAGTCTTTACAGGACTCATCCATTGAACCAGCTTTTCCTTTACACTTCTTTCTCTAGTTTTTACGTTTCACTACAGAGATGTCACTATCCATATTTGTGTTTTTTAAACTGTTCCTGATGACATCTTTTAACAATTGTATTTCAGCATCTGTAACGTATTCTTTCTGTGATATATCACCTCTTATTTTCATCTCTCTCATTTATAGTCTAATTACATCCTGCTTTACCCTTTTAGAACTTTTTCATTCTCACCTCCATATTCTGTTGGGGGATGTTATTAAGAGTTATTTCTGAATTACCCTTTTGAGGTTTGTTTATACTTACTGACTCTCTTATATTACTTTTTCTTTTCTATTTCTTTAGCTATCATATGGTTTCCATTTGTTTCCACAATGTTATATATATTTATATGTATTTCTTTATTATGTCTGATTGTACCATTTTCACTTATTTTGTCTGCAATGTTGTAATATTGTATACCAAAGTGTGAAAAGATATCTCAAAACTTACTCCATAGCTCTCATTCTTATATATACACATTGAATGTCTTGTGATTTTGTTTGCTTCCCCTATTTCCCCAGTACTAAATTCCTTTCACACTACTTATTTGATGATGCGGGAGAATCTAGTAAACTGCGTGCTTACATAAACACACTCTAACAAGCTCAGCTACCCTTTCTATGCTCTAGCAGGAAAACAATGACATTTCAAATCATGTTCCTATTGTTACTTTCAATAATACAGTTTTACACCATTTAAGAAACTTGCTTGCTTGTCACCACTGACAGACTTCAGTTAGTAGCGGGACTTTCTGTATTATAGCTTACTCTATAATAAATCAAGTGCAGATTTTTTGTAATTCTCTACTTTTCAGAACACAATAGTCTGTATTTCATGCTCTCTTCTATTATATGTGATATAAAAGGACAACAATTAATGCTAACATATTTTAGAAAATAAGCAACATTAAGAAGAAGCACAAAGGTACTTATAGTTAAAATGTGTTATAATTGATGAGTACAACTTTAGGCTACTGATTATAATGATAATATCCATTGTGTTAATCTGAGATCAAAGCTCCCAGGATTACAGTATCTACATTGATGAGGCATATTTATATCATGTTGTTGGACAGAGATTAGCAATATTTATTTATTTATTTGACATTTGTTAACCGGGTAAGTTTGGCTGGCTAGCATGCCCTTTTTCAACAGAGACCTGAGAAGAAAAGCTCCATTACAAAACAAAAACATACATAGAGCATTATACAACTGGAGAAATAAAGTATTTGTCTAATACATGGCTAGCATCAAAAACATCATACACTAATTGGGAAATACATAGTTATTATAAAGAACATATAACATTAAATATAATAGAGTGGGAAAAATGACATAAGGAAAGTAAATCAAGATACGTTTGTTCTTGAGGTGTAAGCTAAAGTAGAGCTGAAATGAAATGGCTAGAAGATGGAAACGAAATAGGAATAGTCAGAGCACAACAGATAAGATACTCAATAGACAGGGGATATAATGAGGTAAAGACAAAGGTTAAAGGGGAAATAGGGTAGTGTCAGAGGAGGTAGTTGTATTACATAAGATATTTATATCATGTTGTTAGGTAGAGGATTAACAATCTTGAAAGCTTAGAGATGAAAAGGCATTTAGACAGCAGACTTTTAATGCACCTACTATATGAAGTGTTTATTATCTAGAGTAATTTGCTCAATTTATTAATTAAGTAGTATTTTTCCTTTCTGTCTATACTAACATGGCATAATGTTTTACTTTCGTAACAGCATTTACCAGTACTGCAAGCTTGTATTGTGTCACCAAGGATTTAATCTGGGCAAAAGTTTACTCAATTAAAATTAACTACCTTAAAGCTTATTTTTGCTGTTGATGAGCAGTTAAACATATTGTAGCATCTATGTAAGAAAGCATGTTAGTACATGCATGCATAATAAAGTAGTATGTAGTTTTATGTAGTGATGAAAAAGGTTCTTGTGGTTCTATTTTTCTAAAGACCCCTAAACAAAATAACTAGCAAATGTCAAAAAAAGCTTTGTGGTATAAAAAAATGAAGGTTTTATTATGACTATGGTGATTTGAGTTCATTTAGCTGCTTAGAGACTGAAAGAGATGGCAGTGCAGGGTGAGAGGGCGGGGCTTACACCAGCTTGCCAGTCCATAAGGGAAGGGGGAGTTGATAGTCCAGTTTGGTTAATCTTCCCTCATAGGTTCATAGGTTCATAGGTTGGTACTGGGCTATCTGCCCGAAGGCATATATTAGCCCAGCCATGTTGTGTGGTATTCACCGCCCCTTTAGTAGTTCCCTAGACCCTTGTACTAGCAGCTAGTAACCTTGGCCCCTATCTAATAGTGCTGTTGGTGTGATCCCCGGTGTGAACTTTCTGTTACCTATCCACTCATCAAGGTTCCTCTGTTAAACCAGATGCTTGCATGAAAATGATAGCTGTATGGCTGGTGGGAATGGGCTTGATTATCCTAATCTGGTGATGATAGCCTTCACATAGTGTGATTGTGGAAGGATACAGATGTTGGACAGAGGGCATAGGATCCCCCTGCAGTAACATAGGCCATGCTGGGGGAAACATTAGGATCAGCTCCATACATGTAATGTTCCTGGATAATCTCCAAACCCTTACTGTCACCACTGTTTTATATAACTGGCCATAATACAGTTACTTTCTCACAATCTCTAGCTATCTGACTATCATGTACCCCTCTGCACTATTATCTCCATATCTCCCATTTACTTGGACCTCTTCAACACTCCTTCACAATCTGTAATCGTCTTCATCCTGTAATTTCTTCACTGTTTTCTACTCACTATCTGTTTCAGTTGATTCTATCTGAAAGTAACTAGACTCTTGTAAGTTTGATATTCGCTAATATTTTACTATATTCTTCATTTAACTGTCATGTTTTAATTAACTGGCATATTATTACAATTCTATACATGTTCCTTTACTATTTTATGTATGTGCATTTATTATTTCTGATTAACTGTCATATCATTATATGTACATATGTACATGTGTTATGTAAATCTAGTGTAACTGCCTTCTACTCATTCTGCAAAATGGAACATTTGTCCCTGGACATCTGCTGAAAATAGGACTTGTGCCCAACTGGACTATCATAGTAAACAAAGTAAATAAATAAATAATATAACCACCTCTCATGTCTGCCCATGTGACAACAGTGCCACAGAATGCACTTCTTCTAGTGAATGGAAATGAATAGGAAGTGGAGGCAGCTTGTTTGTTGATGTGATCCGGGTCAGAAAATGGACACTAAAAGAATAAACTAGCAAATATCTGTTAAATTACTCCTCCAAAAGATATGGTCCATAGGCTTTTGAGATCAGCAGTTTATATGTTAATAAAGAGAACAGTCCTACCATTGTCTATCTAGACAGTCTGAAGAGGTGCATTAAGAGTCCCAGTAGGGCTACCCACAGGTGTATGATAGTTTTGGATGTGCTGTGGCATGAGTGACTGGCTGTGGTTCTGATGGACTTGCTTTTAACCACAATAAGGGAACTGACTAAGTTAATAAACTATTGGTGAGAATATCAGTAGAAGAGCAGAGATATCTAGGAGGGATTAAATTCAAGCACTTCTCCCATCATGTCTACATAATTAGTTGAGATTTAAAAAAAAAAACACAAGCTCAATAAAAAAAAAATCAAAGCAAACTTTCATCTCAGAAAAGGCATACCTTAACTTTTCTTCCCAGGGTGACCACAAGTCTTAGTCCTGAACCAAGGTATATGGATCCCCTAGAAATGTTTTGCAAACCTGGCATCCATAATTAGTGGTATTCTGTTCCAGATACATGGAATCATAATCCTACTGGATCAGATATGTTAAGGAAAATCATTCAAGCCATTCAGAAAACAAATACATGCCGGACTTTGCACAATGATATTAAGTTCCTCACCCCAATTAATCAACAATTAGTATATCCACATAGGTTCATAAGTTTATAGGTATCTACTAGGCTAATGGACCTGGGGCCATTACAAGCCTATCCCATAGAAGTGCCCTGGCATTGTGTTGCCTGTCATTAGTTCCCAGTGCCTCTATTAAGTAGAGCCACTGGAGTGATCCCCGGGGTGAACTTTCTATTACCCATCTACTCATCAAGATTTCAGTTGAAGAGGACTAGTGAGGTGCTCTGCTTAACATGTATGGAAAGTCTATTTCAGGGCATGGGCAGTCTCTGGGTTATGAACCTCTCCCTCCAGCATGTTCTGTTGATTGTGGTAATGAGGTTAAAATCTCTGGAGCATGTGGTGCAGAGGGAATGGGATTTCTTTAGATGTAACATTTCTAGCAGAGCTGGGTCAGACATGGCTTTGTAAATCAAGCAGAGATCGCCACTTAGTAGACGATTTGAGGCATATAATAGCTGGAGTTTTTTGAGTCTGTCCATGTAGGACATGTGTTTAAGGCCTAGGATATTCTTTGTGAGGTACTTTTGTTGCCTCTCCAACTGTTGCAGGTGTCTAGTGAGGTACATGACAAATGGGGTATTATACTCTATGACTGGTCTGATGAGGGAAGAGTAGAGAGAAATGATGACCTCTTTCTTCCTGGATGCAAAACCCTTGGTAATGAGCAGTGCCACATAGAAGGCCTTTCTGAACACAGTGGCAATGTTTTAGTCAAAGGAGAGGTTGTTGTCATCCTGTGTCCCCAGATCTCTTATAACACCTTCAGTGTTCAGTGGGCAAATTCGATGTGGCAATTAGTGGGAACTGAGTTTTTCCCAAAGGGGATGACTGCTCATTTTTTGCATTAAGCTTAAGGCCATGGTTTCGACACCAGTCATTGGTCTCAGCGAGGCCTTTCTGTAGGATGTCTGCATCACTTGTATAAATATTGCAATAAATATAAATATTATAAAAATAAATCATAAATATTATTATAAATATAAATCATATTGTTTTTGAGTTTATTAAATTTAAGTTAAAGTGCTGACTACTTTTAATCTGAATCATATGAGCCACAGTACACTGATAATTTGTTCATCTGAATTATTTCTTAGTGATAACTTAAAATCCTTCAACATTTTCTGGAAATACCTATTTCAGATTCTCAAATTGCACTATTCAGCTGTATCATTATCAACATGAAAGATGTAGACTAACATTTGACTAATGATTTACAATGTAACCTTAGTTTAAGGAAATGCAAGTGCAAATATTAAAGATTCTATGCAAGTTATGGCAGTTATGTTTTTTAATATTCACCCCCCCCCCGATTTCATACAACCACTGCCCCCCCCCCCTCCAGCTTCTGAACCCTTTTCTCTCCCCTTGATTCCCAAATTTCTTATTACCTGGTATCCTCAAAGTGTCCCTTTGTTATGTGGGTCATCAGACTTCACAGGAGTTCGACATTAACTGTAACCCACTACCAGTGCTGAGTTATGGGTATCCAGTGTGGTTTAGTGAGAGTGGATTATCTGAACTGCCATTCATGCAACAGGTAGTCATTAGTGAGCTGTGGGAATGGTTAGTCAAATTATGTCAAGTTGTCACTGTAGCCCCTGTGTTATCATAAGGTAGCCTATAAGCCTCTTGATCTCCCACAGATTTTGTTGCACTATTGGATTTTTCCACATCCTCCCTAATGTTTTACAGAACTTACCATCCTTTCCATCTTTCTCAGCCCAGCAGGCAACTGGAATCCATTCTTGAATTTATGTCCCCACTGGTGCAGAAGTGTACTATACCTCCGTGACATTAGGATGTTTACCAATATGAAAGATTTCTTTGCTACTTGTAGAAAAAGCCTCAGAGAAAAAAAAAATACTCATTCTGTTAATTCTACAAGTATAAAATCTACTTTGTGGAACTTCCTTACAGGATGGTTCGGGGGATATATAAAAAAAAAACATAATACAACCATCAGGAAATGTGACAAAAATTATTCTTGGCTTCACAGATTAAAAAAATCTTAAGGACAAACTTTTTGAACCAAGAACTTTGAGACAGAAAGCTGAATATTCTAGCAACCTGGAAGTTATTGGTGCTGGATGCAAAGTAAATACAACAAATTAGGGACTCCGCTTATTCGTGTTAGGAAGTCTGCATCAGACATATATTTATCACAGATCAGTTTTGTTAGTTTTTCATGCAGAAGTAATGTTTCCAGTATTTTAAAACAGTGAAAGAATAATCTAATTTAGTTTGGAAATACCATTTTTTACCTGATATTTGAGTAAAATTAGACAGAATAGACATGTACTTTCTAGATATGTATACTTTTTGATGGAAATATTTATTTCCTGAAGACATTACTGCTGATTTTACTTTACTTTTTACAGTACAGTATATTTAAAATGACTTATTTCAAGAAGAAAATATTTTATTTGAAAACTATTTTAGATCATCCCCGGGATTCATGAAGCTTGCACCAGGCACAGGCGTAGCATAGGCGGTATAAAGCCAAACATGGCCGCCGAGTGATTCAGGTACGATCCAATTCCACGTGCACTACCGGCGTATGCCAGATCTGCACAGCCCTCGGCTTAGGTATGCTAATCATCCCATGCACAGTGCCGCACCGTGCAAATGAAGGTACATAGCGATTCATGAAGTGGTGCAGGCGTAGCATAAGTCCACAGAAATGTAAACCAAAAAACACGGTTTACATTTTTCCAAGCAGAACATCGGAGCTATGAAAGTGGACCAGACTCATGTATTACAAAGTTAACATATGCCAATGGCTAAATATACAGCCAATGGCATAAGAAATGATGCACAACACCTAACAAATAACATTTAATGTCATATCCACAGTAATGCAAAGTACAACCACAGGGCATGTGTGCACAAACGGGAACACAAAGAAAATGTATACAAATGTCATAAAATCGCAATGTAATACAAACCATGATTTCACCATAATACTCAATGGTATGCATGGTACACCACAACCAAGCTGCAAGAGTTGCTAAGGGTCTGTGACAGTGTTCGGTGCAGTAATTAGGAATTAGTAGTCAATGCCATGCAAATGAGGCAGGTAATAGTGAATCACAAACGTCCTGCCGAACTAAGGATGTACCATATGGCGCAGAGCTACAACACTGAGGAGTGGTTTAGAGGTATACATGACATCAGCAGTGGGGTGTGCCACCGTAGCTGTAAGCACATTGGAGCAATGCAAATCCGGCCTGGCCGTTGCTAAGTAAAGCCGCAGGACAGGGGTGGGGAGGTAGGTATAGCATCGTTTAGCTGAGAGCACATATGGTGCCCGAAAGCGCATGTGTACAGGGAGGAAAACAAGCCCGAAACCTGGTAAGTGGATGCATGCGCCGCGCACCATAGCTCAAACAGGAAGGTCAGGGGAAGAAAATAAGGATAGCTCAAACAGGAAGGTCAGGGGAAGAAAATAAGGAAATGCCGCAGTAGGGTAATTGGAGTACAACTGAGCAATTAACACCTATTAACTCACAGCAGGCAATCAACGGCAGCTGACAAGTCTGCTCACAGAAACCTGCGAAACAGGATAGGGGAGGTGTCGGATTGCAAAGAAAAGAGAACTGTCATAGCAGAGCAAAGCAAACCTGCAGTAGACTGGCCATAGAACACATTACGCAATATAAGCTAGGTGTAGGAAAGTGCAAATGAAAGCAGGCTGCTGGATGCATGCCGGAAAATGGGAGGTGAAACGTTAAGAAATGTAAAGGGAAGGGCAAGAGGTAATCCACAGCAGCCAAATGTAATTCAGCACCAAAGGCACCACAATAGTAGTTCCTGTCGTAAAACACATAAGATTCCCTGTAGCTACGATCGTACATACACACCCTATGACATCATCGGTGTTCACAGCACAATAGTATAAAGCGTGAAAGCACCCCCCACACACCTGTGTATTCCCAAACACTGCACCATAAGTGTAAACATATGGGGAACTTTTACAATGTGCATGTTGGGAGCTGCCATAGCTGTGATTCATCACCATGTGTTAGAGACTGACGGTGTTGTGGAGGATGATGCTGACAACCACCGCAGGCCCCGGAGGAGGAGAAGAGTGTTCAGACCAAGGGTAACCTACCAGGGGCTACATGATCTGGAGATAGCAGAGCGTTACACAGTGGACAGAGACATCTTACAGCAAATAGTTGAGCTGTGCCGGCCACTCCTGAGATCCAGAAACAACAGAGGGGAACCCATCCCAGTGGACACGAAGGTATGTGTAAGCTTGCGAATACTAGCCACAGGTACCTTTCAAAGGCCAGCTGGAGATATAATGGGGATCTCACAGGCATCAGCATCCAGGGTACTACACCAGTTCCCGGATGCCATGTTACCACATGCCAATGAGCATATATACTTCCCCCGAACTCAGGAGGAGTTGGCCAGCAATATGCGTCTCTTCCACCATGTGGCACACTACCCGGAGGTACTGGGTGCGATAGACTGCACGCACATACATATCAAGTCACCACCCAGTGAGCATGGTAGGCGCTACATAAACCGCAAGGGATACCACTCCATCAACTGCCAGGTCATGTGCAATGCCCAGGGCATTATCATGGATGTGTGTGCTGGCAGCCCTGGAAGCTACCATGACTCCCACATCTGGCATGCCTCACAGCTGTATCAGGTATTTGTCAGGGGGGACATCCCACATGGCCACCTTGTGGGGGATGCTGGCTATGCACTGGAGCCATGGATGATGACTCCCATCAGAAATGCACACACACCCATGCAAGAACGCCATAATGAGGCACACACACAAACCTGAATCATCATAGAGTGTGTGTTCGGGATGCTGAAATCACAGTTCCATTGCTTGGACATATCTGGTGGAGCCTTGCAGTACTCCCCTGGCACGTGTGCCCACATCCTCATAGTATGTGTCATGCTACATAACATGATCTTGCGGAAACAGCTACAGCAGGGACAAAATGGTGAAGGCCCTCACAGCCCACCGCAATTGCCAAGGCCATCACAGGCACAGAGCAATTTAGACCACGAACACCCTGTGCCAGCCCCAGTAGGCAGATGGAGGCATGCCCAATATGCCTATGTCTTGGCAAAGAGGGAACGTATAGCACATACTCTGACAGTGCAGGCCCCTACGGACTGACACACCTCTCCACCTGCACACACAGTAAAATGGATGGCACACACACACACACACACAACCACCTGTAAATTGTAATGAATAGGTGGCCTACTGTGTGAATCCTACATAGGCAGCCCTCAACTATTGTACACACAACAGCTATTGGAACAAGGTATGTCAACACCTGAACAGTACACGCACCTATCAGCATATGTTGCTACTGTGTGTATAGGTTCCTAGGTACATCGGTAGGTACACGCCCGATTGTCAGAGGCCATTCATCAATCGAGGCAAGCAGTGTCTGCTGTCGTCACCACATCGAGTAACCAACTGTCGCTCAGTGGAGCAGAGCCAATTGCGGGATCCATGTGTGTAATCACTGTTCCCCACACACCCTGCATGGATTCCCTGGTGCGTTAATGAGGGGCTCCATATAATGTAATCATGGATGTAGTGGCGAAGCATGGGGTGTACCCATGACAGGTATCTGTCACCCCAGCATGCTCAACCTATGGTTGTGTGAAGGTGTAGCACATTATAGTGTGTGGCTCACTGTGACATACATACCCAATGCTGGAACACATCCATTAAACATCACTTGGACATACCATTAATAGGTCTCATCCATATGTAAACTAACTGAGTTATCCATTTGATCGCAGTATGGAGTAACAGTCGTAGTATAGTCCACATACAAAACGCCATAACACGTGTACAAATTCCAGATGCCCAAGTGGTAAATGCAATGACTGTTGTGCATGTTCCCGGTCCCACGTCCTGCAAGGGATGTAACGTAATCCCGAAGGCATGAATAATGCATGTTGGATGCAGGTCATCAGATCATGTTTAGCACATGTTAGTGGGAATATGCGTTGCCCAGTGCTGGTAAGCATCGTTTAAATATGACTATACGGATATGCACGAAACAGGACTAAGCTTCTCTGTATATCGTGCAGATCATGGTCAATGATGTCCAGAACAGGTGAAACCAGCATTATTCACTCCTGTACTAATAGTGCCTGCTCTGAAGTGTAAAATGACCACTGCCAGGAGTAGAACACACAATCATGTACACAATCACCTAACACTAAGCTACCCAAGATGTACCAACGGCAGGTGTGTAATGTGACAGGTTCAAACACAAACGTGCGGAGTCCAGGTAACAGTATACACTGACATGTACACAATGAAAGTTGTATTCTGCCTGTCACTCTCTCTGTCATATATATATATATATATATATATATATATATATATATATATATATATATATAGATATACATATACATAATAGAGATAGAAAGGGTGGTAGAGAGATATATGTTGATATATAAGGATTCACCTATATCTGCAAATATGTAGATAGGTCAACGACATGTACACAACTATGGAGGTTCAAATAATTAGGATACTGCCAACTATGGAATGTGTCACATGCTGACACGCGTAATCACGAGGCTGAAAGACCAAAAGAACACAGTACCGGAACACTAGAACCGCATGTAATGTTATCACGATATTAAGGGACATTTAGTTATTGCTGCTGGTGTTGCGGTCCACGTAGGTACTGTGTTCAACTGTGTTTGTGATTGCCGTAGTCTGTGTATGTGTGTGTATTTCCATGGGACTGTAATGTGTGTGTGTGTGTTTGCATCATGTGTCTGTTAGTGCTAACTCGGAGGTAGATCATTACGGTAGGTTTTGTTATAGCTGGCCGTAGGCATACAGTTACCACTTGTCCCACTTTAAGAGGGACAGCCCCTCCCTGCGCAGTTGTGTCCTGACAAAAAATATTAAAAAGGGCATATGTCCGAGATTGTAGGACATAATTATGTCCCATATATTATGTAATAGTTGCATTAAATAGTTATGCCTGTATCTAAAAAATGTAAATGTTACATGAAACATGATAAGTAGCTAAAGTGCTACAAGAATACGTATGTATTCAGGATAAAAGTATGTGCTATCCTGTGTACTGACCGTGGGTATGTGTCAGCCTGTAAACACCAATGTGTGTCCTGCAAATGTCCCAGTATGGCCATTTGAAAAGGTGGCAACCCATGCCAAAGAGGTTCAGTCACCAACACAACTGCAATGAGTGCAAATATCTGTGACAGAAATTCATGGGACAGCTGTCATTTAGTAACATTCCTTTACATATCGCTGTATTTCCAGAGGTATGGAAGTATCAACCTCACCTGCATACTATATAGAAACCAATTAACAATGGCCCAATGTATAAGCCCGTAACAACCATAGTTTCAGTCTACTAACTGATAGGTCTTCAATCAGCGTAGGAGCCGACACATATATGGAATAAGTAGAAATGCAGTCCCCACAAATCTGTATATGCTATGTACACCCACCTACATCTCCCACACACAAAACAATAGCAATTCAGACTGTAATAACATCACAAACATCCACTCACTCAATTACATCTGCAGAAGCGTTAACATACCTTGTGAGAGACACATTTGTAAAGGCGCCATGTGAAATCATAGCTGTTGTATAATGGAACAGATGACGATGTTACAGGTTTTGTTTGCAATAGTTCCTTATCAGACGGTTGAGATGACAGGTACACTCACATGTAGAACCACATACTCTAGCCGTCACACACAATCCACGGGGGACATGAATCCAAAGTATCTGTGTCTCTACAAATAGCAGTTGCAATTCCACACAACAAAACACATACTGGCCGTCTCCCCGAAGGTAGGGCAAAAGGGCAACGCCCAAGTGGAGAATTCAATTATACCCCACTGTTGCCACGTAATTGGTGAATGGAGTAGCTGCACAGCTGATGTGCATGTAATAATTTACTCAGGAACACCAATTGGTGGCAGGAAACCACATGTTACAGGTACCAACGTATATAAGGATGACTTGCCAGACATTCAAACAGTATGCTCATACCATAGAACCGTTTAAACAATAAAGGTGTACGAGAGATATTTACGAAAGTTCGGAACACTAACAAGGTATGTAGAACACTCAGTATGTTAGTGCATGTATAGCCTGTTTTGTATTAATTAAAAGTGTCTGCAATGCATAAAGAGGGAAAGGTATTATGTAGTGATGTCTTGCTGATCATAGTAATGCTTGTAGAAATTGTGTGTCCTGCTGTGGGCCACAAGGTAAACATCACAGACACAACAAAGGATGCTACATGAGGGCTTTAAACAGAATAATTCCACACCACCCACCGTCAGTGGTAGGGTATATCCAACAAGTACGTGCCATAGCAAGGGATAATATATGCTGATATACTGTCACAGTAGGCATGTGTATGGGCTTATATTGACAATAACATGCCTAAGGTGGTTCTGCTGTGCAAGTATGCTTTGCATTATGGGATAGGTAGTGAGATGGTGTAAAGTTAGCATTGAACCCATCCACCAGGATGTTGCCAACATCACCCGGTTCTGTAATGTTCCTGAGTAACCGTCGTATGTCAGAGCAGATGTGGGTATTGCCATTGACTACTGACATACCTCCATAATGCTATGTGGTACACCCTGGAATGTGTCACAGTAATGTTTACATAGCTAGGTTTGGAGGATGTGATAAGGGATCACAGAGCCCTACTGAGGCTGACCAGTGAGCTACCCCACCCATGGGATTGTACTCCACTTTGCAACAGCCTCCACCTTTTGTTGTATGTTATGTCCATGGAACTGGACGCCCAGAGTGGTGTCCGTTATCTGGTGGGTACCATCATGGCTCTGTTTGGAATAGCATGATCCATGCAGTCGTGTAAGTGCTAATGAAGTGCACTGGGGTATGTTTCAGTGTTTGTATGTTCATTGTCCATCTGCATGGGTGTCATGACGTTTACTACTGCTGTCATAAGACGTCTGAAGTAGGCATTGTACTAATCTTGTACTGTGTATGCCATGAAGGGTGTGGTGCTTGGATGTGGATAACAAGGGTGATTAGCATATGTTCGGAAACTACCAACGAGGGGATAACCACAGGTGTGGAACACCAGTGACATGTGGCAATGTCCATGTCTAGGATATTGTTGGTCTTGGTGGTGGTGTGTATGGGTTGATCCAGCCGAGTGGAGGTTATGAAACCTGGACAGCATTGGCCTAATGTGTCAGTACATGAGTAGCTATCCCAGTTAAGTGTGGGGTAGTGTCAGTTGCACATCAGTAGTACCTGTCTGAACCCTACAGTGCAGTACACCAAGAAATGTGTGCCGGTAACCGTGGGGTATGTTGTTGAATCCGTAGCATGTTACAATATGTATATGCAGTTCTGGCCACAGTTAGTTGCGCGTGGATCACCTCTGATGCATTGTGCTAAGTAACCAGCCAGGAGGTGTGTACAACATAGTGAAATATGGACACATCTCAGCCGTGGGTGTTCCGGTCCAGGTTACATGACTGAAAGATGTGGTCTGCGTATAACCTGTCAGTTAAGGTGTACTCTGCGGAGCGTAGAGGCAGGTCCCAGTCACTGCGGAGATATTGAAGTGGTCCATTATAAGGAGTGTCATGCCTGCGTGCGTCAGAGATGATGTCAAGCATTGAGTCACATGACCCCATGTTTTGCTTGCCTGTTCCCGTTCTGGTGGTGAATGTTATTGGAAACTGTGCAAGACAGGCAGTATAGGAGCAGCAAGACCCTTACATGTTATCTGTACTCCCAGGGCTGACAGCTGCAGGTCATCTGTGCCAAAGCATCGTGTTTTGTTGACCATGTCATTCAAAGCGGACAGATACGGGATGCCTGTGGAATGACAGCAGAAGCATAGGCAACTGTTGAAGTGAAGCAGTCAGTTGTTGCACAGTGGTATCTAGTCTGGATGAATGCAGAATGCTCCCCAGGGCTTGGCTGATACCTTCTGGGCTACAAGACCGGAGAGCTATTGCATGTCCCTGCACATGTAGTCTGGGAAGTTACATCTCAGGACAGTCACACTAACATGGAAAATGACAGTCAAATTGTACCTGGTGAGGTGTGGCATGGATGCATAGGTTATGTTGCAGAACCAGTTACCCGACAGCTAGATGTAAGTGACTATCGCCTTGTGTAGCCTGCTGAGTGGGACATCAGTGTGACCGCCTACAGAGTCACCTATGACTGGTGTGTTGGGTATGTTATAACACCCTATTGGCTGTATTTGATGGGCACACATGAGTCTGTGGGCTATAAGTAATTGTTGTGTTTGGTGATGGGGGCTGCCTCTGGTGCCTACACAGAGTATGGAGAGGTTCTGCAAATGTCGTACTCATACTATGTTTGGCCTGTGGTGGTGGAGTTCTTGTGAGACTATGTGATGAGTGGGGTGTGTTGCAAATGTTACACATCCCCACATGAATGTCAGGTACAGTCTGGGTTGGTGAGAGCATTACCCCCAGCATGGCTACATATGTGCATCTCCCACAGGCTGTAATGTCATATGTTGGGAGGTGAGCATTGACTGTGTACATGAGACAATTGCTCTATTGCCACATGTTCGCCATATTCATCATATAGACAGGCAATAGCACTGGTATGTGACAGTTGGACATACCTGTATATTCAACCATGTCTCACAAGATATGTGAGTTACGTGTGTACAACAGCTGTTGTACTGTAAGCAAGCTGGAAATGTAAGGACAGACAGTGTACTTGTAAGAAATGAGTTGGAATGGGTGCTATAGTAATTAGTAGCTCATGAAGTGCTCACAAGTTCTGAACAAGTGCTGAGCATGAATATGCAATACAGATAGGGTGTTGGATAATATCAACCGACTGTAACCCACAAGTGGAGACGACAGTCATAATTGGAGGCACTGCACTATTACCCTGCTGAGTATGGTCTGCAAGTCTATGAACCTTTATCAATGTAGATGTTAGCAGTACAGAAGTAGATGACAGTACGGATGATTTCACACTGCATAGCATACTTGTGACAGGTCATAGGACATCATCACCCATACCATGTTCCAGCTATACTGAGTATACTAGATGTATCTTCGTATGTCACAGGAGTGTTCTACCAGTGGCCTGTTGACAGAATCAACACTACAAAAGGTGTCAGAGTGACATGTGCATATCACACCAGTGGCAGCTACAGTAAAACAGGGTTAATGTTTTGTACTCCCCCCTCATTGTAGCCCATACCACAAAGACAAATGGGAGGCATCTGTGTATGTAAGGATGTGAATGGCCATGATCTAGGAGTAATAGCTGTCTCAGTGTTGTGGACAACATACAGAATGGGCTTTGTGGGTGAGGTGTGTGACATATGTGCACAATCTGGCAGCTAATAATAGCATTGTCACTGCTAGGTGAATAACCCTGTACCCATTAACTACCACCTAGGCAGCGGTCAACATTATGGACACTGTGTAAGGGATGGTGCTGTGCAGTTCACCTCCCTGAGTTGGTGACGTCTCCAGGCCTATTAGGTAGTCATATGAGGCATCCATGTCATGACAGGGTGCCATCCATGAGCATGGAGATCATTGGACAGGCATACTCAGCACTCGGGTGACCAATATCGGATCACATATCACCTTTAAGGGGTATTGGCCATGCATGGATGGGCAATACCAGCCTTCACAATCCTCACCTCCACTATGCAGCATGCTGGCTACCTTGAATAAAGACATGTGCTACACTGTGATGTTGGACATGCTACACGTAATATCCTGATCTGAAAGACATATGTCATGGACAGCCACCATCCTACTACAAGGATCGCCACATGCTGGACAGATCCCTGTGCCATACATGTTATATACTCCCGCCATACCATGCAACCCTGTCCATCAAAGCTGCACATGTCATCTCTGTCATACATGGTGTGATGACTGCATGGTAGATGTATTATTAACTGTCTGGATCAGTAATGTGGCACTGATGCACCTCCCGGTGGCAAAATAGCTGTCAGATACAGCTAGGAAACCTTGCCCGTACATGCTATAGTTGATAACCATCCCTGCGAATGACATCCGGCTAGCCATTCTCCCATGTCTATCACTTGTGCAACACAAGCGATCCGTGGCAGGATGTTGAACTGCTGTAGAGTGCCGTGCATGTAAAGGTTCCGTGCGTATGTGTGTATTGTCACTGCTCATGTCCATTAAGGCAGTGTATTTGTTGATATGTGACATATACACAGCATCAAGGTCAACAGCATCACTGTGGACACATCCAGGCATGTGCTGATAGGTAAGAACACCGGTACAGGCAAACAGACATGCCCACATCAAGACATCATTCACATGGAGTATGAACCATGTAATGAGGTGACACACATATATGGCGATGATATCCAATGCATAACGGGTGTTACACATGTGACAGAAACATGTCAGTCGTGTCAGTGTCATGATAATTTGTGAAGATAACTGTGCAGATGCACTAGATTTAATACAAATGTATGTGCAGCTGTATCTCTGTACATCTCTGTGATACTGTGACCTGTCACCATCATTATGTCTTCTAGATAATGCCTCGCTCACGCCTGCCAGCATACAGCCACCAGGAGGATGATGTCCTCATCCCATACCTCCATGAGAACTATGAGGTGTTGTTCAGCCATGTGCCACAGCATGCCCAGCAGCATGACGACCTGTGGCAGGACCTTTGCAGGAGGGTTAATGATGTGAGTGGCCATAACCACACCTACCAGCAGGTGCGCAGACACTGCACGGACTTGATATGACATGCGAAACAGCGTGCCACTGCAATCGTCAGGGAACAAGGTGGAACAGGTGGTGGGCCACCAACCCAGTCCCCACTCACACACACTGAGGAGCTACTGGCCACCCTGGGGACACCCTCAGAACAGCTTCCACAAACACTAGCTGCCATCGTGGAGGTGGGTGTCTCCAAACCAATGAGCCTGGAGTTGCCTGGTAAGTCACTACTGCACATATGACTATTATATCCCATTTAGTTGCATGGGTCACATGTGCATACTATATGCTATTGTACCGGCGAATGTGTTAACATGCACAGTGCACCCTGTGGCTGTCATACAGTCATGGATAATGTTCAAACTGCTGTGTCACCCCTATACAAGTACCTCTGGCGTGCCGCACAGACATCAGTCCGTTGCAGGTGAGACTGTCATCAGTATCAGGCATGTTAATGCATATATCTATTCACCATGTAGCCAGTTAACACATGTACACATGATGTATGGTGCAGTCATGATATACAGGTCGCATCTCTCATCATTCACACTGGCTACCCATGTGCAATATATACAAACAAAATGAAACACCGACATGAAACCACAGTATCTGTCATTGCTACATGTGTAGACAGCTGTGCATATAACAGTGGAGGTGTTGTTCAATGTAGGCATATGTACTATACATTGGAACAACACTTGTGCGGTATGCAAACAGTACCACACAGTAAACTGGGATATGGGCAGCCCACAGGAGTCACCATTGTGTTATATGGCCCTGCGATGGGTGCACACATTGTGATGTGCCATCTGACATGTCCCAGACATGTAGTGTTCTGGCTGCAATATTGTCACACTATCCCATAATACATACCAAACATACAACCCGTTGTCTGCATAGCCCTGTGGACGGTGACATATCTGACATCTATGGGTGTATGTCATATGGGACTACACAGACATGTGAGGTAGACGGCCATCACAAACATTTGGCCAACACATGTTCACACATGGCCATGGAGGATGGCCAGAGACATGTAGCCACACAGTAGATGTGATGTGTATACACCCTGTTGCACATTGTCCAAACATGGTCCAACTATAGCCTTAGTTGACTGATTATACAGTTGATGTGGTACACTGGACATCCTAAAAGCCTGTGCACAGCTAGTGGAGGTGTCAATTAAGTCAACCATATAAGATGTGTTGAACATCACGACTGTGTCATAGCATGACAGTAGTCACCTGTACATCTTCCACATACATTGACACCACATCAGGCCACAGATACCTCACATTTCCCTTGGTGCTGTAGGACATCACCGTCAGCCATGCACCTCATGTGTGTGGTTCATCAATGTCATGTGGGACATGGTGTATTGACAAGTCTGCCATGTGTGGACATGGTTGCCAGGCAGCTAAGACTCTGTAGTAGTTGTGCAGGGGTGTCATTCATAGGTCTTCCAGTGACCTGTCACATGACACAGCATGGTTTGGTGTGTATACACCTCAGCAACGTGGGTCAAAATCCACAGTTATGTCATGTGTATTCACGCAGTTATGGCTATGCAATGTGTGCATATTACACACTGTATAGCAATATAGATGCCTCATGGTGTCATGGAATGGCACAGTGTCTGTAATTCACACTGTATAGCAATGTAGACACCTCACACTACCCTTCCATGCTCATGCACATTTGCTAAACGTGCATTCTATCTGTAGGGCATACAGACAACACTGCAATGTGATACCCATTACAACTCTGTACATGTGTCAGGACACCATTGTGTCAGACACGTATGCATGTCAATGCATACGTCAGCAGATTACATGTCAAGGTCACTTCAGCCATGTGTACTGTTAACCTGTGTTGCTCCACATGGTGTATCACAGGGATGCATGCTTACTACCATGATTGTGTGAACTGATGGCTACTGATATGACACCTGCTTGCTGTTGTGTGCAACCCAGGGAGGTATGCTAACTACCACTATTAATGTCTGAGCTGCATGCTGTCTGCTGTATCACATGCATGCTGCATGCCGTCTGTCAAATCACATGTTTGTGTGTGTGTGTGTGTGTGTGTGTGTGTGTGTGTGTGTGTGTGTATTGTAATGTAGAGTCTACCTTTGCATTCACAGGTGATGTAGGTGCATTACCCTCCTGCGGTCTGTCTGATGTTAGTGTCCCCACAGATACTAGCAGTGATGAACATATGCATGAGGTACAGGCAGGGTTGCCAGGAGCTGAATCTGTGCCAGTGGTTGCCATCCTAGCTATGTCCCCCTCTTCCACACACAAAGTTCTCATGCCAACACGTACCCCATCACAAGTGGCCATAGAGGAAGGACATTCAGCGTGTGTTAGCTTGGAACAGGAACGCGTGGTGGCTACAGAAGGTGTATCTCCACACCATGGTGTCAGTGTAATGACTGCAGATGTGCCACACAGGCACGTGGCCAGTGCTGCTCGTAGGAGGACCTCTGGCAGACAAGCACCTGCAGGACAGAGTGCAGCAGCTGGTGTCACCAGACTCATGTTCCAGACTGTAATGGCGGCACAGGCACGTGCTGAATGGCAGAACAGAGAAGGGCAGAGGCTTCAGAGGGCTGCTATCCGTACTCTAAACGATAACATCCAGGCATTGGCAAATGCTCAACAGCAGATTGCTGATGTTCTGGACAGGCGATTGGGTGACATGGTCGGAATCCTTTACCATGGCATGGCAATCCGCGAGCGTGAGCTGTCTGTGCTGGAACATCTGGTAGGAGTGAGGCTTAGGCCACGTGGACGTAGGCCAGCAACACCACCTAGTGCAGGTCAATGTGAACGAGCCACCTCACATGCCCGCTCCCATAGTGCCAGTAGCAGTTGCAGTGCAGCTGATGCTGCACTGTCCACACCGGGACACAGCAGGCCACATGGACATGGCCCTGGACGTTCCCAGCAGGGACAAGGTTCCAGTGGACATGTGTCATCGGACAGTAGCCAATCTGTACCTCTGCCTGGTAGTGGCCGTGCAATCCCTGGCAGGCACAGGCCATGTGGCCGTGGCCAGACACAGTGAGCTGTACATCCTGGTCTGTACAATCTGGAGCTGTCAATAATACCCCTGTGTAGGCCTGGCAAAAGGCAGACCTGTGTGCAATCATACACGCACACAGCAAAAACATCTGTAGGGCACCGCAACACCCACATGCATGATGACCACACATGTCCAATCAGATCACCAGCCCTTACCCACACACATGATGTCATGCACTGGTGCAGCCTATGCCCCTGTCAAACATTATCACCCTGTGCATATGATGATGCCTGTGCCGCATCACTGTCATCCACACCATTGGTGCAGGGACATGCTCAAATGGTCTGATGCACAGGGTGAACAGAATAATGAGAGAAGTGTATATTACATTAGTTGTGTACTGTTGACACGCACCAGACATACCATGTAGTACACGTTTATAATGCATTGTTATATGTTCACAGTATGTGTCTTGGAAACAACAGTAACAGCATGTTGGTAATGATGCCCTGGTTCCCTCCTTATGGTCTACTTGCATGTGCCAACAAGTAGCAGTGTTCGCAGTTTCCCATGTGTAAATGTGGAGTACTCACAGTCATGTATGGCAATACCAGCATACTATACGTAGAGTCAACCTGACTGTTAGAAAGGCTACCATACCACAAATGTCCACACATCTACTGATCCAGAAGCATGTGGGCTGTTTAATAGGCTACAGTGGCTAGAGACGTGACATCCATACCAGGTTACATCACAGGTATGTTGACATAGTGCGTGGGGTTTACACAGCGGTCTGGCCGATGATAACATTAGAGGGCACTTGATAGCATGAGGCCTCACTGTGTAGCAGTAATACCCTGTCACATTACAGGATGAGAACACACACAGACATACACAGAAACACACATTAACATGCCCACACTCACGGGGTCAACAACACTATAACGCACACTTGATAGTGTTGAGGTGAGGCCCCCTGCCTATGCGGTAATCACCCTCACAGTACTGTGCACCCACACGATGCGACACAGAGAATGAACATGTACAGGTAGCCAGTAAGGTTGAGACCGATGGCATCAACAGGGTAGTAGACTGCATCACCATGAGGGGTTAGGGATCCTGTCTGTTCTGCATGGTAGCATACACCCTCACTCCATGCACCAGACAGCCATACATACATACGCACACACACACACACACACACACACACACACACACACACACACACACACACTGTGGAGTCCACAAATGTCATTCACATATGGATAGCTGGCATGTGTGTGATACACACGCCACCCCTGCCTACATCATGCTTTCCACACTGCAGTATGTAGAGATCTCTACAACAGTGTACAGGGGTGTGTAACAATTGGGATGTATTCCCCACCATATGTGGCATATATGGTCACACAAGCAAACACGCATGGCAGTACTGTGAATGATACACCTGCTATATGATGATACATCTGACAGACATGCAGCAGTATTGGCCGCATTATGTGTACCAACGCTACCTTCGGCAATTGTGCTGCTATATGCACATGGGAGGATGTAAGTGTTACAGGTGTCATGTGACTTACAGTCAGTAACACCCGACCGCTGTGTAGGTTTTATGTCTTCACCGTCAAGTAACAGTAACATAGCGTACTGTTTGCACATGTAATGGTAGGATGGCTTGTGACACACCTGTGAGCCATCCCCGGCAAACATCCATCTGCAAAGGTGGATCACCACTTTATGTACACACATCCATCCATACCTGATGTACATCCTACCATACTGTCAGTTTTTCACCATATACAGGTGTCAATGATGGGGCTGCATTGCAACTGCATTTTGTAGTTAGGCACAGATGAATTACATACATCAGCTACTGCACATGCATGGTAGCTGCATGCACATCACTACATGTACATGTGTGTTGGTCTTACATGCCTGTCATGTAGCCATGTTTGTATGCATTGCAATTGGTGGGTATGTGTGATGACATACATAACACATGGACTATTGTATGATATGATGGGTGTCATGGGTAACTAGTACAGAGGAAATGTTTCCTCGGTCATCATTGCTACCTCATGTACTGTTAGCATTCAACAACCATGGACCTACCTTCCATGTGCATGTGTGTGATTGCTGTAACCACTTGTCTGCATGGAGGACAGCAAAAGCTATGCTATGTACATATGTGTTGTGTGTGTGTGTGTGTGTGTGTGTGTCCATGCACATATCCACTGCGATTACATGTATGTCATATCCAGACATGTGTGTTCTTTGGTGTACAGAGACAGTCATCTGTCACAGCTGTGTAAGACCCAGGGTCCTTGTTATGTGTGGAGCCGACCTGGTTATGTACAGTGGTATCATTGCATTGCATAACACATGATGGAACCCTGTCAGTACATGTGTAGTCTGCACAGTTGCTGTAGACCTATGTACAGTCCACTGGTCATGAGTCACACGGTGTTGTGGTAATGTATGGATGGGTGTTGCTGGTCCAAGGACATGGTGATGTCTGAGGGCTACGTAGTAGAATGCAGCGTTTACCTCTGTGATCTGCACCTGAGATCTCTGTGATAGCTCTTGAGTGTGTACTGGTCAGTACATGTGAGTGGCCTTCATGTACATGGGGACAGTAACACCATACTGTGCCCTTCCGTGTTTAGAATCTGTGTGCATGCAAGACAGCCCTTTGCTACTGCTAAGTGTGTGAGCATGCCCAGTACGCCGTTGTGTAGATGGACACACAGTACATTCCAAACTGTGCCCTTCCGTGTTTAGAATCCGTGTGCATGCAAGACAGCCCTTTGCTACTGCTAAGTGTGTGAGCATGCCCAGTATGCCTTTGTGTAGATGGACACACAGTACATTCCAAATGGACGTGTGATACTAAGTGTGTGAGCATGCCCAGTGACACCTTGTGTCGGTGATGTGCCTCTGTGTATGGGCATGGCCATTGACATCCTGTATAGCGATGGTGGTCATCCAGGCAACAGATGTCCATACCCCATGTCAGGATGGATGCCTACATTGAACACACTGGTTGACTGTCTTGCAGGGTGTACTGTCTGTGGTGCGCCTCATATCTATGTAGTGTTGTAATAGTGCTCTGTAGATGGGCAGTTGTTTCGCTCACACCACTGCCGTGTGTTTGTCTACGTCTACCTTGGGACAGTAATATGCTTTTAGACTGCTCACTCTCTATACATTCCCTATCTGCGTCTTTGCCTTTGCGGATGATGTCATCCACCTAGAAGTATGCCTCTGGAAGTGCTGTGTTCCAGCAATCTCGGTAGGGCATTCTGTAACTGCATAATGCTGCAGTGTGATAAGGTAGTTAGGTGTATGTTCGACTCCCAGCCATGCCAAGTGTGTGTGTGTGTGTGTGTGTGTGTGTGTTTCCAGCTGCCTGGGGACAGAGTAATGCTTTTAGATGGCTCACTCCACATACATTCCCTATCGGCGTCTTTCACTTTGCGGATGATGTCGTCCACCTAGAAATATGCCTCTGGGAGTGCTGTGTATCAGTAATCTCGATAGCACGTTCTGCAACTGCGTAATGCTATAATGTGATAAGATAGTTAGGTGTATGTTTGACTCCCAGCCCTGCCAAGTGTGTGTGTGTGTGTGTGTGTGTGTGTGTGTGTTTTTCTAGCTGCATGGGGACAGAGTAATGCTTTTAGATGGCTCACTCCACATACATTCCTATTGGCATCTTTGCCTTTGCGGATGATGTCATCCACCTAGAAGTATGCCTCTCGGAGTGCTGTGTTCCAGTAATCTCGATAGCACGTTCTGTAATTTCATAATGCTGTAGTGTGATAAGGTAGTTAGGTGCATGTTCGACTCTCAGCCCTGCCAAGTGTGTGTCCGTTTCCGCCTGCCTGAGGACAGAGTAATGCTTTTAGACGTCTCACTCCACATACATTCCCTATTGGCGTCTTTGCCTTTGCGGATGATGTCATCCACCTAGAAGTATGTCTCTGGGAGTGCTGTGTTCCAGTAATCTCGATAGCGCATTCTGTAACTGCGTAATGTTGTAATGTGATAAGGTAGTTAGATGTATGTTAGACTCCCAGCCCTGCCAAGTGTGTGTATGTATGTGTGTGTGTCCCAGGCTGCCTGGGGACAGAGTAATGCTTTTAGATGTCACACTCCACATACATTCCCTATCGGCATCTTTGCCTTTGCGGATGATGTCATCCACCTAGAAATATGCCTCTGGGAGTGCGTACCAGTCATCTCGTTAGTGCATTCTGTAACTGCGTAATCCTATAGTGTGATAAGGTAGTTAGGTGTATGTTCGACTCCCAGCCCTGCCAAGTGTGTGTGTGTTTCCAGCTACCTGAGGACAGAGTAATGCTTTTAGATGGCTCACTCCACATACATTCCCTATCGGCGTCTTTGCCTTTGCGGATGATGTCATCCACCTAGATGTATGCCTGTGGGAGTGCAATGATGCTGGAACTCGGTAGCGCGTTCTGTTACTGCATAATGCTGTAGTGTAGTAGACTAGACAGGTAGGTGCTCGATTCCAAGGCATGGCAGGTGTGTGTGTTTGGCAGTTATACCATATGTGTTGGTATCTGTGGGTGGCTAGCTGCGGAATGTGTTCAGTGTGTTTTGTTGCTGACCTATATAGTGTCCACAGCCTGCATATTCTGCCAAGACACTGGGTTGTCAACACATACATTCGCCAATAGGTCTGGTGAGTAACTGTCAGCAACCCTACTCTTACCCTTGATACGGTCTGACCCATTTGATGCAACATAACACACGTGCCTTGATAGTAACAACACTACATGATGCAGGTGGCACATGTAGTTTCCTTTTCATTCCTGTCTAATGCATTGCTGTCATGTGGTCCGCTGTTGTGATATAAATGCCATATCTACATATGTGTGTACATGTATATGTATGTATGTATATATATATATATATATATATATATATATATATATATATATATATATATATATATATATATATATATATATATATATATATATATATATATATATAATATATATATATAATCTGTCCATGTATATATGTATACTAATAATATATATGATATATGTAGATGTAGTGGTGGACATAGATGTGAACATATATGTCTGGAGACATCAGCACCATTGAATGTTTGTGCCGGATGATCTGTACGTGATAACCTGGGATCTATGTATATCTGCCATGGCGTGGTGGTAATGCACATCATCTGTAGTGTGCAGGGCCACGGGTTGTAGTCGTGTAGACACCGGTTATTTTGTTGCTGGGAAGACCATGGGACATCGAATATGGTGATAGTAAGCACCTGTTGCCATTTGTGTATGGATCTGAGCGACACTGAGCAGTGGTTATTAATTTGGAGGTTCGGTATGGGTCATATAACTATTCATTAGAAGACTATACTATGCAGAGGAGGTTGACTATAGTGTATCACATTTATCACCAGGGTGTGCTGCTGGTCCCTGGAGTGTATGTGTGTAGTCAACCGGGTGCAGGTCTGGAATATAGTTGACAGCATGGGAGGGGGGGGTCAGGCATACTGTACATACATTGCAGTATTGTGCCTCGGGAGTGCTCCTGCCTTAGTACACCTAAGCTAGGGGTGTGTCTGTACCTGCCTGGTGACATTGGGAGGGATGACAGCAGTGGTGGGGTAGTCAGGGTGTACAGGCTGCACAAACAGGTGTTGATCAGCAGAATCAGCAGATGACATGGCCAGCCCACACATGAACAGTACGTTAATGCGAGCAAGCAGCATACACACAGGTTTCATCCGCACTATACACCACTGGTGTATACCTGCAGGGACATTTCACGACACAGTCCAACCAAATGACATGGGCTGTAGCAGGCATCATATACCAACATGTGCAGGAGGCTGGGGCAGTGAGGATGTGTATGCTGCCGAACAACCCTTACTGGGGTGACATAAGACTTTGTAGACCGAGGGTGACTTACCAGGGGCTACATGGGCTGGGGATGTTGAAGCACTATGGAGTGGACAGAGACCTTCTACAGCAGCTTGTTGACCTGTGCCTGCCACACCTGACACATCAAACAGGCCGAGGGAAGCACATCACAGTGGATACCATGGTATGTGTTGGCCTAGGTGCACTAGCCACAGGTACCTCACACAGCACAACTGGGGATATCATGGGTATTTCACAGGCATCTGCATCCAGAGTATTGCACCAGTTCACAGACGCCATGTCAACACATGCTAGTGAGCATGTACATGTCCTCAACACACGTGATTAGTAGACCAGCAATATGCATCTGTTCAACCACATGGATGACTACCCTGGGGTACTGGGTGCTATAGCCTGCACACACATACACATCGTAGCACTACCCGGTGAGCGGGGTAGGGCCTACATTCACTGCAGGGACATACCCTCCAACAGATAAGCCATATGCGATGGCCAGGGCATGAGATTGAATGTGTGTGCTGTCTGCCCTGCAAGCTATGATGTGTCCGATATATGGCTTCTGACACAGCTGTAGCACACCGATGCCAATATGGACATCCCCTACAGTCTCCTAGTGGGGGATGCTGGGTAAACACTGGTGTCTTGGCTGATGACACCCATCAGTAATGCACGCACACACCTGAACACTCACACCATACTGAGGCTGATGCACAGGCAAGACATATACTTGCGCATGCGTTTGGGATGCTCAGTTCACAGTTCTGGTATCCGGACACATCCATTGGAGCTCTGCAGTATTCACAAGCTGCATGCATACAAGTTGTTATGGTATTTGCTATGCTACACAATCTTATCCTGCAGTAACAGTTGCAGCAGGAACAGCATGGGGCAGGGCCACACAACCAAACACCACTGCCAAGGCCTATACAGGCACAGTGTGACTTGGTGAAGGAACTACATGAACAGGGCACAATCGACGGAAGCCCGTGCACAGTATGACCTGCCCTTGGCAAAGAGGCAACACAAGGCCTATGCACTGACACAGTAGGTACCCACAGATGTCCCCTCTCTGACCCGCACACAGTACAATGGATGCCAAACATGATAGTACCTGTGCTCGGCTATGTATAGGAGGTGCACTGTGTGCATCCGACATAGGCAGCACTCCAGCACCATCCTCAAGTCTGGAACACACCCAGGGTATGTCTATTGACCTACCAAGTGGCAGTTGTATTAGAATGTGTAGTTACCCATTGCTATGGTATGTATGTGAGCATACAAGTGACTGTGGTGGCCAAATATTAGGGCAGCAGACAGTACACATCCATAGTGGCACCATGACCTCTGTAGCACATACGGGGTCACAATGGTAGCCTGTAGTACACAGGGTGTCCTAACCCACTGCAGATTATGGGCTGACCATCATGTGTGTCCGTACAGCCCACACACATTCCATGCAGCTGGACGGATGTGGACCAATACAGACAAATGATATACGATGGCCTATGGATATGCCCAATGAAAGACCCCAACCCCCTAAGACACAAACAGATGACAGCAGGTCAGGCAGTTTGATGTAGGTTGTGTAAGCTAGGACATCCAACACCACTGTGCTGGTAATTAAAGCTGGGAACTGATATACCCTGGTATCCCTCCAACCAGCAATTTAGGTAGGTCCACACACTGACATGGAATACCCAGCATACCAGTACAGTAGCGGCTGATTTGTACAACTGTTGGCTGTGCCCCCATCAAACCTACACATGTGAGAGTCATGTGTGCCACCCATGGTGCTGTGTAGGACTGTGGTTGTGGTAGGATGTCCCCCCACGCTATGCAGACATGTAGCAACTGTCAATGCCACATGACCATTAGCTACCCTGCAGACACAGCATGACACCTGTCTGTGTAGAACGCAGGGGTCAGCAACACAGTACTAACTATCTGGACATGTGACACATGCAATACAGTTAACCATACATGGCATGCTCACACACATGATGGTATGACGGTAATGTCGGTCAACAACATGCGTAACAGTCATACTGGGCATGCTCACACACTGAAACACAGGACAGCCAGGCATGCATACACCAGTGGTCCAGCCATATCTGCCAGTACATTGCTATACTGTTGGAAGTCTGCACTGTATGGTGTGTGTGTGGTCTATTGTCTGTACATATGCCATGGTCTATTGTTAATTCACATGCGCTATGTGCGCAGGGTACTTCTACCATCACGTGTATAGGGCAGTTCTTTGTTTGCGGACAGGCCGACGCCTTTGGATACAGACTGGGTAGGGCACATTCCAGCAGGTGGGAGCAGTTGTGCGTGGGTTTGCACAGTGTTAAACACTGCTGACCTCTGGTCACAGCACCTTATACACGTTTAGACTCCACATTTCTTTGACAGTGCACTACTGGCATACTGGTAGACAAACACGCTTACAGCCGCTCGCTCACCGACATTTCTGCTTACATTTGTCACTCACGCTGGGTGTGTGCGATCCCTTGTGATGCGTATTACATCGGACTACATGACTACAGTATCAGGTATGTGTAACCATTTTGCGACGGCAGGCGTTTGACTGTACGAACTCGGCGGCCTGTCCAGTGACGTAATCATATTATATGCATGTTCCTCATACGATCTGCTCCCATCTGCCTGATACATGGGAACCGATACTCTGCAATGCTGACATGTGACTTGAGTTTGTTAACACAGCTGTCCACCGAGCCATGCTACCGCATACCTACTGCACGTTGTCCACCTTTCAGATTGCACAACGGGAGACTGTAGGAGTGACACCTTTCCCACTTTGCATGGGACAGTCCCTCATCACGCATATCTCATGTGACAATACCAGAACTCTCCACCAATCGGGGACACATTTCTACAGAATCAGGGACAGGTCAAGAAAAATCAGCGACACTTTTAGAAAAGTAGTGCTATTAACTTGAAACACTGACATAATCAGAGCATATGACTTAATACAAATATTCTGAGGTAACAGTTGTTTATAACTCTTACTTATTGTCATTAGTCAGTAAGTGTAATTCACCACCTTTCCTTCAACAGCCACTAATTTTAGGAGGGATTAAAAGGGACAGAGTTAAACTTTCAGTCAAACTCAGGGACGTACCTGGCATTCAGGGATGGTTGAGTGGTATGGACAATACTCTAGCCATTGCAACTGTCCTGATTAGGGGACATTTTCATGTTGTACGTGTCTGTACTGGTTGCTTGTTACAGGTCTTGTATACCTGACATGTCGATATGTCATATGTAGTAGCATAAGCAACTTTGCTGCTGCTAGACTATGCTTTGATTTGTTCCGATATGTATATTTCTGTACTATGCATGGCTGTAGGTATGTTCTGCCCTGGTACATCTGACATTTCTACAGAGCAGGTTCCACTTTGGCCATTCAGAATGGTGGCGGTCCTATAGACCCTATATGTAGAGCTATCACATGTGTCAAGGCAACACATACCCACAGCCAGTAGTAAACGGACGACTTCCATGGTTTGCATACGTTAAGGTTATTCATGTAGCATTATAATTGATAATACTGTTTCCTTTTACATGTAGCTGTTACTGATACAACAAATTAATGTCTGACACCACTACACACATTATATAGCCTCCATTCCCGAACTCACAGGCCATGTGCCATAACTGTCATTTTGCAGGACACAACTGCCCAGACGGGTGTGTCCCACGCAGGCATACCGGTGTTGAACCTCTTCTATTATGCTATCATCTATCTAAGGTGGTCAGCAAATTATGCACTTTCTGTCAGTAGCAGAACTCACATACCAATGGGTGTGAATGAACACTGTATCAGGGACAATGCATAACACCCTGTGGGACACACTTAGAGAATTGGTTCTATTAACCAGACACATTCACAGCCACAGAGCATATGTATTCATTCATGTTTGTTGAGGTACATGCTGTTTATGACTCATACATGTTGTCATCTGTCATTACCTGTATTCCGCAACCTGTTCACCTAATATCACTAGTTCCTGAAGTGTTTAGTTGGACTTTATTACATTCTGATACATAACTATGGACGTCAATGCTAATTGGGTACACGGCACTGATTTGGTCTCTATGTATTCCCCCGATGGTTTACAGACTATCCGGTAGATGTACTCTTCAGGTTTGGGAGGTGTAGGTGTATCCTATGCCCACATAGGAATATTAATGACTTCCACTGGGCGGGCCTACTACATCTCTGCCAACCAGCACCTGCACACTTAAGCCCATTAATGCATACCCATGGTCCACCTACCTGGCACCCCTCTACAGCAGTCGTGACAAATACTTACTGTGAGCGCAGCTGGGGTATGAGCACACCCCTACACATTGCCCACTTTCCCCATCTCGGGACACATGTCGTACGTTTTGTCAACCCATGTATTATCACACTTGCACAACCTACTGTTCCATGTACACCTACATCCTGCTCATATTAATATCAGCAGATTCACACGTACCCTGAATTTTTCGGGTCCCGCAAGGGACACTGTTATCCATGTTTAAAGTGTAGACCTTTCAGAACTCTCCCACTGGTACTTTCCTACCGGTGTTTTGGACAGCGGCAGTGTATTGATCTGTATTGCCTGTCTGTATGTCTGTCCAG